>NC_091986.1:47820520-48120520 GCF_044704955.1 Pristiophorus japonicus | reverse complement strand
CACCAATCACCGATCAATCACCGACACCAAAAGTAGTCATTCATCTCATTGCTGTTTGGGGGACTCTGGTGTTACAAATTGGCGGTCGAGATTGCCTCCGAGTCAGAAGGTTGTGGGGTCAAGACCCACTCCGAGACTTGAGCATAAAATCCAGGCAGTACGGAGGGACACTGCAGTGTCAGAGGGGCAGTACTGAGGGAGCGCTGCACTGTCGGAGGGGCAGTACTGAGGGAGCGCTGCACTGTCGAAGGGGCAGTACCGAGGGAGCGCTGCACTGTCGGAGGGGCAGTAATGAGGGAGCGCTGCACTGTCGGAGGGGCAGTACTGAGAGAGTGCTGCACTGTCAGAGATGCCGTCTTTTGGATGAGATGTTAAATCGAGGCCCCGTCTGCCCTCTTCAGGTGGATGTAAAAGATCCCATGGCACTATTTTGAAAAAAGCAAGGGAGTTCTCCCCAGTGTCCTGGGGACAATATTTATCCCTAAACCAACATCACTAAAACAGATGATCTGGTCATTTATCTTAGTGCTGGGTTTTTTTGATCTTGCTGTGCATAAATTGTCTGCCATGTTTCCTACATTATACTTCATTGAGTGTAAAACACTTTGGGACGCTTTGAGGTCGTAAAGGCACTATAGAAAATGCATGCCTTTTTACAAAACTTCAGTGACTACACTTCCCTATATCGGCGCGTATGGGAGAAAGAAGCCAAACAGGCAGTTTTTTTGTGGCCAGTTAGAAACTTGGTGGGTGCACTTATGAGAACCTAGAGTGGGTGGAAAACAAAAGGAACATCACGCGCACACACACATATAGCCCAGAGCTCGCAAGCATATATAGTGAACTGATTAAACTAGTTTAAACGCTGTGGTTATTTCGCTAGATATTGTGTCACTGAGTGGCACTCCCCAAAAATAAGACACTACCCGGGAGCCCACATGACACTCGGTACAGTGATTACACCCATGACACCCGTAGCCAGCTATTTCTAAAGGGATCCCCAGGAGGACAGCCCTCGTCTCCTCTCGCTTTGAACACCTGGTTCATTTTCAGGCTCAGTGGTTTTTTAACTTGAACAGGGAACTCAGTCCCTGCATGCAGAAAGAATCCGTGACACAAGCAGGGACTAACGAACTCTAGAGACTCCACTGTGCCTGAGAGAGCTACCCATTCCATATCCCCCCGCCACACACACACGCACGTGAAAAAATGAGAAAGACTGAAATGAGAGAGAGAGAAAGAAAGTGAGTGAGAGGAGAAAGAAAGTGACAGATACAAAGAGACAAGGAAGGGAGACAAGGGAGGGATAGACAGAAAGGGATAGACAGAGAGACAAGAGAGAGAGAGAGAGCGCGAGAGAGACGGAGAGAGGCAGAGAGAGAGAGACAGACAGAGAGAGAGAGAGAGACAGACAGAGAGAGAGACAGACAGAGACAGAGAGACAGACAGAGAGAGAGAGAGAGAGAGAGACAGAGAATGAGAGACAGAGAGAGACAGACAGACAGACAGAGAGAGAGACAGAGAGAGAGGCAGAGAGAGAGAGACAGACAGAGAGAGAGAGAGAGACAGACAGAGAGAGAGACAGGCAGAGACAGAGAGACAGACAGAGAGAGAGAGACAGAGAGTGAGAGACAGAGAGAGACAGACAGACAGACAAAGAGAGAGACAGAGAGAGACAGAGAGAGAGAGACAGACAGAGAGAGCGAGAGAGACAGACAGAGAGAGCGAGAGAGAGAGACAGAGACAGAGACAGACAGACAGAGGAAACAGACAGAGAGAGAGACATTGAAACATAGAAAATAGATGCAGAAGTAGGCCATTCGAGCCTGCACCACCATTCAATAAGATCATGGCTGATCATTCACCTCAGTACTCCTTTCCTGCTTTCTCTCCATACCCCTTGATCCCTTTAGCCGTAATAACCATATCTAACTTCCTCTGGAATATATCTAACAAACTGGCATCAACAACTTTCTGCGGTAGAGAATTCCACAGGTTAACAACTCTCTGAATGAAGAAGTTTCTCCTCATCTCGGTCCTGAATGGCTTACCCCTTATCCTTAGACTGTGTCCCCTGGTTCTGGACTTCTCCAGTATCGGGAACATTCTTAATGCCTCTAACCTGTCCAATCCCGTCAGAATTTTATAAGTTCCTATGAGATCCCCTCTCATTCTTCTAAACTCCAATGAATACAGGCCCAGTCAATCCAGTCTCTCCTCATATGTCAGTCCTGCCATCCCGGGAATCAGTCTGGTGAACCTTCACTGCACTCCCTCAATAGCAAGAACGTCCTTCCTCAGATTAGGAGACCAAAATTGAACACAATATTCCAGGTGAGGCCTCACTAAGGCCCTGTACAATGGCAGTAAGACCTCCCTGCTCCTATACTCAAATCCTCTCGCTATGAAGGCCAACATGCCATTTGCCTTCTTCACCACCTGCTGTACCTGCATGCCAACTTTCAATGACTGATGTACCATGACACCCAGGTCTCGTTGCACCTCCCCTTTTCCTAATCTGTCGCCATTCAGATAATATTCTGCCTTCCTGTTTTTGACACCAAAGTGGATAACCTCACATTTATCCACATTATATTGCATCTGCCATGTATTTGCCCACTCACCTAACCTGTCCAAGTCACTCTGCAGCCTCTCAGCATTCTCGTCATAGCTCACACCGCCACCCAGCTTAGTGTCATCTGCAAACTTGGAGATATTACACTCAATTCCTTCATCTAAATCATTGATGCATATTGTAAATAGCTGGGGTCCCAGCACTGAACCCTGCGGCACCCCACTAGTCACTGACTGCCATTCTGAAAAGGACCCGTTTATCCCAACTCTCTGCTTCCTGTCTGCCAACCAATTCTCTATCCATGTCAGTACATTACCCCAATACCATGTGCTTTAATTTTTCACACTAATCTCTTGTGTGGGACCTTGTCAAAAGCCTTTTGAAAGTCCAAATACACAACATCCACCTGTTCTCCCTTGTCCACTCTACTAGTTACATCCTCAAAAAATTCTAGAAGATTTGTCAAGCATGATTTCCCCTTCATAAATCCATGCTGACTTGGACCGATCCTGTCACTGTTTTCCAAATGCGCTGCTATTTCATCTTTAATAATTGATTCCAACATTTTCCCCACTACCGATGTCAGGCTAACCGGTCTATAATTAGCCGTTTTCTCTATCCCTCCTTTTTTAAAAAGTGGTGTTATATTAGCTACCCACAGTCAATGGGAACTGATCCAGAGTCGATAGACTGGTGGAAAATGATCACCACTACATCCACTTGGGCCACTATTTCTAGAGACAGACAGAGTGGGAGAGACAGACAGAGAGGGAGAGGGAGAGACAGACAGAGAGGGAGAAAGAGAGAGAGAGAGAGAGAGAAACAGAGAGATAGGGAGAGGAGGCTAAATCTCCAAAAACTAGAGAATTCTCTCTTTAAACTTCATCTTCCCAGATTCTGAACACTTGGAATTACGGAGAGTTAGATTACTTGTCAAACCGGCCAAGTAGTAACCAAACAATAAAATAAAAGATCCCCTTTCAAAGTGAAGTATCTTCATGAGCCCAAAGTGAAGATTCATCTTTCCAATCTCCAATTGTCCTCCAAAGCCAAATTTCACACTGGTTATGGGTTGGTCCAAGGGGATAGTATTTGGTAGTGAAACTCATCGAGTCCTCTGCAAGTTTCTCAATGCCACTGTAAGAGGAGTTTCACTTGATGGAGACTGAGTGTTTGTGAATCTCACTTCCCACATGCTTAACCCAAGCATATTTGCCACATCAGAAACCTGAACTTCAGCCAGAGCAGAACCAACTGCAGACAAAGATTCAGAAACAGAGGTTTAACAGAACAGCTGATGAAACAATTCCTAACCTCAAGATTTCCCCAGAGAATTGGACACAATTCAAAGCCAGTTGGCATCGAAGTAAACAAGAATGAGAGACGGGGACAATGAGGCATGATGGAGTCGAAGAGCAGCTTGACCGCTTACCCCAGTCCAATGATGTGGCCATTGTATAAGTGTAGTCTCTGCACTTCGATACACGTGACTTGCTTGACCATACCCTCTCTGGCTTGGAGATATTCTTTGTACAGGAAATATGTGATTGCACTGGAAAGGGTGCAGAGGAGATTTACAAGAATGTTGCTTGGCCTGGAGAATTTTGGCTATGAAGAAAGATTGGAGATGCTGGATTTGTTTTCATTGGAACAGAGGAGACTGAGAGGAGACTTGATTGAGGTGTATAAAATTATGAGGAGCCTGGATAGGATGGATAGGAAGGACCTGCTTCCCTTGGCAGAGGGGTCAACAACCAGGAGACATAGATTTAAAATAATTGGGAGGAGGTTTAGAGGAGACATGAGGGGAAAGTTCTTCACCCAGAGGATGGTGGGGGTCTGTTATATATGTAAACCTGTATAGCCACCAGAGGGCTCATCCCCTGAAGTCCCAAGGGATCCCACAATCCTTTGGGAGCAGAAGTACTTAAGGAGGCCTCACAGACTGGAGAGGCACTCTGGAGACCTGCAATAAAAGACTACGGTCACACTTTATTTGGAGCTCACAGTATCCAGTCAGACTCTTTATTCATGCACAACAGTTTGTTATAAAGGCTTTCTTCAGTGAATTGCGTACTGGATGCTCACTTGTAGTGCACGAAGACAGATTCCTGGGCAAATCCCAGTATTTAAATTAACATATTTCCTGTTTGAAAGGTTGACCTTTGCAATTCTTTAGGTTACATGTGATGGGAAAGTAACAAAGATAGAGTCAGCACTTAGAGGGATCCTACAACAGAAAAAAAACATAGTCTGAGAAGACATGTGCCAAAGACAGTGCTCCAACATGGAGAGACTGTGAATGGACTATGTAGGCATAGAATCATAGAAATTTACAGCACAGAAGGGGGCCATTTCGGCCCATCGTGTCTGTGCCGGCCAACCAAGAGCTATCCAGCCTAATCCCACTTTCCAGCTCTTGGTTCATAGCCCTGTCGTTACAGCACTTGAAGTGCACATCCAAGTATCTTCTAAACGTGGTGAGGCTTTCGGCTTCAACCACCACCCTTTCAGGCAGAGTTCCAGACCCCCACCATCCTCTGGGTGAAGAACTTTCCCCTCATGTCTCCTCTAAACCCCCTCCCAATTATTTTAAATCTATGTCCCCTGGTTGTTGACCCCTCTGCCAAGGGAAGCAGGTCCTTCCTATCCAGGCCCCTCATAATTTTATACACCTCAATCAAGTCTCCTCTCAGTCTCCTCTGTTCCAATGAAAACAAATCCAGCATCTCCAATCTTTCTTCATAACCAAAATTCTCCAGTCCAGGCAACATTCTTGTAAATCTCCTCTGCACCCTTTCCAGTGCAATCACATCTTTCCTGTAATGTGGTGACCAGAACTGCACACTGTACTCCAGCTGCGGCCTAACGAGTGTTTTATACAGGTCAAGCATATATTCCATGCCTTCCTTATAAACACAACTATTACATATGCCTTCTTAACCACCTTATCAACCTGGCCTGCTACCTTCACTCCAAGGTCCCTTTGTTCCACTACACTTTACAGTGTTGTACCATTTAATGTGTGTTTCCTTGTCTTGTTAGACCTCCCCAAATGCATTTGCTCACACTTATCCGGATTGAATTCCATTTTCCACTATTCTGCCCACCTGACCAGTACATTGATATCTTCCTGCAGTCCGCAGCTTTCTTCTTCATTATCAACCACACAGCCTATTTTAGTGTCATCTGCAAACTTCTTAATCATACCCCCAACTTTCAAGTCCAAGTCATTGATATATACCACAAAAAGCAAGGGACTTAATACTGAGCCTGCAGAACCTCACTGGAAACAGTCTTCCAGTCACAAAAACACCCATCAACCATTACCCTTTGCTTCCTGCCTCTGAGCCAATTTTGGATCTAACTTGCCACTTTGCCCTGGATCCCATGGGCTATTACATTCGTGATCAGCCTGCCATGTGGGACCTTATCAAAAGCTTTTCTAAAATCCATACATCATACGCACTACCCTCATCAACCTCCTCGAAAAATTCAATCAAGTTAGTCAGACACGACCTTCCCTTAACACATCCATGCTCACGGTCCTTGATTAATCCACGTTTTTCCAAATTAAGATTTATCCTGTCCCTCAGGACTTTTTCCAATAATTTTCCCATCACCGAAGTTGGGCTGACTGGCCTGTAATTACTCTGTCTATCCCTTTCTCCCTTTTTAAACAAAGTTACAACATTAGCAGTCCTCCAGTCTTCTGGCACCGCACCTGTAGCCAGGGAGGACTGGAAAATGATGGTCAGAGCCTCTTTTGTGAAAACAGATGCAAAGTATTCATTAAGAATCTTACCCATGTCTAACTGAGTTATGATCACTAGCACCAAAATGCTCTCCCACTGATATCCCGTCCACCTGCCCCTCTTCATTCCCCCAAATCAAGTCCAGAACCGCACCCTCTCTTGTTGGGCTTGTTACATACTGGCTAAAGAAGTTCTCCTGAATGCATTTTAGGAATTCCACACCCTCTGTACCTTTCACACTACCTTTCTCTCAATTAATATTAATAATAGTTGAAATCCCACATTATTACAGCAGTATAGTTTTTGCACTTCGCAACAATTTGCCCACATATTTGTTCTTCTATCTCCCTCTGACTGCTTGGGGGTCTATGGTACACTGCCATCATCTCATCATCATCATAGGCAGTCCCTCGAAATCGAGGAAGACTTGCTTCCACTCTAAAAGTGAGTTCTCAGGTTGCTGTACAGTCCAATGCAGGAATTACAGTCTCTGGTGGGGCAGACAGTGGTTAAAGGATAGAGTGGGTGAGGAGCCTGGTTTTCCGCTCGCTCCTTGAGCTGACGCGCTTGGTTTCTGTATGCTCTCGGCGATGAGACTTGAGGTGCTCAGCGCCCTCCCGGATGCTCTTGGGCCAGGGATTCCCAGGTGCCAGTGGGGATGTTACACTTTATCAAGGAGGCTTTGAGGGTGTCTTTGAAGCGCTTCCTCTGCCCACCTGGGGCTCGCTTGCTGTGTAGATGTTCCGATTAAAGCACTTGCTTCGGGAGTCTTGTGTCGGGCATGTGGACGATGTGGCCTGCCCAACGGAGCTGGTCGAGTGTGACAGTGCTTTGATGCTGGGGATGTTGGCCTGGGCGAGGACACGGATGTTGGTGCGTCTATCCTCCCAGTGGATTTGCAGTACGAAAGCATGGGCCTTAAGCTAAACATCTGTAAGACAAAGATCCTCTACCAACCTGACCCCGCCACACAGCACTGCCCCCCCCCCGCCCCCCCGGTCATCAAAATCTATGGCTTGGCCTTGGACAATGTGGACCATTTTCCACACCTCGGGAGCCTACTATCAGCAAGGGCAGACATCGATGATGAGGTCCAACACCGTCTCCAGTGTGCCAGCGCAGCCTTCGGTCGCCTGAGGAAGAGAGTGTTTGAAGACTAGGACCTCAAATCTGGCACCAAGCTTATGGTGTACAGGGCAGTAGTGATACCTGCCCTCCTACATGGCTCAGAGATGTGGACTATATACAGCAGACACCTCAAAGCGCCGGAGAAGTACCACCAGCGCTGCTTCTGCAAGACACTCCCAGTCATGTGATCGTTCTTTTTTTGTTCTTTAATTCAACGCATATGGCCTCGTTTGATGACCCCTCTAACATATCATCCCTTCCCAAAGCTGTAACTGTTTCTTTAATCAATATTGCGACGCCCTCCCTCTTTTTTTACCCCCTCTCTATCCCGTCTGAAAACCCTGTAACCAGGAATGTTGAGCTGCCATACCTGCCTCTCTTTCAGCCATGTCTCAGTAATAGCTGGAACATCGTACTCCCAAGTGTCTCAGCTGCCTTATTTCCTATACTCCTTGCATTGAAGTATATACCATTTAGTGGCGCCAAACTCCCTTGTTGTCTATTTTCTAGCTCTTGTTTCCTCTGTCTTCCAAATTCACTTTCTACTTCTCTGCTGCCCAATTCCAGCTTTGCTTCTCTCCCCACAGAATCTATTCTTCGGTTCCCATCCCCCTACCAAGCTAGTTTCAACCCTCCTCAACAGCACTAGCAAAACCTCCCGCGAGGATACTGGTCCCGGCTCTGTTGAGGTGCAACCCATCCGGCTTGTACAGGTCCCACCTCCCCGACAAATGGTCCCAATGCAGCCCTCCCGCCAGCACCATCTCTCCAACCACGTATTCATCTTTTCTATCCTCTCACTCTCTTAGGCAGCCCTCGGAGTCGAGGATGGCTTGCATCCACACTAAAAATGAGTTCTCATGTGGCTGATGAGTCCTATGCGGGACTTGCGGTGGTTGAAGGAACGGGTGGGTAGTATGTTTGGTTGCTATGCGCTCCTTCCGCTGTTTACGCTTGGCTTCAGCTTGCTCTCGGCATAGAGACTCGATGTGTTCGGCGCCTTCCCGGATGCTTTTTTCAACTTTGTATGGTCTTGGGTCAGGGATCCCCAGGTGTTGGTGGGGATGTTGCATTTTTTCAAGGAGGCTTTGAGGGTGCCTTGAAGTGTTTCCTCTGCCTATCTGGGGCTTGTTTGCCGTGTCGGAGCTCCGAGTAGAGTGCTTCAGAATGGCAGGCAGTGACTAGTGGGGTACCACAAGGTTCTGTGCTGGGGCCCCAGCTGTTTACATTGTACATTAATGATTTAGACGAGGGGATTAAGTGTAGTATCTCCAAATTTGCGGATGACACTAATTTGGGTGGCAGTGTGAGCTGCGAAGAGGATGCTATGAGGCTGCAGTGACTTGGATAGGTTAGGTGAGTGGGCAAATGCATGGCAGATGCAATATAATGTGGATAAATGTGAGGTTATCCACTTTGCTGGTAAAAATAGAGAGACAGACTATTATCTGAATGGTGACAGATTAGGAAAAGGGGAGATGCAACGAGACCTGGGTGTCATGGTACATCAGTCATTGAAGGTTGGCATGCAGGTACAGCAGGCAGTTAAGAAAGCAAATGACATGTTGGCCTTCATAGCGAGGGGATTTGAGTACAGGGGCAGGGAGGTGTTGCTACAGTTGTACAGGGCCTTGGTGAGACCACACCTGGAGTATTGTGTACAGTTTTGGTCTCCTAACTTGAGGAAGGACATTCTTGCTATTGAGGGAGTGCAGCGAAGGTTCACCAGACTGATTCCTGGGATGGTGGGACTGACATATCAAGAAAGACTGGATCAACTGGGCTTGTATTCACTGGAGTTCAGAAGAATGAGAGGGGATCTCATAGAAACGTTTAAAATTCTGACGGGTTTAGACAGGTTAGATGCAGGAAGAATGTTCCCAATGTTGGGGAATTCCAGAACCAGAGGTCACAGTCTAAGGATAAGGGGTAAGCCATTTAGGACCGAGATGAGGAGAAACTTCTTCACCCAGAGTGTGTTGAACCTGTGGAATTCTCTACCACAGAAAGCTGTTGAGGCCAAGTCACTAAATATATTCAAAAAGGAGTTAGATGTAGTCCTTACTACTAGGGGGATCAAGGGGTATGGTGAGAAAGCAGGAATGGGGTACTGAAGTTGCATGTTCAGCCATGAACTCATTGAATGGCGGTGCAGGCTCGATGGGCCGAATGGCCTACTCCTGCACCTATTTTCTATGTTTCTATGTTTTGGGAGTCTCGTATTGGGCATGCAGACAACGTGGCCCGTCCAATGGAGTTGATCAAGAGTGGTCAATGCTTCGATGCTGGGGATGTTGGCCTGAGCGAGAATACTGACGTTGGTGCGCCTATCCTGCCAATGGATTTGCAGGATCTTACGGAGGCAGCATTGGTGGTACTTCTCCAGTGCTTTGAGGTGCCTGCTGTACATAGTCCATGTCTCTGAGGCATATAGGAGGATGGGTATCACTATGCTCGATGGACCATGAGCTTGGTGCCGGGTTTCAGGTCCTGGTCTTCAAACACTCTCTTCATCAGGCGACCGAAGGTTGCACTGGCACACTGAAAGCGGTGTTGGACTACGTCACTGATGTCTGCCCTTGTTGACAGTAGGCTCCCAAGGTATGGAAAATGGTCCACTTTGTCCAAGGCCTCATCGTGGATTTTGATAATCGGGGAGCAGTGCTGTGTGGTGGGGCAGGTGGATCGAGAACCTTCATCTTACGGATGTTTAGGGTAAGGCCCATGCTCTCGTATGCTTCTGTGAAGGTGTTGACGATGGCTTGGAGTTCAGCCCCCGAGTGTGCGCAGATGCAGGCGTCATCTGCGTACTGTAATTCAATGACAGAGGATGGGACGACCTTGGATCTGGCCTGGAGGTGACGGAGGTTGAACAGTTTCCTGTTTGTTCTGTAGATTAGCTCCACTCCAGCGGGGAGCTTATTGAGGGTGAGATCGAGCATTGCAGCAAGGAAAATCGAGAAGAGCGTTGGTGGAATGACAGCCTTGCTTGACCCCGGTCTGAATGTGAATTGGGTCTGTGGTGAATCCATTGGTCAGGATCACGGCTTGGACATCATTATGAAGCAGGCGAAGGATGGTGACAAACTTTTGGGGGCATCCGAATTTGAGGAGGACGCTCCATAATCCTTCACGGTTGATAGTGTCGAAGGCCTTTGTGAGGTCCTATTTCTTTACTCACTGGCACGTGGCATCGGCAGTAATCCAGAGATTACTACCTTAAGAGGTCCTGCTTTTTAATCTCTCTCCTAGCTCCCTAAACTCTGCCTGCTGGACATTATCCCTCTTCCTACCTATGTCATTGGTACCGATATAGACCACGACCTCTGGCTGTTCTCCCTTCACCCCAGAATGTCTTACAGCCGCTCGATGACATCCTTGACCCTGGCACCTGGGAGGCAACATACCATCCTGGAGTCACGTCTGCGGCCACAGAAACGCCCCCTGACTATTGAATCCCCTACCACTATTGCTCTTTCATTCTGCTTCCTCCCCCCTTGTGCAGCTGAGTCACCCGTGGACTTGGCTCTGGCTGCACTCTCCAGAGGCACCATCGCCCTCACCAGCACTCAGAACAGAATACTGGTTGGAGAGCGAGATAGACTTGGGGGACTGAAGCACTCTCTGCCAAGTACTCCTCCTCTGTCTGGTGGTGACCCACTTCCTCTCTCCTGCACATTCTTAAGCTGCGAGGTGACCACCTCCTGAAACGTGCTATCCATGAAATTCTCAGCCTCGCGGATGCACCGCAGTGACTCCAGCCATCGCTCAAGCTCCGAAACGCAGAGCTCGAGTTGCTGCAGCTGGAGACACCTCCTGCACACGTGGTCGTCCAGGCTGCGCAAAGCGTCCAGGTCTTCCCACATGCCACAGGATATGCAATCCATGGGACTGAGCTGTCCGGACATGCCACTAGCTAATAGACTCGGAACTACTGAGCTGAAATAAACTCTAAAACTTAGCAAAATGAACCCAGCAGCTACTCAGCAATCAGCTGATTTAATTCATGAGTTTTTTAAGATTAGAAATATCACGTATCTTTTACTTTTTTAAATTGATTTTAATGCTCCCCCTCTTCTCCGAATTCCCACTCTCTTTCCAAATTCCCAAATAAATCACTCTGCTTAAGTCCACTTTATTTACGAACTCTCTGTGCAGACACAAGAAACATAGAAAATAGGTGCAGGAGTAGGCCATTCGGCCCTTCGAGCCTGCACCACCATTCAATTAGATCATGGCTGATCATTCACCTCAGTCCCCCTTTCCTGCTTTCTCTCCATACCCCTTGATCCCTTTAGCCGTATGGGCCATATCCAACTCCCTCTTGAATATATCCAACGAACTGGCATCAACAACTCTCTGCGGTAGAGAATTCCACAGGTTAACAACTCTCTGAGTGAAGAAGTTTCTCCTCATCTCAGTCCTAAATGGCTTACCCCTTATCCTTAGACTGTGTCCCCTGGTGCTGGACTTTCCCAACATCGGGAACATTCTTCCTGCATCTAACCTGTCTAGTCCCGTCAGAATTTTATATGTTTCTATGAGATCCCCTCATTCTTCTAAATTTCAGAGAATATAAGCCTAGTCGATCCAGTCTTTCTTCATATGTCAGTCCTGCCATCCCAGGAATCAGTCTGGTGAACCTTTGCTGCACTCCCTCAATAGTAAGAATGTCCTTCCTCAGATTAGGAGACCAAAACTGTACACAATATTCAAGGTGTTGTCTCACCAAGGCTCTGTACAACTGCAGTAAAACCTCCCTGCTCCTATACTCAAATCCTCTCGCTATGTAGGCCAACATGCCATTTGCCTTCTTCACCGCCTGCTGTACCTGCATGCCAACTTTCAATGACTGATGTACCATGACACCTAGGTCTCGTTGCACCTCACCTTTTCCTAATCTGCCGCCATTCAGATAATATTCTGCCTTCATGTTTTTGCCACCAAAGTGGATAACCTCACATTTATTCACATTATACTGCAACTGCCATGCATGTGCCCACTCACCTAACCTGTTCAAGTCACCCTGCAGCCTCTTAGCATCCTCCTCACAGCTCACACCGCCATCCAGCTTAGTGTCATCTGCAAACTTGGAGATATTACATTCAATTCCTTCATCTAAATCATTGATGTATGTTGTAAATAGCTGGGGTCCCAGCACTGAACCCTGTGGCATCCCACTAGTCACTGCCTGCCATTCTGAAAAGGACCCGTTTATCCCAACTCTCTGCTTCCTGTCTGCCAACCAGTTCTCTATTCATGTCAGTACATTACCCTCAATACCATGTGTTTTGATTTTGCACACCAATCTCTTGTGTGGGACCTTGTCAAAAGCCCTTTGAAAGTCCAAATACACCACCTCCACTGGCTCCCCCTTGTCCACTCTACTAGTTACATCCTCAAAAAATTCTAGAAGATTTGTCAAGCATGATTTCCCTTTCATAAATCCATGCTGACTTGGACCGATCCTGTCACTGCTTTCCAAATGTGCTACTATTTCATCTTTAATAATTGATTCCAACATTTTCCCCATTCTGTGCTCTGAAAAACTGTTGACTTTTATACTCGAAGGAACTACATCCAATTTACAAGTGTTGACTCAGCATCCCTATTCTCTGTGATTAACACCTATTCAAGACAAACACTTGGCCTGTGCCAAATATTGCACTCCAACATGGACAGACTATGGAGGCATGTGCCAAAGACAGTGCCCCATCATGGATGGACTATGGAGGCATATGCCAAAGAAACTGCTCCAACATAGAGACCAGTGACCTGAGAAGCAGTTCTCCAAAAAAGGATTTGATACAAAGTGAAACTCACCGTTGAACTGAACCAAAGAACACAAAGAAAGAAAAAGAATTTGTAATCTGAATAAAAAGTAAGGAAACTATATCATTGAACGATGCAGCAGAAAGCTGCCAATTAGTCTGTCAAGTCTAGATGACCTTTGTCCCATCCTTTTATAATTTAATTCACAACTATCTGATTACCACTTAACGTTCTGAGAAAGACAGCTTCTTCACAGGAAAAAAGTAGATAGATGCAGACTAGGGATCAATATTCCATGGATCAAGAATGAGGGGATATAGATATTAGATTAGATGCAGGAGATTGAGGACAGAGACCAGGAGAAACCTTTTTTTTTTTACACAGAGGGTTGGGAGGCTGTGGAATTGACCCCCAGAGTTAGTGACTGGAGCCGAGACCTGGGCAACACTTAATAACAGGTTATTAATAGGTGGTTCAAGGAAAGAGGGTTAAAGGGATATTGGAACAGAGGTTGATTTGGATCCTGCTCATGAGGTGGATAAGCACTATCCACATTGGATTGAACAGCCCGTTTCAGTGTTGTAATTCTGCGTAACTGTTGGGAAAAGTGCCATAAATCTGAACCAGAGGCAAGTGTGTGTGTCTATATACATCAAGCGTGGGCAGGTACAGCAGGAGCGGTGAGGCCGGGGCGAAGGAGCGGTGAGAGATTGCAGAGGGACGCGATCGGGGCCCAGGAGAGGCGCGAGTTCTGGGCCAGGGGCTCAGGGGCAGCACGGGCCAGCCCACACTGCAATATGTGTTCGCACTAGCTCCGTGCAGCAGAGCTGGTCTCCAGTCGTTTTGGTTAATCCTTGCCACTGGACCAAGACCTAGCTCTGTCAAGCCCGTGTGATGGCTGGTGTGCAACGGCCACCACATGTAAAAAAAAATCCATGCACAGGTATCTTCTACCCTTCAAGGTTTAGTTCAGGACCTGGAACATTAGGTCCTTCATTGAAGCACCTGTGAACTTTTTGACATGAAAGTAAGTCATCCTCGATTCGAGGGACTACCTATGATGATGATGATGACATCTCAGCAATGGTGGGTAAGCATCTGTGAAGGTACAGAGCAATCCCCACCTTCCTCAGATTGCTCTTGGATGCTTGGGGCACTATCTTTGGATCATGCTTTCATGGTCCGTCCATGTTGAAGCAAAACAGCGAGAGTATTAAAGTTCTGTGTGCGTTTCACCTCATTTACAGAAAATAATGACTACATCACATTATGACATGGTATTCAAGACTTCACTCTTCCAAACAGAAACCTAAGCAAGCGCAATTCTTTCTGGATCTTACATAAGGATCGGCATCGGAGAAAAGGGTTCTCAGGTGTTTGAACTCGGACTTCTGTTCCACAAAATAGTTCGTTATTTCCACGGCAGAGAGCTTGATTTTAGAAACAAGAAAGCTAATGTAGGTCGCTTGAAACATTAACCGTACCCAAAGCTCAGAGCAAACCAAACAATAATGGAAAATGAGGACAGGCAATTTCAAAAATCAAAGCTAGTTTGTGAACAGCAGGAACCACGGGAGAAAAGCAGAGCAGGAAAAGGGAGGGACCACGGAATCCTCCAGATGCTGAATCAGAAATCTCCATTTTGAAACAAAAATGCACAGCACACATTTCAGACACCTTTCCTTCACAAGGAAACATTTGTTTAAAAGTCTCACCCCAAGGGCCACAACGCTCAAACCCACAAAAGACAAGTTAGAGAAAATCAAATCAAAAAAGAAATACTGCGCTATGAACAATCGTTTACAGATGAGATGGCAGGCAGTTCCCAGTTGCCAACTCACACACACATCTGCCCAGCTGTCAAGTCACACACATCTGTTGGAAATCCTGGGGAGATGTATTTTGGACATCCTGGGGAGTTAAGGGTTAATAATCAAACTTCTTTGTATGGTGGAGAAACATACATTCCAATATAAACAGGATGGCTTCATAGTGCCAGGGGAAGAAAGCATGATTTGTCTTCTGCTCCAAATGTCTGAGCGTTATATACGAGAAATGCATGTTTAAAAGACTTGCATTTATATAGCGCCTTTCTCGACCACCAGACGTCCCAAAGCACTTTACAGCCAATGAAGTACTTTTTGAAGTGTAGTCACTGCTGTAATGTAGGAAACGCGGCAGCCAATTTGCAGACAGCAAGCTCCCACAATCAACAATGTGATAATGACCAGATAATCTGTTTTTATTTATGTTGATTGAAGGATAAATATTGGCCCCAGGATACCGGGGATTACCCCCCGCTCTTCTTCAAAATAGTGCTGCGGAATCTTTTACGTCCACCTGAGAGCGCGGACAGGGCCTCGGTTTAACATTCCATCTAAAAGATGGCACCAACAGTGCAGCACCCCCCTAAGCACTGCACTGGAGTGTCAGCCTAGATTTTTGTGCTCAAGTTTCAAAAGGGAATTGGATAAGTAGCTGAAGGAAAAACATTTGCAGGGCTACAGGGAAATGGTGAGGGAGTGAGGCTAGCTTAATTGCTCGTATAGAGCCAGCACTGGCTCGATGGGCCAAATGGCCTCCTTTTGTGCTGTAACCAAAGTCTCTGGAGTAGGACTTGAACCCACAACCTTCTGACTCAGAGGCGAGACAGTGCTAACTGAGCCACGGCTGACACAGATTTAAGTTCCTTTATTAGTTGTGCCCCTTAAAAACAGGGGCATGTGTAAATGTGTTTGTTCTGTTGACGACACTGCAACCTAACATGATCCTTATGGATGCTATATTTTAATAAGGCATGAAACGCAAGTGCTTGTGCTGCTCTGGGACCATTTGAAACACTGGCTTCAGCTCTTTAAACTGCTCTGCAAATTTCAGTGAAATGCACACTTGTAGCAGGGAGCAGCACCTCACAAAACAACCATCTCTCTCCCATCGAAACCTCTGTCCTAATCGCATGGGTTTTTTTTTCACATCATTTCAACTTACAAGAACCCACGACGGATCCCACATCACCACAGGAGCGGCTCGGCCTACTGTGCAAACAGTTTTCAAAGCAGGAAATGGTAAAAATGTGAAAATCATCCAAAGTGGTCACACTTATGAGTTCATCTTCCCAATATGGCTTAACGCCCATTTCCAATAATGCTGCAGCGTGCATTATATTCTTAACTCTTTGCTGTGTGCAGGATCAATATTGAACAGTAGAAACAAGTTTCACAGTTGACTTTTATTCACCCCCCCCCAATGCTTTGGGGATGGTTGTGGAAATCAACAACAGCCTGTCACCGTACTCTCTGCTACGTTTTGTTCTTAAAAATCCACTTATGAAATGGCAGATCTACTAGCCACACAATGGTGCGCGCACACAATTTCTAAAAACTGGCAAATGTGCGAAAATGCAACTGATCTCAATGCACCTGTATAACACCATCAGCACCTGTGTCAGGAATCTCGGGCAATGGGAGCTCAGTCAGTGAGTTGAGGCTACATTTTTTCACTCAGAGTTGTCAGGATCTGGAATACTCGACCTGAAAAGGTGGTGGAAGCTGATTCCATTAATAATTTTAAAACAGAGTTGGACAGGTGGACATAAAAGATCCTGGGGCACTTTTGAAAAGAAGAGCAGGGAAATTATTCCCGGTGTCCTGGGGCCAATATTCATCCCTCAATCAACATAACAAAAACAGATTATCTGGTCATTATCACATTGCTGTTTGTGGGAGCTTGCTCTGCGCAAATTGGTTGCTGCATTTCCTGCATTACAATAGTGATGACACTTTTTTAAAAAAAAAGTACTTAATTGGCTGTAAAGCGCTTTGAGACACCCGGTGGTCATTGTAACGTATACACCTGTAAGTATGCTCTCAGGTTTGCAGAGCTGTTGCATTGTGAGTGGCTTAGCCAGTCACGTGATGCTCACAAGACAATTAAACCC
Organism: Pristiophorus japonicus; assembly: GCF_044704955.1. Taxonomy (NCBI): domain Eukaryota; kingdom Metazoa; phylum Chordata; class Chondrichthyes; family Pristiophoridae; genus Pristiophorus; species Pristiophorus japonicus. Next base: position 48,103,353 of record NC_091986.1, on the reverse strand, counting down.
CAGTTGAGTCTAGGTCATCCATGGTGAGGTGTGCAGTTGTGAGACTAGTGGATAAACTGGTAATGTGCAGTCTGATTGTTAAATTTTTGTTTATAAACCAACTAGTTCTTAATAGCAATGTGTTGCTATGAATTCTTAAGCAAAGAACCCATGAAGCAAATACTTTACAGTCATAAAAGCCGCTATATAAATCCAAGTCTTTCTTTTTACTTGAAGATGAGCAACTTACAGGGTTACAGACAAAAGGCCGGGGCAGTGGGAGTAAGCACGACTGCTCTTTTTAAATAGCTGGCACAGGCACAATGGGACAAATGGCCTCCTTCTGTGCTATATGTTTCTATGAATCTCTGACACATGCTCCTTTTGAGTGCGGCACCCGCTGGGACGGCAGATTTACCCAACAGTCGTTATGCAATTAATCACAGAAACGTTGCACAGAAAGTAATAAGAAACAGATTGTTTGTGCAAATTATACTCAAAACTGCAGGGTGAAAATTCCATGGTCCAACATCACCCTGTCAGAATCCACACTGCCCTTATGGTTAGTTGGAGAGCATGACATGGACAAATGGGAAAGCTGGAGAAAACTTGCAGGACATGGAGAGAGTTGTCGACTGATTGGAGGCTGGAGAAACTTGCAGACCCATGAGTGCATCCGATACATTAGTAGTGTATTCTGAAACTTGCAGCTCATCACAAGATTATCAGCTCAAAGGGACATGACACAATCCTTCAGCCCAACCAAGCTCATCAAGCTCAAAAAAAAGGAAAGCTTATGACAGATACCGAGAACACAATACTGCAGAAACTCTAGAGGAGTATAAGTAATGCAGGGGTGCAATTAAAAAAGATATCAGGAAAGCAGAGAGAGCATGAATGTTGGCACGTAAAATCAGGGAAAACCCAAACATGTTGTATAAATACATTAAGAGCAAGAGGCTAACTAGAGAAAGAATGGGGTCTATTAGAGACCATAAAGGAAATCTGTGTGTGGAGGCAGAAGACATGGGTAAGATTCTTAATGAATACTTTGTATCTGTTTTCACAAAAGAGAGGGTCAATGAAGATTTTGCAGTGAGGGAGGAGGAGTGTGAAATATTAGTGAGATAAACATAGAGAGCGAGGAAGTATTAAGGGGATTAGCAGCTTTGAAAGTGGATAAATCCCCGGGCCCGGATGAAATGTATTCCAGGCTATTAAGAGAAGCAAAAGAGGAAATAGCAGAGGTTCTGACCATCATTTACCAGTCCTCTCTGGCTACAGGTGTGGTGCCGGAGGACAGCTAATGTTGTACCTTTGTTTAAAAAGGGAGAAAGGAATAGACCAAGTAATTGCAGGCCAGTGAGCTTAACCTCAGTGAAAATTATTGGATAAATTCCTGGGGGACAGGATAAAATGTCATTTGGAAAGACATGGATTAATCAAGGACAGTGAGCATGGATTTGTTAAGGGAAGATCGTGTCTGACTAACTCGATTGAATTTTTTGAGGAGGTAAGCAGGAGGGTCAATGAGGGCAGTGCGTATGATGTAGTGTATATGGATTTAAGCAAAGCTTTTGATAAGGTCCCACATGGCAGACTGGTCACGAAAGTAATAGCCCATGGGATCTAGGGCAAAGTGACAAGTTGGATCCAAAATTGGCTCAGAGACAGGAAGCAAAGGGTAATGGTTGATGGGTGTTTTTGTAACTGGAAGGCTGTATCCCAGTGGGGTTCTGCAGGGCTCAGTGCTGGGTCCCTTGCTTTGTGTGGTACAGGTTGAACCTCCATTATCCAGAACTCCCTTATCCGGAACCACCCCTCATCCAGAACCATTCCCGCCACCAGGTGATGCATGCGCAGAACTCTTGACATGAACAAATTGAAGTCCTTCCTCGCCGCCGATTCCCGCAATCGCTGGCCTGACCCCGCAATCCACCGCCACCCCCCACCCCCATGATCTCCCTGCCGCACCCCCAACCCCAAGCCAGCCAGCCCCGATATTCCCTTGTTCAGTACCTGTACCATCCAATTTAACGTGACCACCCCTCGTCCAGAAAAATCCCTTATCCAAAACTGGCCAGGTCCCAAGGGTTCCGGATAAGGGAGGTTCAACCTGTATATATCAACAACTTGGACTTAAATGGTGGTGGTATGATTAAGAAGTTTGCAGATGACACTAAAATAGGCTGTGTGATTGATAATGAAGAAGAAAGTTGCGGACAGAAGGAAGATATCAATGTACTGGTCAGAACAGTGACAAATGGAATTCAATCCGGATAAGTGTGAGGTAATGCATTTGGAGAGGTTGAACAAGTCAAAGGAATACACATTAAATGATACGACATTGAAAAGTGGAGAGGAACAATGTAACCTTGGAGTGCAGGTCCACAGATCCCTGAAGGTAGCAGGCCAGGTAAATAAGGTGGTTAAGAAGGCATATGCAATACTTGCCTTTATTAGTCGAGGCATGGAATACAAGAGCAAGGACATTATGCTTGAACTGTATAAAACACGGGTTTGACCGCAGCTGGAGTACTGTGTGTAGGTCTGGTCACCACATTACAGGAAAGATGTAATTGTACTGGAAAGGGTGCAGAGAAGATTTACAAAAATGTTGCCTGGACTGGAGAATTTTGGCTGTGAGGAAAGATTAGAAATGCTAGATCTGTTTTCTTTGGAACAGAGGAGGCTGAGTGGAGAGCTTATTGATGTATATTAAATTATTAGGGGCCTGGATAGAGTGCATAGGAAGGACACGTTTCCCTTGGCAGAAGGGTCAACAATCAGGGGGCATAGATTTAAAGTAATTGGGGGAAGATTTAGAGATATGAGGGGAAATTTCTCCATCCAGAGGGTGGTGGGGGTCTGGAACTCACTGCCTGAGAGAGGCAGAAAGACTCACCACATTGAAAAAATACTTGGTTGTGCACTGGAAGTGCCATAACCTACAAGGCTACGGATCAAGAGCTGGAAAGTGGAATTAGGCTGGATAGCTGTTGATTGGCCGGCGCGGACACGATGGGCCGAAATGGCCTCCTTCCGTGCTGTAATACTCTCCGATTGGGCACCAATGTCCAGTTAGGGTACTGGGGGGGGGGAGGAAGGGGCGATTTGTTGTGGTAATATTACCGGACGAGCAACGGAGAACTCAAATTACATCAAGAAACTGAATTCATTAAATCTGGCAAATTAACGGGCTGGCACCAGGAAGTGTATGGCTGTTGGATCATTTTTAAAACCCAGCTGGTCCACGAATGTCCATCAGGATAGAGAACCTTCCATCACTCCCTGGTCTGTGATGCCAAGTCCCACACTACATGGCTGATTCTTAATGATCTCGGGTCAACTGATATTGCAGTCTTGTCAGCGTCACCAATATGCATGTGTCAGCAGTGGCTCAGTGGCTATCACCCTCGCCTCTAAGTCAGAAGGTTGTGGATTCAAGTCCCACTCCAGAGGCTTGAGCACAAAATTCTAGACTGACACTCCAGTGCAGTGCTGAGGCAACACTGCACTGTCGGAGGAGCCGGAGGGCAGCACTGTTGGAGGGGTGGTACTGAGAGAGGGTGTGTGCGTGCGGAGCCGGTGTCCTGGGACAATATTAATCCCGCAACCAACATCACTAAAAAAGAGATTACCTGGTCATTATCACATTGCTATCTGTGGGAGCTTGTTGTGCACAAACTGGCTGCCGCATTTCCTACATTACAACAGTTACTACACTTCAAAATTTACTGCATTGGCTGTAAACGCTTTGGGATATCTTGAGGTCATGAAAGACGCGATAGAAATGCAATACTTTTTTTTCCTCAAATATATTCTCTATCTTGACTTAAAATGCGGTGTTGAAGCTGGAGGACTGAGCCTTGATGACACTTATCTAAGTATGTTTGCACAGCGCTCGTGTGTCAGGTGTCAGTCCCCTTAATATCAGCATTCAGTTCATCCATAGAACCCCAGACATTGGGCAACGAAGAACCATTTCAATTTCAAAGCGCGAATGCCAATGACATCATAGGAGTCGTCGGAGATTTAGAGGGGAAATGTTGTCACCCAGAGGGTGGTGGGGGTCTGGAACTCGCTGCCTGAAAGGGTGGTAGTGGCAGAAACCCTCATCACATTTAAAAAGTACTTGGATATGCATTTGAAGTGCTGTAAACTGCAAGGCTATGGACCAAGAGCTGGAAAGTGGAATTAGGCGGGATAGTTCTTTGTCGGCCGGCATGGACACAATGGACCAAAATGGCCACCTTCTGTGTTGTAAATTTCTATGATTCTATGAGTCACTGACCAGGAAGCAGAACCCGAGCATTAAACCATGAAGCAGCTGAACTGACGCTCGCAGCAGATGGCCAAATAGAACAGGGTTAATTCAGCACCAATGCAAAGCCAAACACAGTGGCCTGGAAATGCCGGTTTCCTCAGGTCCAATGCCGCATGCGCTAAAAACCGGCTTTTCCGATCTGTCAAGCTGGAGCTTGACAGATCCAACGCATATCGGGAGTGAGGACATTTGCATGGGCAAGATTGCGGTATTTACCCATATCTTGCTCAGCAAATGTCCTTTTACAGGCATAAGAGTTTAAAAATATAATTACATTTAAAAAATACGTATTTTTAAAAACCCTGCCCACGTTACATTTATTTTTACCCATAATTAAAAAAACGTTTTAAAAACTTGGAACTGTTTTTTCTCGAACATATTTATTAACTTTGATTTTAATTATGTGAGGTGCGTTTTTTTATTTTTTATTAAGGTGTTTAGTGTGTTTGGGGTATTTTTCTCATTAATAGCAATGAGAACTTGTAAATATGGAGTTCTCATTGCTATTAATGGGAAAGCTGTGGAATACAGTACCTGATTGGCTGAGCAGTCACATGTGACTGCATCTTCTGCGTGGGAACCTGGAGGACGGGAGCGCACTTCGCAGTGCAGGAAGAGAAGACCTCCCCAACGGAATCTCACGCTCCTCCCGGACCACCAAGTACTTTCATAGAAATGTTTCAGGTCAGAAGGAATTGCCCACGGGAAGCTTCCGACCGCAATTTCAGCCCCACTAACTTCCCCAACCCAGGGAGTTTCTGATGAGGTCACCAGCTCACAAAAAAAACATTCAAAGACTCGTGTGAGCGGTAAGTATAATCTTACATTCGTACAGCACAGGAGGAGGCCATTCGGCTCATCATGCCTGTGCCAGCTCTTTGAAAGAACTATCCAATTAGTCCCACTCTTTTTCACAACAACTCGCTGAATTAAAAAAAATTCTCCTCATCTCCCCTCTGGTTCTTTTGCCAATTATCTTACAACAATAACAACTTGCATTTATACAGTGTCTTTAACATAGTAAAACCTCTCAGGTGTTTTACAGGAGTGCTAGCAGACAAAATTTGAGACTGAGCCACATAAGGAGATATTAGGACTGGTGATCAAAAGCTGGGTCAAAGAGGTAGATTTTAAGGAGCATCTTAAAGGAGGAGCAAGAGGTGGGGAGGTTTAGGAAGCGAATTACAGAGCTTAGGGTTAGGAACTTGAGAGCTGAAGGCACGGCCACCAATGGTGGAGCGATTAAAATCGGGGATGCACAGGAGGCCAGATGTTGGATGTTGTGGGGCTGGAGGAGGTTACAGAGATAAGGAAGCAAGACCATGGAGGGATTTGAAAACAAGGATGAGAATTTTAAATCTGCGTCCTCTGGTTCCCGACCCTCCTGCCAGTGGAAACAGTTTCTCCCTAACTACTCTATCAAACCCCTTAATAATTTTGAACATTTCCATTAAATCTCTCCTTAACCTTCTTAATTTGCGCTTATATTTTTTATCACTGGTTTGTTCTGGGCCTGAAGGTTTGGAAAGGGCTCATCTGTGGTACCATTCTAGTAAATCTTCTTTGCACCCTCTTCTAGGCCTTGACATCCTTCCAAAAGTATGATGACCAGAATTGGACACAATACTCCAGCTGTGGCCTCAGCAGTGTTGTATAAAACTTTACCATAACGTTCTTGCTTTTGTACCCTATGCCTCTATTTATAAATCCAACGATTCCAGATGCTTTATTAACAGCCTTCTCAACTTGTTCAAAGATTTGTGTATGTGAACCAGGTCTCTCTATTCCTGCACGCCCTTTAAAATTGTACCATTTAGTCTATATTGCCTCGCCTCATTCTTCCTCCCAAAATCAATCGCTTCACACTTCTCTGTGTTAAATTACATCTGCCACATGTGTGCCCATTTCATCCATCTATCTATGTCTTCGGAGATTAGGCTGACAGGCCGAGTAATTACAGGCCTCTCAGCCTAACCTCAGTGGTGGGAAATTTACTGGAAAAAAATCCTGAAAGACAGGATAAATCTGCATTTGGAAAGGCAAGGATTAATTAGGGGCAGTCAGCATGGATTTGTGAAGGGAAGATCATGCCTGACTAACCTGATTGAATTTTTTGAGGAGGTAACCAAGAGGGTCGATGAGGGTAGAGCGTATGATGTACGTACTACCCTGACATCGGTAGTGGGGAAAATGTTGGAATTAATTATTAAAGGTGTAATAGCAGCACATTTTGAAAGCAGTGACAGGATCGGTGCAAGTCAGCATGGACTTATGAAAGGGAAATCATGCTTGACAAATCTACTAGAATTTTTTGAGGATGTAACTAGTAGAATGGACAAGGGAGAACCAGTGGATGTGGTGTATTTAGACCTTCAAAAGACTTTTGACAAGGTTCCACACAAGAGATTGGTGTGCAAAATTAAAGCACATGGTATTGGGGGTAATGTACTGACGTGGATAGAGCACTGGTTGGCAGACAGGAAGCAAAGAGTTGGAATAAACGGGTCCTTTTCAGAATGGCAGGCAGTGACTAGTGGGATACCGCAATGTTCAGTGCGGGGACCCCAGCTATTTACAACATACATTAATGATTTCGACGAGGAAATTGAATGTAATATCTCCAAGTTTACAGATGACACTAAGCTGGGTGGCAGTGTGAGCTGTGAGGAGGATGCTAAGAGGCTGCAAGCGACTTGGACAGGTTAGGTGAGTGGGCAAATGCATGGCAGATGTAGTATAATGTAGATAAATGTGAGGTTATCCATTTTGGTGGTAAAAACAGGAAGGCAGAATATTATCTGAATGGTGACAGATTACATAGAAACATAGAAAATAGGTGCAGGAATATGCCATTCGGCCCTTTGAGCCTGCATCACGATTCAATCAGATCATGGCTGATCATTCACCTCAGTATCCCTTTCATGCTTTCTCTCCATAACCCTTGATCGCTTTAGCCACAAGGGCCATATCTAACTCCCTCTTGAATATATCGCACAAGCTGGCGTCAACAACTCTCTGCGGTAGAGAACTCCACAGGTTAACAACTCTCTGAGTGAAGACGTTTCTCCTCATCTGGGTCCTAAATGGCTTACCCTTTATCCATAAGATTGGCTCTGGACTTCTCCAACATCGGGAACATTCTTCCTGTATCTAGCCTGTCCAATCCCATCAGAATTTTATATGTTTCTATGAGATCCCCTCTCATTCTTCGAAACTCCAGTGAATACAGGCCCAGTTAATCCAGTCTCTCCTCATATGTCAGTCCTGCCATCCCGGGAATCAGTCTGGTGAACCTTCACTGCACTCCCTCAATAGCAAGAAAGTCCTTCCTCAGATTAGGAAACCAAAATTGAACACAATATTCCAGGTGAGGCCTCACTAAGGCCCTGTACAACTGCAGTAAGACCTCCCTGCTCCTGTACTCAAATCCTCTCGCTATGAAGGCCAACATGCCATTTGCCTTCTTCACCGGCTGCTGTACCTGCATGCCAACTTTCAATGACTGGTGTACCATGACACCCATGTCTCGTTGCACCTGCCCTTTTCCTAATCTGCCGCCATTCAGATAATATTCTGCCTTCATGTTTTTGCCACCAAAGTGGATAATCTCACATTTATCCTCATTATACTGCATCAACCATGTATTTGCCCACTCACCTAACCTGTCCAAGTCACCCTGCAGCCTCTTAGCATCCTCCTCACAGCTCACACCGTCACCCAGCTTAGTGTCATCTGCAAACTTGGAGATATTACACTCAACTCCTTCATCTAAATCATTGATGTATATTCTAAATAGCTGGGGTCCCAGCACTGAGCCCTGCACCACCCCACTAGTCACTGCCTGCCATTCTGAAAAGGACCCGTTTATCCCGATTCTCTGCTTCCTGTCTGCCAACCAGTTCTCTATCCACTTCAATACATTACCTCCAATACCATGTGTTTTGATTTTGCACACCAATCTCTTGTGTGGGACCTTGTCAAAAGCCTTTTGAAAGTCCAAATATACCACATCCACTGGTTCGCCCTTGTCCACTCTACTAGTTACATTCTAAAAAAATTCCAGAAGATTTGTCAAGCATCATTTATCCATGCTAACTTGGACTGATCCTGTCACTGCTTTCCAAATGCACTGCTATTTCATCTTTAATAATTGATTCCAACATTTTCCCCACTACTGATGTCAGGCTAACCGGTCTATAGTTCCCCGTTTTCTCTCTCCCTCCTTTTTTAAAAAGTGGTGTTACATTAGCTACCCTCCAGTCCATAGGAACTGATCCATGTTTTTGCCACCAAAGTGGATAACCTCACATTTATCCTCATTATACTGCATCAGCCATGTATTTGCCCACTCACCTAACCTGTCCAAATCACCCTGGACTGTTGGAAAATGATCACTAATGCATCCACTATTTCTAGGGCCACTTCCTTAAGTACTCTGGGATTCAGACTATCAGACCCAGGAGATTTATCAGCTTTCAATCCCATCAATTTCCCTTACACAATTTCCTGACTAATAAAGATTTCCTTCAGTTCCTCCTGCTCGCTAGACCCTCGGTCCCCTAGTATTTCCGGAAGGTTATTTGTGTGTTCCTTCGTGAAGACAGAACCAAAGGAGAGGTGCAACGAGACCTGGGTGTCATAGTACATAAGTCATTGAAAGTTGGCATGCAGGTACAGCAGGCGGTGAAGAAGGGAAATGGCATGTTGGCCTACATAGCGAGAGGAATTGAGTATAAGAGCAGGGAGGTTTTACTGCAATTGTACAGGGTCTTGGTGAGGCCACACCTTGAATATTGTGTACTGTTTGGTCTCCTAATCTGAGGAAGGACATTCTTGCTATTGAGGGAGTGCAGCGAAGGTTCACCAGACTGATTCCCAGGATGGCAGGATTGATATATGAAGAAAGACTAGGCTTATATTCACTGGAGTTTAGAAGAATGAGAGGAGATCTCATAGAAACATATAAAATTCTGATGGGATTGGACAAGTTAGATGCAGGAAGAATGTTCCCGATGTTGGGAAAGTCCAGAACCAGGGACACAGTCTAAGGATAAGGGGTAAGCCATTTAGGACCGAGATGTGGAGAAACTTCTTCACTCAGAGAATTGTGAGCCTGTGGAATTCTCTACCACAGAAAGTTGTTGAGGCCAGTCCGTTAGATCTATTCAAAAGGGAGTTAGGTGTGGCCCTTACGGTTAAAGGGATCGAGAGGTATGGAGAGAAAGCAGGAATGGGGTACTGAAGTTGCATGATCAGCCATGATCATATTGAATGGTGGTGCAGGCTTGAAGGGCCGAATGGCCTACTCCTGCACCTATTTTCTATGTTTCTATGTAGTATATATGGACTTTTGCAAAGTTTTTGATAAGGTCTCACATGGTAGATTGGTCATGAAGGTTAAAGCCCATGGCAAAGTGTCAAGTTGGATCCAAAATTGGCTTGGAGGTAGAAAGCAAAAGGTAATGATTGATGGATGTTTTTGTGACTGGAAGGATGTTTCCAGTGGGGTTCCGCAGGGCTCAGTACTGGGTCCATTGCTTTTTGTGGTAGATATCAACAATTTAGATTTGAATAAAGGAAATATGATTAAGAAGTTTGCAGATGACACTAAAATTGGCTGTGTTGTTAATAATGAAGAGGAAAGCCATGGGCTGCAGGAGGATATCAATCTACTGGTCAGGTGGGCAGAGCAGTGACAAATGGTATTTAATTCAGAGAAGTGTGAGGTGATGCACTTTGGGAGGGCTAATAAGGAAAGAGTGTACACATTAAGCGGTAGGCCACTTAATAGTGTAGATGAACAAAGTGACCTTAGAGTGCTTGTTCACAGATCCCTGAAAGTAGCAGGCCAGGTGGATAAGGTGGTTAAGAAGGCACACGAAATGCTTGCCTTTATTGGCCGAGGTACAGAACACAAGAGCAGAGAGGTTATGCTTAAATTGTATAATACTTTGGTTAGGCCACAGCTGGAGTACTGTGTCAGTTCTGGTCGCCATATTATAGGAAGGACGTGATTGCACTAGAGAGGGTGCAGAGGAGATTTACTAGGATGCTGCCTGGAATGGAGAATCTTAGTTATGAGGACAGATTGGATAGGCTGAATTTGTTCTCATTGGAACAGAGGAGGTTGAGAGGAGACCTCATTGAGGTGTACAAAATATTGTGGAGCCTGGACATAGTGGACAGTAAAGGGTCTATTTCCATTGGTGGAGGGGTCTATTACGAGGGAGCATAGTTTTAAGGTGGAAGGTTTAGAGGGGATTTGAGGGGGGCTTCTTTACGCAGAGTGTTGTGGGAATCTGGAACTCGCTGCCTGGAAGAGTGGTGGATGCAGAAACCCTCACCACTTTTAAGAGATGATTGGATGGGCACTTCTGCAGTAACCTGCAGGGTTATGGACCTAGAGCTGGTAACTGGGATTAGACTGGATGACCTTTTGTTGGACAGTGCAGATATAATGGTAAGTACTGCAGGGAATAGAATATGGCCAGGGTGATCTCCTGGACTAGTTTCGATCGCCTGGATGGGTCGGAGAGGAATTTTTCCAGATCTTTTCTCCCTAAATTGGCCTGCGTTTTTAAATCTGGTTTTTGCCTCTCCCAGGAGATCACATGGCTCCGATTGGGTTGGAGTGTAGAATGTTTTAGTATCAGGGGTGTCGCAGTTGTGGCGAGGCAGATTGGTTGGGCTGGGTGCTCTTTGCCTTTCCGTCATTGTTCATAGGTTTATATGAAACTTTAGGGCTGCTGACCAAGGGCCGTGTGTCTCTGTCGGCCGGCACGGACACGATGGGCTGGAAAGGCCTCCTTCTCGCTGTAAATTTCTGTTTCTATAAAGGGGGGGGGGGGGTTCCGATAGTTAGGAGTCTCCCCTTCAAAAGGTAAATATTCGAACTAAGGATGTTAAATCTTAGTAATTGTTTGGTTTTGGTTGCACTCAACAGTTGAGAGAATGAATTAACATTTAGGCACATTTAAACGTAGACTCACCACTGACCAAAATTATAGAGTTGTTCAAATGTTTCTACGCAGAAACTTTAGGCCGCATGAAACAGTTAGACAGCCCTCTAATTTTGGTCAGGGATGAGTATACAAATCAAATTTAATTAATTTAATTTAGCTCTTACCGTGGAAAACAAGCAACATCAAAGCAAATAGCTAACACAAGGACAATTGCAAAATGTCCAAATCTGATAATTTCAGAACCTTTGAAACATGCATCGCAAAAATATGGATTTATTACTTTTCCTTTCCTGAAACCATTAGAGTAAGAAGCTAAGTCTCAGTGTTTCAGAAGAACAATGAGCCATTCCTCACTAGGAATGGCAGTGATTGATATCACCCAGTGCGATCAGTCAATGAGCGGGGACTGGAAGCTGTTGGAACCAATTCATTCAATGTCATTCAGTTCTTTTTTGGCATTACATTCCCACTAGGTTGCGTTATTTATATTGTTTGATTTAAAATATCAGATAATGAAACATTTTTAGTATTAAGCATTTTTAACATTAAAAATTACTTTGAATCATCAGGATTAGACCGTAAACCACATCGAATGCTGTTTTATTTGGGTAAACACGTTATCTAAACATTTTTTTAAAATTTTCCCTGGTGGAGTTGAAGCATTACTGAGTGCAAGAGTTCTGGTTGTCTTCAGAGCCCATCTAGAGGGCAGGAGGTGGTTGGAGTTTCAGGAGACAGAGGAGATGGGGAAGTCAGGGAAAATAGGGGCATGGAGGGAAAAAGAATGGGTGTCTAGGCATAGAACAGGAATTCCTGTGGAGTTTTGAACCCAGGGGCTGGGCGTTGACAAGGCAGAAGAAAGATATAAATAAAAATATCACAGCTGCAACAATCACTTGTGTGGCAAATCTTTTGATGGTATACAACAAATACAACAACAATTTTCATTTATATAGCACCTTTAACATCATAAAACTGCCCAAGGCATTTCACAGGAGCGATTATTAGATAAAATTTGACACTGAGCCAAATAAGGAGAGAGAGGAAGAGAGGTGGAGAAGTTTAAGGAGGGAAGTTAAGAGCTTAAGGCCCAGGCAGCTGATGGCAAGGCCACCAATGGTGGAGTGATGGAAATCAGGGATGCTCAAGAGGCCAGAATTGGAGATGCGCAGAGATCTCGGAGGGTTGTGGTGCTGAAGGAGATTACAGAGGGATGAGGCCATGGAGGGATATGTTAGCAGCACAACAAACTGCAGTGGGGATTGTGGGGATGTGTGTTTGTGCCCACTTCCCCTCGAGGGAAAATCCTCACTCTGCACTGGGCTGTCGGGGAGGGGGAGAAGGCAGATGTTAAATTGAAACATCACGGGGCACTGTACAATCGTACTGCCAGAGAGCTGGGAGAGAGTTTCCCCTCAGTTGAGGAAACACAAAGCAAGAACAAAACTTCAACCTGTTTGCTTAAAAAAAAGCTATTCGCAAAATAAATGGCAGATTGTTCTTTGCATAAACTCTTTTCAAAAAATCATTTGTGCAATAATTAATATTGCAGCTTGTTGTTGATGGGTTTTTTTTTAGGAAAGGGAGTGTCCAAGAGGGTAAAAAGCACTGAGTTTCTTTAGAACAGCTCAGGCTGTTTCCATCGTGATGCTTTCTCTCTCTTGGCCATTTTCAGTATCGAAATGTCACTCGGTCAGACACGCCCTTTCCAAATAGAATGCATGCAAATCCCTTCCTTGCAATAGTTTAGTACGGATTAGCCTCAGTACGTGTAGGGGCACCGCATCATAATAAGCTGCTTTAATTCCAATTGTCTGCAGCACGCAATCCCAGAGCAACGCAACAATCACAAATCTGATCGGGTGAGAGCAGCCTGTAAATATCTGGCAGTGTAGTGTATGTGAGGAAAGTGATCAATGTGACTGCATTGTCTCTGACCTCAGGGTGTACATTGCAGAAGAAGGCAACACCACTCATTAAGCAGAAGGCAATCCTACCAAGAAAGGCTTTGCTGGTGCACTTGCAGTAGGGGTCACCAACTCTGACGGAGGCTTCATCACATGATCTCCCTCCTCCAACTGCCGCACCCACTCAAAGCTCCTGCCATTGGTCATCCAACACGCCCATCCTCACGGTGTCCCGCCTTCCCCTCGGCCAATCAAAACACTCTACATTACCTGAATGGATGAATCTTGACTGCCAGTCAACGGCCATTTCGGCCCACAACCAATATTTACCACCACCGATAAACAAAAGTGTGCAAAGAAAATGAAAAAAAAACAACGCATCACTTTTTATTGCCCCTATGCTTTTTCTCCCAGATTTTTCTTGCAACAATATCTAAGAGATTAATCCTCAATTCCTGGAGACTTCAAGGAATTCCTGGAGGATTGTCAACCCGAAGTTGGAGAAAGATGTGCCTTAAATATTTCCCATTACCCAGGGTAGTTTCCTCCAGTGAGAGCTCTTGTTACATCTTGCATATACTATTTGGCACTATTATTGGATCAAATCTGTTCTGTATGCAACACCTTGTAACCAGCATTCTACTGCCACCAGAGGACGCATCTGTTGGAGTCCCAAGGGATCCCAGCATCCCTTGGGAGCACTGCATATAAGCAGGCTTCCCATGCTGTGCAGGCATTCTGGAGTCAGAATAAAAAGACTAAGGTCACACTTACTCAAGTCTACAGTACTCAGTCACAGTGCTTTATTTGAGACATAACAAAATCCAGCACTGATTTACAGCCCTTTATTACATAAGAACATAAGAAATAGGAGCAGGAGTAGGCCATACGGCCCCTCAAGCCTGCTCCGACATTCAATAAGATCATAGCTGATCTGATCATGGAATCGGCTCCACTTTTCCGCCCGCTCCCCATAACTCTTTATCCCCTTATCATATAAGAAACTGTCTATTTCTGTCTTAAATGTATTCAATGTCCCAGCTTCCACAGCTCTCTGAGGCAGCAAATTCCACAGATTGGGACCCTCAGAGAAAAATTTCTCCTCATCTCTGTTTTAAATGGGCGGCCCCTTATTCTAAGATTATGCCCCCTAGTTCTAGTTTCCCTTATCAGTGGAAACATCCTCTCTGCATCCACCCTGTCAAGCCCTCTCATAATCTTATACTTTTCGATAAGATCACATCTCATTCTTCTGAATTCCAATGAGTAGAGGCCCAACCTACTCAACCTTTCCTCATAAGTCAACCCACTCATCTCCGGAATCAACCTAGTGAACCTTCTCTGAACTGCCTCCAAAGCAAGTATATCCTTTGTAAATGTGGAAACCAAAACTGCACGCAGTATTCCAGATGTGGCCTCACTAATACCTTATATAGCTGTAGCAAGATTTCCCTGCTTTTATACTCCATCCCCTCTGCAATAAAGGCCAAGATATACCATTTTGGATACTGTTGGGGGAGATGACTCATCAGGGGAAGGCAGCAGCAGCCAAGTTCATGGCACCATGGGTGGCTCTGCTACACAGAACGGCAGGAAAAAGAATGGGAGAGCAATAGTGGTAGGGGATTCTATTGTAAGGGGAGTAGATAGGTGCTTCTGCAGCTACAATCGAGACTCCAGGATGGTATGTTGCCTCCCTGGTGCAAGGGTCAAGGATGTCTCGAGCGGCTGCAGGGCATTCTGGATGAGGAGGGTGAACAGCCAGTTGTCATGATGCAATAGATACATAGATGGTGCAAAAACGGAATGAGGTCCGACAAGCTTAATTTAGGGAGTTAGGAGTTAAATTAAAAAGTAGGACCTCAAAGGTAGTAATCTCAGGATTGCTACCAGTGCCACGTGCTTGTCTGAGTAGAAATAGTAGGATAGTTAAGATGAATACGTGGCTTGAGGAATGGTGCAAGAGGGAGGGATTCAAATTCCTGGGACATTGGAACCGGTTCTGGGGGAGGTGGGACCAGTACAAACGGGACGGTCCGCACCTGGGCAGAACCGGAACCAATGTCCTGGGGGAGTGTTTGCTAGTGCCGTTGAGGAGGGTTTAAACTAATATGGCAGGGAGATGGGAATTTTTGCAGGGAGACAGAGGGACGTAAAATGGGGTCAGAAGCAAAAGGTAGACAGGCAGTAAGGGAAAGTGGAGGGCAGAGAAATCAAAGGCAAAAATCAAAAAGGGCCACATTACAACATAATTCTAAAAGACAAAGAGTGTTAAAAAAACAAGTCTGAAGGCTGTGTCTTAATGCGAGGAGCATTTGTAATAAGGTGGATGAATTAACTGCGCAGATAGCGGTTAACGTTATGATGTAATTGGGATTACGGAGACATGGCTCCAGGGTGACCGAGGCTGGGAACTCAACATCCAAGAGTATTCAATATTCAGGAAGGATAGACAAAAAGGAAAAGGAGGTGGGATAGCATTGCTGGTTAAAGAGGAGATTAACGCAATAGTAAGGAAGGACATTAGCTTGGATGATGTGGAATCTGTATGGGTAGAGCTGCGGAACACCAAAGGGCAGAAAATGCTAGTGGGAGTTGTGTACAGACCACCAAATAGTAGTAGTGAGGTTGGGGATGGCATCAAACAGGAAATTAGGGATTCGTGCAATAAAGGTACAGCAGTTATTATGGGTGACTTTAATCTGCAAATAGATTGGGCGAACCAAACTGGTAGCGATATGATAGAGGAGGATTTCCTGGAGTGTATAAGGGATGGTTTTCTAGACCAATACGTCGAGGGCTGGCCATCCTAGACTGGGTGTTGTGTAATGAGAGCGGATTAATTAGCAATCTTGTTGTGCGAGGCCCCTTAGGGAAGAGTAACCATAATATGGTAGAATTCTTCATCAAGATGAAGAGTGACACAGTTAATTCAGAGACTAGAGTCCTGAACTTAAGGAAAGGTAACTTTGATGAGATGTGAATTGGCTAGAATAGACTGGCGAATGATACTTAAAGGGTTAACGGTGGATAGGCAATGGCAGACATTTAAAGATCACATGGATGAACTTCAACAATTGTTCATCGCTGTCTGGCGTAAATATAAAATGGGGAAGGTGGCTCAACCGTGGCTAACAAGGGAAATTAGGGATAGTGTTAAGTCCAAGGAAGAGGCATATAAATTGGCCAGAAAAAGCAGAATCCTGAGGACTGGGAGAAATTTAGAATTCAGCAGAGGAGGACAAAGGGTTTAATTAGGAGGGGGAAAATAGAGTATGGGAGGAAGCTTGCTGGGAACAGAAAAACTGACTGCAAAAGCTTCTATAGATATGTGAAGAGAAAGCGATTAGTGAAGACAAATGTAGGTCCCTTGCAGTCAGAATCAGGTGAATTTATAATGGAGAACAAAGAAATGGCAGACCAATGGAACAAATTTGGTTCTGTCTTCATGAAGGAAGACACAAATAATCTTCCGGAAAAACTAAGGGACCGAGGGTCTAGCAAGAAGGAAATCCTTATTAGTCAGGAAATTGTGTGAGGGAAATTGATGGGATAGAAGGCCGATAAATCCCCAGGGCCTGATAGTCTGCATCCCAGAATACTTAAGGAAGTGGCCCTAGAAATAGTGGCTGCATTGGTGGTCATTTTCCAACATTCCATGGACTCTGGATCAGTTCCTATGGACTGGAGGGTAGCTAATGTAACACCACTTTTTAAAAAAGGCGGGAAAGAGAAAACAGGGAATTATAGACCGGTTAGCCTGACATCAGTAATGGAGAAAATGTTGGAATCAATTATTAAAGATATAATAGCAGCGCATTTGGAAAGCAGTGACAGGATCGGTCCAAGTCCGCATGGATTTATGAAAGGGAAATCGTGCTTAACAAATCTTCAAGGATTTTTTGAGGATGTAACTAGTAGAGTGGACAAGGGAGAAGCAGTGGATGCGGTGTATTTGGACTTTCAAAATTCTTTTGATAAGGTCCCACACAAGAGATTAGTGTGTAAAATTAAAGCATATGCTATTGGGGGTAATGTATTGACGTGGATAGAGAACTGGTTGGCAGACAGGAAGCAAGGAGTAGGAATAATCGGATCCTTTTCAGAATGGCAGGCAGTGACTAGTGGGGTACCTCAAGGTTCAGTGCTGGGACCCCAGCTATTTACAATATATATTAATGATTTAGACGAAGGAATTGAATGTAATATCTGCAAGTTTGCAGATGACACTAAGTGGGTGGCAGTGTGAGCTGTGAGGAGGATGCTAAGAGGCTGCAGGGGAACTTGGACAGGTTAGGTGAGTGAGTATATGCAAGGCAGATGCAGTATAATGTAGATAAATGTGAGGTTATCCACTTTGGTGGCAAAAACAGGAAGGCAGATTATCTGAATGGTGACAGATTAGGAAAAGGGAAGGTGCAATGAGACCTGGGTGTCATGGTACATCAGTCATTGAAAGTTGGCATGCAGGTACAGCAGGCAGTGAAGAAGGCAAATGGCATGTTGCCGTTCATAACGAGGGGATTTGAGTATAGGAGCAGGGAGGTCTTACTGCAGTTGTACAGGGCCTTGGTGAGGCCACACCTTGAATATTGTGTACAGTTTTGGTCTCCTAATCTGAGGAAGGACATTCTTGCTATTGAGGGAGTAGAGCGAAGGTTCACCAGACTGAGTCCCGGGATGGCAGGACTGACATATGAAGAAAGACTGGATTGACTAGGCTTATATTCACTGGAATTTTGAAGAATGAGAGAGTATCTCATAGAAACATATAAAATTCTGACGGGATTGGACAGGTTAGATGCAGGAAGAATGTTCCCAATATTGGGGAAGTCCAGAACCAGGGGTCACAATCTAAGGGTAAGGGGTAAGCCATTTAGGACCGAGATGAGGAGAAACGTCTTCAGTCAGAGAATTGTGAACCTGTGGAATTGTCTACCACAGAAAGTTGTTGAGGTCAGTTCGTTAGATATATTCAAAAGGGAGTTAGATGTGACCCTTACAGCTAAAGGGATCAAGGGGTATGGAGAGAAAGCAGGAATGGGGTACAAAAGTTGCAAATTTGATAAGCCATGATCATATTGAATGGTGGTGCAGGCTCAAAGGGCAGAATGGCCTACTCCTGCATCTATTTTCTATGTTTCTATGTATACCATTGGCCTTCCTGATCACTTGCTGTACCTGCATACTATACTTTTGTGTTTCATTCACAAGTAACCCCAGGTCCCGCTGTACTGCGACACTTTGCAATCTTTCTCCATTTAAATAATAACTTGCCCTTTGATTTTTTCTGCCCAAGTGCATGACCTCACACTTTCTGACATTATACTCCATCTGCCAAATTTTTGCCCACTCACTTAGCCTGTCTATGTCCTTTTGCAGATTTTGTGTGTCCTTCTCACACATTGCTTTTCCTCCCATCTTTGTATCATCAGCAAACTTGGCTACGTAACACTCAGTCCCTTCTTCCAAGTCGTTAATATAGATTGTAAATAGTTGGGGTCCCAGCACCGATCCCTGCAGCACCCCATTAGTTACTGGTTACCAACCAGAGAATAAACCATTTATCCCCACTCTCTGTTTTCTGTTAGTTAGCCAATCTTCTACCCATGCTAATATATTACCCCCAACCCCGTGAACTTTTATCTTGTGCAGTAACCTTTTATGTGGCACCTTGTCAAATGCCTTCTGGAAGTCCAAATACACCACATCCACTGGTTCCCCTTTATCCACCATGTTCGTTACATCCTCAAAGAATTCCAGCAAATTTGTCAAGCATGACTTCCCCTTCATAAATCCATGCTGACTCTGCCTGACCGAATTTTGCTTTTCCAAATGTACTGTTACGGCTTCTTTAATAATGGACTCCAACATTTTCCCAACCACAGTTGTTAGGCTAACTGGTCTATAGTTTCCTGTTTTTTGTCTGCCTCCCTTTTAAAATAGGGGCATTACATTTGCAGTTTTCCAATCTGCTGGGACCTCCCCAGAATCCAGGCAATTTTGGTAAATTACAACCAATGCATTCACAATCCCTGCCGCTACTTCTCTTAAGACCCGAGGATGCAAGCTATCAGGTCCACGGGATTTATCTGCCTTTAGCCCCATTATCTTACTGAGTACTACCTCCTTAGTGATTGTGATTGTGTTAAGTTCCTCCCTCCCTATAGCCCTTGACTATCCCCTGTCAGAATATTGTTAGTGTCTTCTACCGTAAAGACTGATACAAAATATTTGTTCAGAGTTTCTGCCATCTCCATGTTCCCCATCACTAGTTCCCCGGTCTCATCCTCTAAGAGACCAACATTTACTTTAGCCACTCTTTTCCTTTTTATATACCTATAGAAACTCTTGCTATCCGTTTTTATATTTTGTGCTAGTTTATTTTCATAGTCTATCTTTCCTTTCTTAATCATTTTTTCTAGTCGTTCTTTGCTGGCTTTTAAAAGCTTCCCAGTCTTCTGTCCTCCCACTAGTTTTGGCCACTTTGTATGCCCTTGTTTTTAATTGGATACCATCCTTTATTTCTTTAGTTAGTCATGGATGGCTATCTTTTCTCTCACACCCTTTCCTCCTCACTGGAATATATTTTTCTTGAGAGTTGTGAAATATCTCCTTAAATGTACACCACTGTTCATCAACCGTCCTACACTTTAATCTATTTTCCCAGTCCACTTTACCCAACTCTGCCCTCATACCTTCATAGTCTCCTTTATTTAAGCTTAGTACGCTGGTTAGAGATACAACTTTCTCACACTCCATCTGAATTTGAAATTCAATTATGCTATAATCACTCATGAGAGGATCCTTTACTTGGAGATTGTTTATTTATCCTGTCTCATTACACAGGACCAGATCTCTTGCTCTCATCATTGAGATGCAGAAGTTTATTGATCAAGGTGGATGCAGATGCAGATTCCCTAATACATAGTGTAGTGGTTATGTTACTGGACTGGAAATCTAGATGCCTGGACTAATAATCCAGCTTGAACGCGAGTTAAAATCCCACCATGGCAGTTTGAGAATTTAAAATCAGTTTAATAAAAGGGCGTGACTGCTGCCAACAAAGCAGAAGTAGTTCCACTTGTACAGTTCCAGTGTTTCTTTTTGTTCGTTGGCGCCAGACTTCCCAAAATGAGGAATAAAGCAGATTTTTAAAAATCTTGTTCAGTTGTAGTTTAATTTATTAATTGTATGAATTGTAGAATTTATTCAGGTATGAGCCACTTGTTTGCATACTAAATTGTGGTTGGTCAGAGTCGGCAGTTTTCGGGTGGGGGACAGTTTGGCCCCAGCACCGTCTATTTTGCCTACGGGTAGTTGGGTGTGTTAATATTTTGCAAATTACTGTTCTGAGACTAGAATCACTCAGAGTTTCCTGTAACAGTCGTAGGGGCGGTAGATTGGGAATCTCTACATTAATGAAACTTTATTAGTGATGTGCTTCAGCACTTCAGATCCTCCATCTGTTGTGGTGAACTCTATTTTTAAAATTTGGGACATGACAGTTATGTGCAGAATGCTTCTGCACAGCTTCCAGTTCATTGGCAGCAGTCACTCCATTTATAAGATCTGGTCTCCATAAAAGTGACCATGACATTGTCGGCTGGTCGACAACAAAAACCTGCCGGCCTTGCCCAGTCGGTGTCTATGTGTGACTCCAGTCCCACACAAACATGATTAACCATCAATTGCTCTCTGAAGTGGCCTAGCAAGACACCCGACTGTATCAAACCTGGCTCACTAACACATTCTCGGGGAAATTAGGGACGGGCAATAAATGCCGGCCTTGGCAGTCACGCCCACATCCTGATATTAACAAACCCAACTACCTGTAGGCAAAATCGAGTGTGCCGGGAATGAATGAAAAAGATCTGATTAGCTTCTGAAATACATTAAATGTTGCACTTTGTCCTTTTGATATTCAAAGATTCAATGCCATATTAGGGATGGAATTTGCATAGTTCATTGTGGCTCTTTGCTACGCACAACATTTCCTCAACTGCAATGAGATTCTTGGGTTCTCCTCCATTACTGAAATGATTGCAGGCAACAATTTGTATTTTCTATTATTTGAGAATGGCAGCATTTACTAAACCTTTCACAACGAGCACAGAAGCATCGGTAAAGCATCAAAGTGAGTATCTCACAAGCGTACCCCAGAGTAAAAATTCATCACAGCTCTCCCATGTCAGCAGTGATCCTTCCACACTCATGTTAAGTGCTTAACAACGCTGATCTAATGAGGGAGACACATACAGGCACCGGGCTTGCCAGCAGCATAACTCTCTCGCCTGAGCTCTTGATCAGACTCCAATCTCTCAGTTTCTGTTGTGTTAAGCACTCCACCATTGGCAGCCGTACTTTCAGCTGCCGAGGCCTTGAGCCCTAAAACTCTCCGCCTCTCTTTCCTCCTTTAAGATGCTCCTTAAAACTGACCTCTTTGACTAAGCTTTAGGTCACCTATCCCAATATCTCGTTATGTGGTTCGGTGTCAAATTTTGTTTGATACTCGCTCCTGTGAAACGCCATGGGACGTTTTACTATATTATAGGCGCTATATAAATGCAAGCTGTTGTCTCTGCTGTGTTGGTAGCATGACTTTTCCCCTGTGCCTGAAGTAGCTCAGCGGAGTCATTGTTATGTTATGCAGTTATGAGGTTTTTGAGACAGAATTCCAAAGAGTGGGAAAATCTAAGAAAATTGCAAGGAATCCAGACAGAGACCTTGGAGATGGGATGAATTCATCATCATCATCATCATCATCATAGGCAGTCCCTCGGAATCAAGGAAGACTTGCTTCCACTCTTGACATGAGTTCTTAGGTGGCTGAACAGTCCAATATGAGAACCACAGTCTCTATCACAGGTAGGGCAGATAGTCATTGAGGGAAGGGGTGGGTGGGACTGGTTTGCCGCACGCTCTTTCCGCTGCCTGCGCTTGTTTTCTGCATGCTCTCGGCGATGAGTCTCGAGGTGCTCAGCGCCCTCCCCTATGCACTTCCTCCACTTAGGGCCGTCTCTGGCCAGGGACTCCCAGGTGTCAGTAGGGATGTTGCACTTTATCAAGGGAGGCTTTGAGGGTGTCCTTGTAACGTTTCCTCTGCCCACCTTTGGCTCGTTTGCCGTGAAGGAGTTCAGAGTAGAGCGCTTGCTTTGGGAGTCTCGTGTCAGACATGCGAACAATGTGGCCTGCCCAGTGGCGCTGATCAAGTATGGTCAGTGCTTCAATGCTGGGGTTGTTGGCATAGCCGAGGGTGCTAATGTTGGTGCATCTGTCCTTCCCGAGTATTTGTAGGATATGAATGAGGAGGGTACTGAATAACTTGTTTTTTATTCGTTCACGGGATGTTGGCATTGCCGGCACGCTAGCATTCACTGCCCATCCCCAATTGCCCTTGAGAAGGTGGTGGTGAGCCGACTTCTTGAATACAACCGAGTGGCTTGCTGGGCCATTTCAGAGGGTAGTTACGAGTCAATCACATTGCTGTGGGTCTGGAGTCACATATCGGCCAGACTGGTTAAGGACGGCAGATTTCCTTCCCTAAAGGACACCAGTGAACCAGATGGGTTTTAACGACAATTTGCTAGTTTCATGGTCACCATTACTGATACTATCTTTTTATTCCAGATTTAATTAACTAAATTTAAATGCCCCAGCTGCCATGGTGGGATTTGAACTCATGTTTCCAGATCATTAGTCCAGGCCTCTGGATTACTAGTCCAGTAACATAACCACTGTGCTACCGTTCCCCTGTGTCATGGCATGTGTCATCCAATACTCAAAAGTGCAATATTTGGATCATTCCATGGATATCCACAAAGCAAGCTCCATCTTTTGAAGGTGTGAGCCCTGGCTCATCGGGTAGCACTCTCGCCTCTCGCACCCAGAACTGGAGGCATAGATTATTCATCTCCACTTCGGAATCAGGATTACATGCTAAATCATGAAGAGAACAGCTAGAGGCTGCTAAGTTGCTGAATTACAACATCTTTGACAAGATATTCTTTGCTGTCATCAGAGAGTAACTAAGTTATGCCGTAAATCTAATTACGGTTGGGGCCTGTGTATTGCCTCTCAGTAGTGAGCTCCATGTCAGTAATGTACTTGTGAAATGGAATAGGGAATGTGATGAAACATAGCACAACCACGCATGCATTGTGTGAAGCCAGACTGGGAATAGCACGTCTCATCCAATACCCAAAGTGCGGTATTTGGATAATTCCAAGGACATCCACAAAGCGAGCTCCATCTTTTCAAGGTGTCAGCCATGGCTCAGTGGGTAGCACAGCTGCTTCTCGCACGCAGAAGATTGTGCTTAAGCCCCACTCCAGTGACTTGAGCACAAAATCTAGTTTGACACTCCTGTGCCATACTGAGGAAGTGTCTTTCAGATGAGATGTTAAACCAAGGCCCGTCTGCCCTCTCAGGTGGATGATCTGGTCATTATCACTTTACTATTTGTGGGAGCTTGCTGTGCGCAAATTGACTGCCTGGTTTTCTACATTTCAAAAGTAACTACACTTCAAAAGTGCTTAATTGGTTGTAAAGTACTTTGATACGTTCTGATGTCATGAAAGGCGCTACATAAATGATGGTATATATGAATTTCTTTGAGGGGGTATCTCAAGCTGCTGCAATCATTTCAGCAGATGATCAGCAGAAATCCCATTTATACATTGACGATCTTCCGCCAAAGTTACACAGGTCAATTAGAAGAGTGTCCCTACACCCGCCCTCAACGCCAAAGAAATTCCTGGGGCCTATTTTTAATACTATGGTTGTGCGTTACTTTTTATTAAATATTGGATGAAAACATTTTCAAAAATATTTTCAGTGATTTCATTGGGCTTCTCTTCTTGTTACTTTATCAGTAACTGTTTGTTGACTCTTAGTTGGTAGGTTTAGTGTTTAAAGAAAGGACTTGCATTTCTGTAGCACAACAAAAGTGTAGTCACTGTTGCAATGTGGGAAACACGGCAGCCAAGTCACACACAGCAATCTCCCATAAACAGCAATGTGATAATGACCAGATAATCTGTTTTAGTGATGTTAGTCCACCGAGAGCGAATCTATTGCTAAAGAGAAATAAAATCTAAGCATTATGTAAAAATAAAAATAGAATGCATTACTTCAATTCTTTTATTTTCTTGCAAGTCAATAATGGTTACTTATTTCACCCGATGCAGCAGTGCCGGAAAAAGTGCGGCAAGGAAACATAGAAATGTTATTTTGACTGCAAGAATCAGAGACATTGAAATGATGAGTTCCCATGCAGACCCTTGCTCAGATTTATTCCTCCTTCATAGGAACGTAGGAACAGGAGGAGGCCATTCATTCAGTCCCTCGAACCTGTTCCACCATTCAATGAGATCATGGCTGATCTGCGACCTAACTCCATATACCCACCTTTGGCCCACATCCCTTAATATTTTTAGTTAACAAAAATCTATCAATCTCCGATTTAAAATTAACTATTGATCTAGCATCGATTGCCATTTGCAGAATAAAGTTCGAAACTTCTACCACCCTTTGTGTGTATAAGTCCTTCCTAATTTCAGTCCTGAAAGATCTGGTTCTAATTTTTAAACTATACCCCCTCGTCCTAGAATCCCCAAACATCGGAAATAGTTTCTCTCTATCGACCCTATCTGTTCCCCTTTATATACCAAAAACTTCGATCAGATCACCCCTTAACCTTCTAAATTCTAGGGAATACAACCCTAGTTTGTGTAATCTCTCCTCGTAATTTAACCCCTGGAGTCCAGGTACCATTCTGGTAAACCTACACTGCACTCCCTCCAAGGCCAATATATCCTTCCTACGGTGTGGTGCCCAGAATTGCTCACAGTGCTCCAGGTGTGGTCTAACCAGGGCTTTGTATAGCTGCAACATAACTTCTACCCCCTTGTATTCTAGTCCTCTAGATATAAAGGGCAGGATTCCATTAGATTTTCGGTACCTGTCCTTGACATTTTAACGATCTATGTACCTGGACCCCCAAGTCTCTTTGGACCTGCACTGTTTTAGCTTTTCGCCATTTAAAAAGTACCCTGTTCGATCCTTTTTAGGTCCAAAATGGATGACCTCACATTTGTCTACATTGAAATCCATTTGCCAGAGATTTGCATATGCACTTAATCTATTAATATCTCTTTGTAATGTTATGCTTCCGTCTACACTGCCTACAATGCCACCTACATTGGCAAATTTGGACATGTGGCTCCCATCATCTAAGTCTCCCTAACACTAGGCTATTTCTTGATTATGAGGAGCCCAATTCCTTGCAGCACTGTTTTTGTTTGTTGATTGTGTCAGTCGTTCTTGCTAAATTTGTTTTCTGAAAATATTATATATTTCCCCAAAACAAATCATGATTTTAGTTCTGAAGTGTGTGTGTGAAAAAAGTGAGTCAGCTCTTACTGCACCTCTACACTCCATCTTCCATTTACCGGCTCAGCAAAGGTTGTCTGTATTTTATACCACAGAATGATGTGCCTATTTAGTTGATTTACATCCCATTAGATTCTTTGTATAGTTGGCCCTGTTCTCTTTTTCATCTGGTTAAGAAAATGTGTTTGTTCACAGTAAACATTCTGTCTTCTCAAAAGGTATCCGTTTCCTTATCAGCAGAATTTTACTCTTGTTCCTGTTCTTGACTTCCTTACAATCCAGTAATGGGTTATTTCTCCAAATGTAGGAGCTGGTTCTTTATCAATTATTTTTCAGCATTTTTTTTTACTCCACCATTGGCAGCCATGAAAACAAGTTCCCTCTCTCCCGCGCCCCCACTCACCAAACAGAACATCTCTACACTTCAAAATGTAATTCATTGAGCGTAATCCCTTTGGGACATCCTGAGAATGTTAGAAGGCATACGGTAGTCCTCCTATCATCATTATCATCATAGGCAGTCCCTTGGAATTGAGGAAGACTTGCTTCCACTCTTAAAATGAGTCCTTAGGTGGCTGAACAGTCCAATATGAGAACCAGTGTCCCTGTCACAGATGGGACAGATAGTCGTTGAGGGAAGGGTGGGTGGAACTGGTTTGCCGCATGCTCTTTCCTTTGCCTGCGCTTGATTTATGCATGCTCTCGGCGATGAGACTCGAGGTGCTCAGCGCTCTCCCGGATGCATTTCCTCCACTTAGGGCGGTCTTTGGCCAGGGACTCCCAGGTGTCGATGGGGATGTCGCACTTTATCAGGGAGGCTTTGAGGGTGTCCTTGAAACGTTTCCTCTGCCCACCTTTGGCTCGTTTGCCGTGAAGGAGTTCCGAGTAGAGCGCTTGCTTTGGGAGTCTCGCGTCTGGCATGCGGACAATGTGGCCTGCCCAGCGGAGCTGATCAAGTGTGGTCAGTGCTTCAATGCTGGGGATGTTGGCCTGGTCGAGGACGTTAACGTTGGTGCGTCTGTCCTCCCAGGGGATTTGCAGAATCTTGCGGAGACATCGTTAGTGATATTTCTCCAGCGACTTGAGGTGTCTACTGTACATGGTCCATGTCTCTGAGCCATACAGGAGGGCCTATAAGACGCTCCTTAAAACCTATTTCTTTGACCAAGCTTTTGGTCATCTGTCCTAATATCTCCTTATGTGGCTCGTGTCAAATTTTGTCTTTAACACACTCCTGTGAAGCGCCTTGGGACGTTTTACTACGTTAAAGGCGCTGTATAAATGCAAGTTGTTGCTTCTGTTGTAATCGCAAATTCTTCAATTCAACATCTCAGCGAGCACTGACCTTTGCAAAGCTTGTTCTTGAATTCTTTATATAATTCAGCTGCTGGGTGCCAATAAGCGCAATTCTGATCAGCTTGTTTTTGTCCAAACCATGTCCCAGAGTGATAAACACTTTGTCCCCTCGACCACAGAATCCTTGGCTTTCCTTCACAGATCTTCCCAAGTGTTGATGAGTTTTTGATGTCCATCCCACTCCAAGACTAGGTTATTTCTCTCCTGTGAACCGATGTTCTCGGAGCAGAGATGTCAGTTCAGTGCCGACTCTTCCTCATGGATCCATATTTAGATATTTTTAAAAATCTTGCTGATTTTGTTCTGAAACTCACTCTTTCGCTCTCCCTACTTTAGTGGACTAGAGCAAAACTATTCCCTCTGGCGAGTGGGTCAATAATCAAAGGTCATACAGTGAAAATCATTGGCAGAAGATCTAGAGGGGATATGTTGCTTTTTTTCACTCAGAGTTGTCGGGATCTGGAACAGTGAATAGGTGGTGGAAGCCAATTCCATAATAATTTTAAAAAGGGAGTTGGACAGGTACTTGAGGATGAGAAACTTACAGGGTTACGGTCAAAAAGCGCGGTGGAGGGGCGGGGGGGACTAAGCAAAGAAGCAGCACAGGCACAACAGGCCAAAGGCCTCCATCTGCAGTCAAGCACAAAGTATAAATGCTGTATACCCCAGTGGCCAACAACTTTATTTCCTCCACAAAATTTAAATTCTCGTCTTTTAAGCTTTCACATGAACTATCAGAGAGTGATCTTGCCGGTGATGATGGCCTTGTATTTGACCAAGTCATAACCTGCGATATGATTTTGTAATTGGCTTTTATATGGTTTTTCAGAAAGCCAATGGTAGATTTTACGAGTTTACGCTCCTGGAAGATCATTCCTGCAGCAAGATGCGTTGAGCTTATTCTCCCCGATATCAGAGTGTGTGCTCCCAGTGGGAGCCTGAATTCATAAAATCAACCTGATACAATAGAGGCGTGGAGTACAAAAGCCAGGAAGTTATGCTAAACCTAAATAAAACACTTGTTCGACCCCAGCTGGAGTATTGCGTTCTGGGCACCACACTTTAGGAAGGTTGTGAAGGCTTTGGAGAGAGAACAGAAGAGATTTACTAGAATGGTTCCAGGGTTGAGGGATTAGAGTTATGTGGAGAGACTAGAGAAGCTGGGGTTGTTCTCCTTGGAGCAGAGAAAGCCAAGTGAAGATTTACATAAGAACATAAGAAATAGGAGCAGGAGTAGGCCATTTGGCCTCTCGAGCCTGCTCTGCCATTCAATAAGATCATGGCTGATCTGATCTTAGCCTCAACTCTACTTCCCTGCCCACTCCCCATTTGACAGAACGTTCAAAATCATGACGGATTGAGATAGAGTAAATAAAGAGAAACTGCTTCCAATTACTGAAGGGGCGATAACCAGAGGGCACAGATTTTAAAAAATTAATTCTGGGGGTGTGGCCACCGTTGGGAAATCCATCCCTTATTGTTGACGCTATTTTTTCATTCCAGATTTATTTAATGAACTGAATTTAAATTCCCCAGTTGCTGTGGTGGGATTTGAACACTTACGCCTGGATTATTAGTCCAGTCATCATCATAGGCAGTCCCTCGGGGTGGAGGATGACTTGTTTCCACACTAAAAATGAGTACTCAGGTGACTGATGAACTCATTTTAAATGGTGGAAGATGCCTGTGCGTGAATTGTTTTAACGTGGGGTGGCCGTAACGTGGCTTGACGGAGCAAGGTCTTGGTCCAGTGGCAAGGGAATCCAAGACGACTGGAGACCAGGCTCCGCCACATGTACCAATACATACACACAAACTCAAACATACTCCTACTGTCCTCCTTCCTTCCTCAGGACCTTGCTCTACTTGGAATTCATAGTATGTAATGTGAGCCTCATAACCCCACAGCCTCGCTATTGGCCTGGGCTGCACCTTCCCTTGGTCTTGTTCATGCTGATCCACCTCTGGGCTCCGACAATTGTAGTCACTATTGTATTGTAGGAAGCATTACAACAGTGACTACACTTCAAAAAAGTACTTGATTGGCTGTAAAGCACTTTGGGACGACCGGTGGTTGTGAAAAGCGCTATATAAATGCAAGTTCTTATTGCTAAAATTTTATTTAGTCACAGTAACCAAGTAAGGGAAATTTTATAACTGATCAATCATTTTGAAAGGAATTGTTCAAATTTAATATACGGAACGTGGTGTGTGTTTTTATTAAAAAATATATTATATATACACAGTATAGACGTTAGCTCATATTTTCCACTGGAAGATCACTAACTAAACCGTTGTTTTATAAACCGCATAGTATTCGACCCCAAATAATATAACTTAATGCAGGAAAACAAAAATCAAATTACTGTCATAGAACCACATCAAAAAATATAGATGAAAGATTCACCTCCACCTAGGCCAGGGGTGAATTTTACTGCAAAGAAGTGGGGGTTTGGGGGACGTGGGGGGAAGCAAGGCCTCGAGGAAAATAAACTAGTCCAGTGATATAACCACTATGCTACCGTTACCCATAAAGAACTAGAGGTGACACGAGGAAAAACTTTGGTTACACCATGGGTGGTGAGGATTTGGAATAGGCTGCATTATAGGGTGGTGGAAACAGATTCAATAATAGCCTTCGAAAGGGAATTGGATAAATACTTGGAAAGAGAATATGATTCTATGATTACATGGTTTAACAATGTAACAAAATTAATCATGGCTACACCCATGTGAATTGGATGCAGGCACAGACGAACATACGACCAATGATGGACAGGTAAAGACCCTCTGGTCCATCGAGTCTGTCCCACACAATTGCGATACTTTGTGTAACACAATATACACTCCACCCCACCCAAAATCATGTGATCTCCTGGGAGGTGCAAAAACTGATTTAAAAAATGCAATTTGGGGGGAAAAAATATGGGAAATTCCTCTCCGACCCTTCTAGGCGATCAAAGCTATTTCAGGAGGCACTCTGGCCTTGAATTCACTGCAGTATCTACCTTCTGTAAGAGGTGATCCCTGCCCCAGCCAGGAACAAATCTCATATACAAGTAGGTTGAAAGTCATGTTTGGTTATATCTCTGTAGAAATCCACCAGTTAATTACCAAATGTTATAAAGGGACATATTTGCATCTCTTGTTCCTGCATTCTATGCTGTTGGTGGACGAATTTAGGGAGAAGCATTTTGTCCAGAAATCTTTCAGCCTCCTTCTGGCTGCTCGGGTACATGTCTGGGCATGAAACTCCACGTCTTACCCATCAGTGTAGCTGCCAATTTTCACCTCAGTAACATGACCTGCCTTTGTCCCTACCTCATCCCACAAATATCAGCCAAGGCTCACGGGTAGCAATCTCAGTGGGTAGCACTCTCACCTCGGAGTCAGAAGGTTGTGAGTTCAAGTCCCACTCCAGAGACTTGAGCACAAGTAATCTAGGTTGATGCCCCCAGTGCAGTACTGAGAGAGCGCCGCAATGTTGGAGGGGCAGTACTGAGGGAGCGCTGCAATGTTGGAGGGGCCATACTGAGGGAGTGCCGCACTGTCGGAGGGGCAGTACTGAGGGAGCGCTGCAGTCCCACTGCTTTCTTTTGGATGAGATGTTGAACCAAGGCCCCATCTGTCCTATCAGGTGGACATAAAAAATCCCACAATAGTTTAAAAGAGCAGGGGAGGTCTCCTCAGAGTTCTGGCCAATATTTATATCTCAACCAACATTGAAAAAAACAGATTCACTGGTCTTCTATCTCATTGCTGTTTGTGGGAGCTTGCTGTGCTCAGTTTGCTGCCACATTTCCTACGTTACAGTGACTATGTTACAGACACTTCAAAAGTACTTCATTGACTGTAAAGTGTTTTGGGGCGTCCAGAGGTCATGAAAGATGTTGTACAAATGCATGTCTTTTTTATTGCTGAAACTATAACCAACCTTCATCGCAAGGTTTGTGTACATACACCCCCAGGTCTCTCTGTTCCTGGACACCCTTTAAAATTGTACCATTAAGTTTCTATTTCCTCTCCTCAGTCTTCCTACCAAACTTTATCACTTAACAATTCTCTGCATTAAATTTCATCCGTCATGTGTCTGTCCATTTCACCAGTCTGTTTGTCCTCCTGAAGTCTATCACTGTTTACTACATTTCCCAATTTCATGTCGTCTGCAAACTTTGAAATGATGCCCTGTATACCCAAGTCCAGGTCACTAATATGTATCAAAAAGAACAGTGGTCCCAACACTGACCCCCTGGGGAACACCACTGAACACGTCCCTCCAGTCTGAAAAACACATCACTTTCTGTCTCTCAGCCAATTTGTATCCATGCTGCCACTGTCTTTTTAACCGCATGGGCTTCAATTTTGCGAACAAGTATAGGCAGGACTTGGCTCTGATTCACATAGTTATGTCAGGGAATATAATAGTGACTGCACTCCAAAAAGAATTCAGCGTGAGAAATTCTTCGAAGCATTTAGTTACCATTGTAAGACATTATATAATTGCAACTATTTTAAGTGTCTGAAATTTTCACTGGGCGTACTAAACAGCGCTTGCCCACAAACTGAACATACAGGTAGCACTATTGGGAATTTCTCCCTCAGGCTCAGTGCCAAGTTAATGCAGACAGGAAAACAACAATGAAAAATTGATTCCGCAGGTATTGAGATCTCATCAAGGGATGTGTATCCTGGACTGTTAGCCGCAAAGCGGGTTAAATCCCTTCAGTGCCAAAGCAAGTGATCCCCAAAAATAAATGAAAACACGTTCCCTCTCTCCTGCTCCCCCACTCACCAAACAGAACATCTTCACACTTCAAAATGTAATTCATTAATTGAACCCTTTGGGACATCCCAAGAATGTGATCAGGCCTATGGTCATGTCTCTGCCCTTCTTTCCTCCTTTATGCTGTTTCTTAAAACCTACCTCATTGACCCAGCTTTTGGTGATCTGTCCTGATATCTCCTAATGGGGCTTGGTGACAAATTTTGTTTGATAATTGCTCCTGTTGCCTTGGGACGTTTCACTATATTAAAGATGCTATATTAATACAAGTTGTTGCTGTTGATGACGACAATAAGGTTAACAGAAAATGGTTAGCGCTATTTACGCGAGTGAAACAAGTTAAATGTGGGCATCTCAGTGGGATGGTACCCATTCTATGTGTACACTGTTTTATATAGGATTACATCGGATATACAGCCATTCAGCCTAACCAGTCCATGTCGCCATTTATGCTCCACTTTTCTACTAAAATTAGGGAAAGTGGGTAAAACAATGTCGCCGTAGGAATCTCTGTGGTCAGTCAACGATTTCTGGTGGACAACACTGTTCTAAAATAAGACGGTTAGCAAGCAATTTAGTCTGACTTTTCACTGCTCACCTTGAACAACAGACCATTTTGCGGTTTGCATGAATGCTGGTGATGGCTTGGGAAGTGTTGATGTACAGAGGGACCTGGCTGTCCTTGTACACCAGTCATTGAAAGCAAACATGCAGGTGCAGCAAGCAGTTAGGAAGGCAAATGGTATGTTGGCATGGTAAGAGGATTTGAGTACAGGAGCAAGGATGTCTTACTACAGTTATACAGGGCCTTGATGAGACCGCACCTGGAGTATTGTGTGCATGTTTGGTCTCCTTACCCAAGAAAGGATACACTTGCCATAGAGGGAATGCAGCAAAGGTTCACCAGACTGATTCCTGGGATGGCAGGACTGTCATATGAGGAGAGATTGGGTCAACTAGGCCTGTATTCACTAGAGTTTAGAAGAATGAGAGGGGATCTCATTGAAACGTATAAAATTCTGACTGGGTTTGATAGACTGGATGCGGAGAGAATGTTTCCCCTGGTTGGGAAGTCTAGAACAAGGGGTCACAGTCTCAGGATATGGGGTAGGAAATTTAGGACCAAGATGAGAAGAATTTTTTCACTGAGAGGGTGGTGAACCTGTGGAATTCTCTACCACAGCAAGCTATGGAGGTCAAGTTACTGAATATATTTAAGAGGGAGATAGATTTTGCGACACAAAAGGCATCAAGGAGTATGGGGAAAAAGCAAGAATATAGTGTTGAGATAGAGGAATGGCGGTGCAGGTTCAAAGGGCCGAATGGCCTACTACTGCTCCTATTTTCTATGTTTCTAAATGTCACATTGAGGCGAGTTCGAACCACACAACAACCTGACAAGATTATCCAGGAATAGTAAACTATCCTAATGGCAGAGAATATACGGGAAGGGGAAAAAGAGTGAAGCAGAAACGTTGAGAGAGAAACAGGTAAGGTGGAGAACACAGGCAAAGCAGAGGCACAATCGAGGCTGCTTTGGTTTTTGTATAGAGGGAGGGCGCGTGCGGGGGGGGGAGGGAGGGATGGAGCGTGGGAGGGGAGGGAGGGAGGGCGGGCGCGGACGAGGGAGGGAGGGCAAGGCGCGAGGGAGGGAGGGTGCGGGCAAGAGGGAGGGAGAGCACTGGCGAGGGGGAGGGAAGGCGCAGGCGAAGGGGAGGGAGGGAGAGGGCGAGACACACACAGGGCGAGAGGGCGAGACACACACAAGGCGAGACAGGGGGAGCGAGACAGGGGGCAGGAGGTAACAGCAATGGGAGGGAACACAGATGCAAAATTAATCTGGAAGCAGTTAAAAGGGAAGCTGTATAAAGTGAGTGCGTGTATGCAATGTATTTTATAGTCTCTTGAACACTTAGTTCAACTTAACTCTGTTTATTTGGGAGATCTCAGACAGCCATGTGGAGCTTCAGATAGCGTTCCTTCACAGACCCTGTCTCAATACAGATCTCTATACCTCCGAGGTGGAGGGCGCTATACATTATCGCGTCCCATCTTTCCTTTCTTAAGAAACAAAAATGAATTAAAGTTAGCTTCAATATAAATGGTTAGTTAACTTCTCATGACTGCATGTATTAAACAACTACTAGTTTATCAAACAACAACAAAACTCTTGTCTTATTAATTCTTTATCCAAGTGTCCAGTGTCCATGATTTCTTATTTCTGTAGATAGTGCTCCAGGTATTTTGGTATTTTGCGGATTCTGTTGCTTCGCCTCAAACTGGTTGTTTCAGTGGTGTTCTCTGCACTGATCGCTTTAGTCCCTTTATCAATGCTCTGAGGGGAAATATCAGACAATATATCGCAGTTTTCACGTGTTGTCGATGAAGTGCTGTTTCGCCTGTTAGTTGGCTGTGTAGTCAGCGGATCGTGTGTGGGTGTCACAGATCTCTGGAGTTTCGATGAATATCTCCGCTCTTTCTCAGATGTTTCCTATTTCTGCGATACTCATGGCCATCTTCTGTAATGACCTGATATGAACGAATGCCGACTTGTTTCTGAACCAGAGCTTTTTGCCACACTTTGCTTTCTCGCGTTTGTTTGAGTCTCACTGTTTCTCTTTCCTGCAGTGTAGGAAGAGCTGTAGCACCTCTGTTGTAGTAGTGTGCTTGTTTGGCACGGTTCCTTTCTTTGTTGACGATGACGTCGTGTATGATTCTTGGTTTGAGTAGTTCGTTTGCGATGGGGATGTTTGTCTTTGTGTGGCGACCGAGTAAGCGTTGTGTTGGTGAACTATCAAGGTCTTCAGTTGGTGTGTTTCGCCACATGAGAAGGTTCATGTAGAAGTCACAAGAGTCTTTCTTTGTCTTCTTGATTAAACGCTTTGTGAGCTTAACCGCATTCTCAACCTTTCCGTTGCTTTGTGGCTATTCTGCTGAGCTTGTTGCGTGATCGAGTCCATATTCTATGGCAATGTTTGTGAACTGTTGTGAGTTAAAGGGAGGTCCATTGTCGGATTGAACCTTGTCTGGAATACCGTGGTTAGGGAAGTATTTCTTGAGGTGTTTGATGATGACAGTGGCATCTTTCTTTCCATGTAGATTGTCTATCTTGAAATAGTCCGAGTCATCATCATAGGCAGTCCCTCGGAATCAAGGAAGACTTGCTTCCACTCCTAAAGTGAGTCCCTTGGTCGCTGAACAGTCCAATACGAGAGCCACAGACCCTGTCACAGGTTGGACAGATATTCGTCGGGGGAAGAGGGGGTGGGACTGATTTGTTGCATGCTCCTGCCGCTGCCTGTGCCTGATTCGAGGGGCTCAACGCCCTCCCGGATGCTCTTTCTCCACCTAGGCCGGTCTTCGGCCAAGGACTCCCAGGTGTCAGTGGTGATGTTGCATTTGACCAGGGAGGCTTTGAGGGTGTCCTTGCAACGTTTCCGCTGCCCACCTTTGGCTAGTTTTCCGTGAAGGAGCTGCGCATAGCACAATTGCTTAGGGAGTCTTGTGTCTGACGTGCGAACTATGTGGCCTGCCCAGCGAAGTTGATCGAGTGTGGTCAGTGCTTCAATACTGGGGACGTTAGCCTGGGCGAGGAAACTGATGTTAGTGCGCCTGTCCTCCCAGGGGATTTGCAGGATCTTGCAGAGACATCGTTGGTGATATATCTCCAGCGACTTGAGGTGTCTTCTGCACATTGTCCATGCCTCTAATCCATAGAGGAGGGCGGGTATTACTACAGCCCTGTAGACCATGAACTTGGTGGTAGAGTTGAGGGCCTGGTCTTCGAACACTTTTCCTCAGGTGGCCAAAGGCTGAACTGGCGCACTGGTGGCGATGTTGAATCTCAGCATCAATGTCTACCTTTGTTGCTAAGAGGCTCCCGAGGTATGGGAAGAGGTCCACGTTGTCGGGGGCTGCGCCGTGAATCTTGATGACTGGGCGGGCTGAACTCCAGTATATAGTCGATGTATTCAACGAGGCATATGAAAGCATGGGCTTTACGCTTAACATCTGTAAGACAAAGGTCCTTCACCAACCTGTCCTCGCCGCACAGTACTGCCCCCCAGTCTGAGTAGTAGTCCACTGTGCATAAGTAGTCTTTGCCGTCGAGTGTGATAATGTCACAACCAATCTTTTCCCACGGTCTCTGAGGGAGGTTGTGACTTATCAATGGCTCTTTTGGTTGGCTCAATTGATAGGTGTTACATGATTCACACTTTGAAACATAGTCTTTTATGTCACTGTTCAATCCTGGCCAGTAAACGGATTCTCTGGCACGTCGAAGAGTGCTCTCGACGCCAGTGTGAGCAGCATGAAGTCGCTGACAAATATCGGATCTCAGGGATTTTGGTATGACACAGCGATTGCCTTTGAAGACTATACCATCCTGTGTTGTGAGTTCGTCACGAACTTTGAAGTATGTATGTGTTTCAGACGGGCGTTCATGTGTTGTTTCTGGCCATCCTATTGTGATTTATTGAATGACCAGTTGTAAAGTGGAGTCACTTGCAGTTGCGCGTTGTATGGTAGTCAGTCCTTGTTTGGAGAGTGGGAGAAAGTCCACCATGTGGATGCATTCCACTACAATTTCTGTTGGTGATCTCTCCATGCGAGCGGGTGTCTGCTAGGTACATTTCTTTTCCTGGATGATATTTTATTTCGACGTCATATTGGTTGAGTTGAATGAGCAGAAGTTGTTGTCACTTGGGCGCTGCAGATAACGGCTTGCATCATATAGCAACCAAAGGTTTATGGTCTGTCCATAGCGTGATCTTGCGACCATATACATATTGATGGTTTTGTTTCATTCTGAAGACTTGAGCGAGCAGCTCTTTTTCGATTTGAGTGTATCGCATTTCTGCTGGAGTGAGCGCTCGGCTCGCGTATCCAATTGGTTGTCCCTGTTGCAGAAGGACGAACCCAAGACCCTTGCTCGAAGCATCTCTTTGACCTTCAGTTGCAAGTTTGCGGTCAAAGTACCTGAGCACCGGATAATCTGTCACGCATTGTTTGATAGCTTCAAACGTTTCATTTTGTTCTTCAGTCCATTTCCAGATCGTGTCTTTATGAGTAAGCCACTGCAGAGGATCACTGAGGTCCGAACGATCTGGCAATTATTTTGCGAGGTACTTTGTCATGCTGACAAATCGGTGTGCACCTGCGACATCCTGCAGTTTCTGCATTTCATTGATTGCGACCACTTTGCTTGGGTCGGCTTTGAGTCCATCACTAGATAGTATGTGTCCCATGTACTTCACTTGGGACTGCTTGTATTCGAACTTAAAGTTTAGTTTGATGTTACGCTCTGTGCATCTCTGCATGAATTTGTGTAAGTTTGCGTCACAAACGCGATTGGCCTCTGGTCTAGCTTCTGCTGGAAGATTTCTGGGGCAGGATTGATGCCAAATGACATTCTATTATATCAATATCATCCCCGTGGAGTCTGGAAGGTTGTGAGGTAGGAAGATTCTGTGTCTAGTTCACATTGCAAGAATCCCTCCTTGCAGTCTGCTTTAGTGAAGACCTTTACATTTGATATCTGTGGGAAGATGTCATCGATCACAGGAAGTCAATAGTGTCCACGTTTCTGGGCATTGTTCAGATGTTGATGGTCGATACATACTCGTATCTTTCCATTTGGTTTTTGCACAATCGCTAGACTGGATATCCAGTTCGTCGGTTCAACAACTTTTGTGATGATTTGTCGATTTTCCAAACAATTGAGTTCCTCTTTTAGCGTTTGTTATTGGCACCCGTCTGGGTGGCATTACAGCTGGTGTCGCTGATTCATTAAGTTCAAGGTGAACTGTCCCTGGCAAGTGTCTAAGTCCCTTAAACACATCCGGATACGCATTGTTGACATCAGATTTTCACGCTAGCGAGACGTTTGCCTTGTTCATAGTTCGGTGGTTCACTTAGCACCACGATATTCTGATGCTGCACTTTTTTCAGTTGTAGCTGTTGAACAGTGCGTGAGCCAATCAGTAGTGCACTTTGGCCCTCAATGATCACAAAGGGCACAATGTATTTTTGCTTGTTCTTTGTATTTTCCAGTGGCACATTACAAGTCCCTACCATTGGAATGGTTGCATGGTTGTCATATAGTGACAGTATTGTCTGAGATTCTTTTATCTTTAAGCCTTTTGGTAAGTATCTAAGAGGTAGCACATTGCATGTGGCCCCACAATCTATTTGCATTTTTATCATTTGACCTTTAATGGAGAAGGGAGCCATAATCTTGTTAGGATACTTTCTGTCAGCTTTGTCCTTGATTGTGCGATCAACTTTACCAAATGTCTTTACAGTCATAACTTAAAAATCAGAATCATAACTCTCTTCATATAGTGCATGAATTTTTGGCTTGCCCTTATATTTAGGGTTGTGTGTAGTCTTCTGCCTCGATCCATTCTGCCTACACATTTGAAAAATGTGATTTAGTTTACCGCAACTTGTGCAAGTCTTCCCATATGCTGGACATGTAGTTTTTGACAGCTCATGTCTTTTGCCACAATATCTGCAATTGTTCAGGAACTCTTTGTGAATTCTTTCTTTGTGGGTCGGGGTTTCTGTCTGACAGCTTTGACATCTTCAGAGTCTCTTTTAGTGAGCTTCATGGATTTCATTTGCGCAACTGTGGCCTCTGTAGCTTTACAGAGCATCTCACATTTATCAAGTATTCTTGTAACAGCCTCTTAGGCAGAGTGATATCAGATATTCCAGACTATGTGGTTTCTGATGAAATCATTCCTCAAATTGCCGAAATAACATGATGGTGCTAGCTCTCTCACTTTCACAAGATATCTGTCAAACCGCTCGTCCCCTTGTACACAGTTGTTAAACTAGTATCGTTCATAGATGATGTTGGTTTTACCTTTACAGTGCCCAGAGCTTCAAAATAATCTAAATTTCCTGCTTGTCTTCCTCTGATTTGTAGGGAAGATTATTGTGGATATCAAGGGCATCGCTGCCATACGTGATATACGTTGCAACCCTAACTCTATCTGGTTTTCCCACCATATTCGTGATAATTTCACAGCTGTTTGAATTTTCCCCAGTTGGCTTTCAAATCGCCAGTCACCTACAATGGAGGTGGGAGAGGAATGTGCGTGGGAATTGGCACCGTGGTGGTCATGATAGCTCGTTACAGTTTAGGACTTTGAGTATGTCACATACATGCATACAGTTCAAATACCCAGAGGACTAGAACAAGTCTAATAGTAAAATATCGTGGCCATGTAGTTTCAATCGAGGCTCTTCAATAACATGTCACTTTAAGTTTACTTTACTAATGCTTCTAGATTATTTTAGAAGCTTATGACTATCGCCCTTCACGGATCCATGCGCGATATGTAGGAAGCACGCTTTGCACTGCACTGCTTAATGTTGACTTCGATGGGCTCAAAAAAATCTTATAGTTCCAATATTTCGGTCATAGATACGTTCGACGAAAGATCGTAAGTCTCCGCTTCTGACAGCGTGTATTTTATAGTCTCTTGAACACTTTTAATTGAACTCTATTTATTTGAGAGATCTCAGTCAGCCATGTGGAGCTTAAAATGGCATTCTTTCACAGACCCTCTCTCACAATACAGCCCCCTATAAATAGAAGCATAGAAAATAGGGGCAGGAGTAGGCCATTCGGCCCTTCGAGCCTGCACCGCCATTCAATATGATCATGGCTGATCGTGCAACTTCAGTAGCCCACTCCTGCCTTCTCTCCATACACCTTGATCCC
Organism: Pristiophorus japonicus; assembly: GCF_044704955.1. NCBI lineage: Eukaryota > Metazoa > Chordata > Chondrichthyes > Pristiophoridae > Pristiophorus > Pristiophorus japonicus. The sequence continues at coordinate 48,063,911 of NC_091986.1, read as the reverse complement.
TTTAGCCGTAAGGGCCACATCTAACTCCCTTTTGAATATATCCAACGAACTGGACTCAGCAACTTTCTGTGGTAGAGAATTCCACAGGTTCACAATTCTCTGGGTGAAAAAGTTTCTCCTCATCTCGGTCCTAGATGGCTTACCCCTTATCCTTAGACTGTGAACCCTGGTTCTGGACTTCCCCAACATCGGGAACATTCTTCCTGCATCTAACCTGTCCAATCCAGTCAGAATTTTATATGCTTATAAGAGATCCCCTCTCATTCTTCTAAATTCCAGTGAATATAAGCCTAGTCGATCCAGTCTTTCTTCATATGTCAGTCCTGCCATCCCGGGAATCAGTCTGGTGAACCTTCACTGCACTCCCTCAATAGCAAGAATGTCCTTCCTCAGATTAGGAAACCAAAACTGCACACAATATTCAAGGTGTGGATTCACCAAGGCCCTGTACAACTGCAGCGAGACCTCCCTGCTCCTATACTCAAATCCTCTCGCTATGAAGGCCAACATGCCATTTGCTTTCTTCACCGCCTGCTGTACCTGCATGCCAACTTTCAATGACTGATGTACCATGACACCCAAGTCTCGTTGCACCTCCCCTTTTACTAATCTGTCACCATTCAGATAATAATCTGCCGTCCTGTTTTTGCCACCAAAGTGGATAACCTCACATTTATCCACATTATACTGCCTTAGCCATGCATTTGCCCACTCACTTAACCTGTCCAAGTCACCCTGCAGCCTCTTAGCATCCTCTTCACAGCTCACACTGCCACCCAGCTTAGTGTCATCTGCAAACTAGGAGATATTATATTCAATTCTTTCGTCTAAATCATTAATATATATTGTAAATAGCTGGGGTCCCAGCACTGAACCTTGCAGTACCCCACTAGTCACTGCCTGCCATTCTGAAAAGGACCCGTTTATTCCTACTCTTTGCCAACCAGTTCTCTATCCACGTCAATACATTACCCCCAATCCCATGTGCTTTAATTTTGCACATTAATCTCTTGTGTGGGACCTTGTCAAAAGCCTTTTGAAAGTCCAAATACACCACATCCACTGGTTCTCCCCTGTCCACTCTACTAGTTACATCCTCAAAAAATTCTAGAAGATTTGTCAAGCATGATTTCCCTTTCATAAATCCATGCTGACTTGGACCTCCTAGCTCGAGGGCACTATACAGTATATCGATACCTCTTCGCTAGAGGGTGTTAACAGCAGTCTAACTCTGCGTGAGAGATGATCAGTGTGGCTCTGGAGAATTTTTAGTTATATGTAATTGTTGGTTAGGACTCACTTGTTAAACTGCTAGCCATTAAAATTCCATACAGATAACCATTAAAGTTAAGTGCAGCCTCGGCTCTGTGGGTAGCACGCTCACCAAGGGATTCTGACTGGACATATTCCTGGAGATCTCATCTCAGGACCTCCTGCCTTCAACCACCCTGTCCAGTCAAACAGCCTTCTTTCCCGCCTTATCCAATATTATTATAACTAATAAACAAAAATGTTCAGAGCAATTGGAAATACACACAATTTTCTTACAACGTCCGTAGGATTTTTCTCCAGGAATTTTGCTCTCAGAAGTGTCCCGCAGATTAATCTTTTAACTCCTTGAGACTCCAGGACAGCCTTGGAGTGTTGGCAAGCCCAAGCAAAGGATAGAAACAGAGGAAGATGCGAAGAAAGAATTTGCCTTAACATTTCCCGCAGAACATTTCAAACCAGCTTTCGAAGAGCATCAACATGTGTCTGCGTCTCTGCCTGCCTGCGTGGTCACAATGCTCATACTGTAGTCAATCAGTGGAAACTGAAGGGACCCCGTGACTGTTTACCTGCAACACTGGTAAATTGCTTCACACTAGATGCCCGTAACCCACAGTACAAAGTCCGACAGGGAGCATGGAGGGGGAAAACTGAGAAAACTTGCATTTAAACAGCACCTTTAAGGTAGAAAAATATCCAAAGGCTTTTCACAAGAGCATCATCAAATAAAATTTGACACCGAGCCACATAGGGGGATATAAGGACAGGTGACGTTTGGTCAAAGAGGTAAGTTTTAAGGAGCGTCTTAAAAAGGAGGAAAGAGAGGCAGAGACACAACCACACACACGGTATGAATATAAATGTTGGAAATAAATCTACTGCTGCAGCTTGGGGGCCAACTAGAAAATCAATGAACATTTCAACTAGGAACAACTTGCTCATCTGGACGGTTATCCTCACCTACCAATATCGAGTGAAATCTCAGCAGTGGCTCAGTGGGTAGCACTATCAGCTGAGTCAGAAGGTTGTAGGTTCAGGTCTCACTCCAGACACCTGAGCTCATAATCTAGGCTGACATTCCTAGTGCGGTACTGAGGGAGCGCTGCACTGTCGGAGGGGCAGTACTGAGGGAACGCCGCACTGTCGGAGGGGCAGTACTGAGGGAACGCCACACTGTCGGAGGGGCAGTACTGAGGGAACGCCACACTGTCGGAGGGGCAGTACTGAGGGAGCGCCGCACTGTCAGAGGGGCAGTACTGAGGGTGCGCCGCACTGTCGGAGGGGCAGTACTGAGGGAGCGCCACACTGTCGGAGGGGCAGTACTGAGGGAGCGCCGCACTGTCGGAGGGGCAGTACTGAGGGAGCGCCGCACTGTCGGAGGGGCAGTACTGAGGGAGCGCCGCACTGTCGGAGGGGCAGTACTGAGGGAGCGCCGCACTGTCGGAGAGGCAGTACTGAGGGAGCGCCGCACTGTCAGAGGGGCAGTACTGAGGGAGTGCCGCACTGTCGGAGGTGACATCTTTCGGATGAGACATTAAACCCCATCTGTCCTCTCAGGTGGACATAAAAGATCCCATTCGAGTTCTCCCGGTGTCCTGACGAATATTTATCTCTCAACCAACATCACTAAAACAGACACACACCCAGTCTCCATTATGGACAGAAGCAGCTCATTGTTTGCACCCAGGCTCTTGCCAATGACACTCTAACTGGTCAGTAGCAGAGCATCATAGATTCCCTCTCTCCTCCGAGCTAGAGTCTTGCCTCTGCTTATCATCTTACGTTACTACCAGAAATTCCTTGTTCCCAGCAAGGAAGGCACACTGCAAGTTAGCACTGGTCAGAGGTGAAGCCACAGTGCCATGGTTCGATTTTGACAACCCACACTTGTTCAAGTCTGGATTTATCTGCCATTTCTCATGGACTGGCTGGGATGAAGAGCCCAGCTCCCTTAACTAACAAACATCGTCAATCCTACATTGAGAGCAATGCCCTCAACAGGAAATGTCAAACGTGCGCTATTCATAGAGCAATAAAGAGCAGGAAATGAATGACAGAAATGCAATCTAATCGAGGGGTTCAGGTGGAGCCACAGCAACAGACCGCACGCTGTTTACAACCACCATCCAAACCCTGCCGTGAGATTACAGCCCTCAACTCCACGCCCTTTTTTCAGCATTCATTTTCAAATATATACTGCAGTTTTTTTTCTTTACTCTCTACTTTACAAGGATGATATCAGAACTGGGAGGTTATAACTATCAGAAAAGATTGAACAGACTGGGGCTCTTCACTCTAGAAAAGAGAAGGCTGAGGGATGACTTGATAGAGGTCTTTAAGTTTATGAAAGGGTTTGATAGGGTGGAAGTAGAGAAGATGTTTCCACTTGTCGGGGAGACCAGAACCCAAGGCCATCAATATAAGATAGTCACCAATAAATCCAATTGGGAATTTAGGAGAAACGTCTTTACCCAGAGCGTGGTGAGAATGTGGACCTCGCTGCCACAGGGAGTGGTTCAGGTGAATAGCAGAGATACCTTTAAGGGGAAACTAGATAAGTATATGAGGGTAAAAGGAATAGAAGGTTAATCTGATAGAGTGAGATGAAGAGGTGTGGAAAAAGGCTCGTGTGGAGTATAAACCAGTTGGGCCGAATGGCCTGTTTCTGTGCTGTAAATTCTGTTTGCCTCAACCACTCCCTGTGGTAGTGAGTTCCACATTCTCATCACTCTCTGGGTAAAGAAGTTTCTCCTGAAGTCCCTATTGGATTTATTAGTAACTATGTTATATTGATGGCCTCTAGTTTTGGTTTCCCCCAGAAGTGGAAACATCTTCTCTGCACCTACCCTATCAAACTCTTTCATAATTTTAAAGACTTCTATCAGATCGCCTTACAGTCTTCTGTTTTCTGGAGAAAAGAGACCCAGTGTTTCCAGACAGGTATCTCCTCTCTCAGACACCTTATATCTGATCTTATATAAAGGACAGATAAATCAATATATATTGTGAACATTTACAGAACCTCGTTAGTTGTATACCCAGGCTGAAGGAAGTTGGAGAGGCAAGAAACATGTGTGCGATCTAATTTTCTTGCTTTTTAGACTAGCTGCTTAAGGAGTGTTGGAGGTTTCTGAAATTGAGCATCATTTTAGTAAAACTGCCGAGCAGCAACGATTGAAACTGCAGCTGAGAGCAAGTTTTGTGGCCACCAAGACTGGTTCGTAACTTAATGGATTACCCAGTCAACAAACCGTCGGTACTAAACTGCATTGTTAGGTACAGTCACCACAACACGAAGACCAATGCTTCCACTCAGCCTGTGTCAGCTTGCCTCTGTGGTAACAGTCATAATGCTTAAGTCAGGAGATGTGGGTACAAGTCCTACTCCAGGGACTCAAGACCATAATCCAGGCTGACACTCCCAATGCAGTACTGTCGGAGGAGCCTTCAGTTAATTTCACAGGGGAAAAAAATGCTCTCTTTTCCAAAGACTGAGGGAGCGTTGCACTGTTGGGAGGGGCAGTATTGAGGGAGCGCTGCACTGTCGGAGGGGCAGTACCAAGGGAGCGCTGCACTGTCGGAGGGGCAGTACCGAGGGTGTAAAGTCCTTACTCAATGGCACAAAACCCACACGAGGCACATTCTATGGACAAGGTCACTCTATGACCTGAACTTTTATTCACAGGACCAAGAAGTGATGACCCTGCGTGGGACTTCCCTTTATATACCTGGATGACCAGGTAAGGAATGTCTCCCACAAGTTCACCCCCTGTAGTCAAGGTATGCATTGCTTAAGTATACAGTATTGCAGTGGTGTTACATACAGGTTATGTACATGACATCACCTCCCGCCTCAAAGTCTTATTGGGATCATAGGTTAAGTCTTTCAGGTGGTCTATGCTCCCTCGTGGAGCGCCGCAGTTGGGGCTCTGGTTGTTGAGCCTTGGCGTGAGTGTCTGTCACCTGTGGTGATTCTGGCCTGTCTGCAGAGACTGTGCATGCTGCTGAATGTTCTTGTTGCTCGTTCACTGGCGGTGGTGTGAATACCATTTCATGATCTTCCTCAGGTTCCTCAGTGTCTATGCTGAACCTTTTTTTTTTACTTGGTCCAGATGCTTACGGCATTCTGCCCATTGTTAAGTTTAACCACTATGACCCTATTGCCCTCTTTGTCTATTGCAGTACCCTCAAGCCATTTGGGCCCCACGATGTGATTGAGGACGAATGCGGGGTCATTTATTTCTATACATCTCCCCCTTGAATTTTGGTCATGGTACTCGTTTTGGGACTGGCGCTTGCCCTCAACTATGTCGGACAGGACTGGGTGAATGAGGGACAACCAAGTTTTGAGTGTTCATTTCATAAGTAGCTCAGCGGGTGGGACCCCCGTGAGTGAGTGCGGTCGGGACCTATAGGCCAGCAGGAGGCGCGATAGGCGGCATTGAAGGGAGGGTCCTTGAATCCTGAGCATGCCTTGTTTAATGATTTGGACCGCACGTTCTGCCTGGCCATTGGAGGCCGGCTTGAATGGTGCTGTCCTGACATGGTTGATGCCATTGCCCGACATGAACTTCCGGAATTCGTAGCTCGTGAAACATGAGCCATTATCGCTAACAAGGATGTCCGGCAAGCTGTGGATTGCAAAGACCGCACGCAGACTCTCCACAGTGGTGGATGTCGTGCACGAATTCAAAATGATGCACTCGATCCATTTCGAGTACGCATCTACCACAATGAGAAAATTTTTTCCCATGAACGGGCCCGCGTAGCCGACATGAATACGTGACCATGGCCTGGTGGGCCAGGGCCACGGGCTGAGCGGGGCTTCCCTGGGGGCATTACCCAGCTGGGCACACGTCGTGCACCTGCGACCACAGTGTTCCAGGTCTGAATCAATTCCCGGCCACCAAACATGTGACAGGCAATGGCCTTCATCAGAACGATGCCTGGATGCTCACTGTGGAGTTCCCTGATGAATGCCTCCCTGCCCCTCTGGGGCATGACTACTAGCTGCCCCATAGTAGGCAGTCAGCTTGGATGGAGAGCTCATCCATCCGCCTGTGAAACGGTCTGACCTCCTCGGGGCATGCTCTGTATGCGGGCGCCCAATCCCCAGTCAGGACACATTTCTCAATCAGAGATAGGAGGTGATCTCTGTCCAGATTTTGATCTGGTGGGCTGTGATGGGGGAGCCTGCGCTATCAAAGGCATCAACGGCCATGACCATCTCAATGCTTTGTTCCGCTGCCCCCTTGGTAGTGGCCAGTGGAAGCCTGCTGAATGCATCAGCGCAATTTTCGATGCCAGGCCGGTGCCGGATGGAGTAGTCATAAGCAGCCAGTGTGAGCCCATCGCTGTATGCGGGCTGACGCGTAGGCATTGACAGCCTTGCTGTCTGACAACAGGGATGTTAACGGCTTGTGGTCAGTTTCTAATTCGAACCTCCTGCCAAAAAGGTACTGATGCATTTTTTTTACACCATAGAGACATGCGAGTGCCTCCTTCTCAACCATCCCATATCCCTGTTCTGCTTGAGAGCGCGACTGGAAGCATAAGCCACAGGTTGTAGTTGGCCCTCAGCATTACTCTGCTGCAACACGCACCCAACCCCATAGGACGATGCACCACATGTCAGAACCAATTTCTTACAGGGGTCATACAAGGTCAATAACTTATTTGAACAAAGTAGGTTCCACGCCCGATTGAAAGCCCGTTCTTGACAGTCCCCCCAAAACCAATCACAACCCTTACACAGTAGTATGTGTAGCAGCTCCAACAATGTGCTTAAGTTCGGCAGAAAGTTCCCGAAATGGTTCAAGAGTCCCAGAAATGAACGCAACTCCAATGTGTTGCCGGGCCTGGGCGCTCGTCGAATCGCCACTGTTTTGGATTCGGTGGGCCGAATCCCATCTGCAGCAACCCTCCTGCCCAGGAACTCAACCTCTGGGGCCAAAAACACACAATTAGACTTCTTGAGTCGCAGGCCTACCCGGTCCAGTCGGCTTAGCACCTCCTTCAGGTTGTGGAGATGTTCCTCGGTGTCACGACCCGTGATGAGGATGTCGTCCTGAAATACAATTGTTCCAGGAATGGATTTAAGCAGGCTTTCCATGTTTCTTTGAAAAATCGCGGCCGCTGATCGAATGCCAAACGGGCACCTGTTGTAAACGAACAGTCCCTTGTGCGTAGTGATGGTGGTCAGTAGTTTAGATTCGTCGGCCAGTTCTTGGATCATGTAGGCTGAAGTGAGATCCAACTTGGTAAACAGTTTGCCGCCTGCCAGCGTGGCGAAAAGATCCTCCGCTCTCGGGAGCGGGTATTGGTCTTGTAGGGACACCCGGCTGATAGTGGCCTTGTAGTCGCCACAGTTCCTGACAGAACCATTCGCTTTTAGGACAGGAACGATGGGGCTCGCCCAGTTGCTGAATTCAATGGGCGAGATGATGCCCTCGCTCAGCAAACGGTCCAATTCACTTTCAATTTTCTCCCGTATCACATATGGCACTGCTCTGGCTTTGTGGTGCACTGGTCTGGCGTCCGGGTTGATGCGTATCACTACTTTGGTACCTTTGAACATCCCGACGCAAGGTTGGAATAGTGACTCAAATTGTTGTAGGGCTTGTGAGCACGAACTTCGCTCCACAGATGACATTGCGTGCACATCCCCCCATTTCCAGTTCATCTCAGCGAACCAGCTCCTTCCCAACAGTGTGGGACCATTGCCCGGGACAATTCAGAGCGGCAGCCGGTTCACCGATCCATTGTGTGTGACCGCCAACATTGCACTGCCTAGTACTGGAATTATTTTTTTGGTATATGTCCATAGTTGTGTCTCAATGCATTCTAGTTTGAGTTTACTGGCTTTGAGTGGCCATAGTTTTTCGAATTGTTGAACACTCATGAGTGACTGGCTGGCCCCCGTGTCCAGCTCCATGCATACAGGGATGCCGTTTAATAAAACCTTCATCATCATTGGTAGCGTTTTGGTATATGAGCTGTGAATGTTTGCCACATGAACCCGCTGAACTTCAGCGTCCATTGATTTGCCCCAAGAGTCATCCTGCATCACAGAACCCCCTTCTGGTCCATCCACCTCATAAATTAGCCTGGTTACAGGCTTCTTGCACATTCGAGCTAAATGGCCACTGAGGTTGCAATTTCTGCAGACAAATTGTTGAAACCTGCAAGTCCTGGCAGAGTGTTTGCCCCCACACCTCCAGCATGAGCTGAGATTCCCATTGTTGTGAACAAAGGAGCTATGATCCGGCATTGCTCGCTGATTGTCCTTTGGACTGCCCTCGAGTACCCTGTTAGTGGGTGTCAATACCCCATCCCAGACTGCATTGTCCACTGTGATGACGTAAATGTCCGTTCAGCCTGCCATTGTCTCTGTTGAAAACCTGCTCTGGGGTCTATTGCTGCCTGGGGTGTGTCGAACTGCTCTTGCCTGCCTGCAGGGCTCTGAGTCGCGTTTATGATATTGACTCTCTGAATCCCCGCCACGTTGGAGACAGAATTGCGCGTGTATATTATTTTGGTTTCCTCCTACCCCGTCATGAAAGTCTGAGCCATCAACGCCGCCGCTTCCAAAGTCAAGTCCTTGGTCTCAATTAACTTTTGGAAAATCCCCGCATGACCGATGCCCTCAATAAAGAAATCCCTTAACATCTCCCCGCTGCAGGCATCTGTGAACTTAGAGGCTGGCCAACCGCCGGAGGTCCGCAACGAAGTCCAGTATGCTCTGTCCTTCATGACGTCGATGGGTATAAAATCTGTGTCGGGCCATGTTTACGCTGCTCGCCGGTTTGAGGTGCTCACCGATTAGTTTGCTGAGCTCTTCAAAGGTTTTGTCCGCTGGCTTTTCGGGTGCTAGTAGGTCCTTCATGAGCACGTAAATCTTAGGTCCGCAGCTGGTCAGCAGATGGGCCCTTCACTTGTCGGCCACAGCATCTCCCAGCCATTCTTTCATGACAAAGCTTTGCTGGAGCCTCTCAATGAAATCGTCCCAGTCCTCGCCAACACAGTACTGTTCCTCTGTGCTACCGGTGGCCATTCTTGTGGGTCGCTGATTCCCGTTTCTTGTTGCCAATGTAAAGTCCTTGCTCAATGGCACAAAATCCACACGAGGCACATTCTATGGACAAGGTCACTCCATGACCTGAACCTTTATTCACAAGACCAAGAAGTGATGACCCTGCGTGGACCTCCCTTTATATACCTGGATGACCAGGTAAGGAGTGTCTCCCACAAGTTCACCCCCCCTGTGGTCAAGGTGTGCATTGCTTAAGTATATACAGTATTGCAGTGGTGTTTCATAGAGGTTACATACATGACAGAGGGAACGCTGCATTGTCGGAGGGGCAGTACTGAGGGAGCGCTGCACTATCGGAGGGGTAGTTCTGAGGGAGTGCTGCACTGTCGGAGGGACAGTACTGAGGGAGTATTGCACTGTCGGAGCGGAAGCACTGAGGCAACGCTGCACTTTTGGAGGGATTATACTGAGGGAGTGTTGCACTAGAGGTGCTGTCTTTCGGATGAGACATTAACCAGAGATCTCCCCTCCCAGGTAGTCGGAAAAAATCCCATGGAACTATTTCGAAGAAGAGCAGGGGAGTTCTTCCCGGTATCCTCGGACCAATATTTATCCCTCAACCAACATATCAAATAGATTAGCTGGTCATGATCACATTTCTGTTTGTGGGAGCTTGCTGTGCGCAGATTGGCTGCCACATTTCCTACATTACAACAGTGACCACACTTCAAAGTGCTTTGGGAGGTCCTGGGATTGTGAAAGGTGCAAGTCCTTCCTTTCTTTTTGATGTAAAAGTTGTGGTGGTGTGTGTATTTTTGGCTACGTCATGTGAACTAAAAATATTCTTCACTAAATCCTGATAGAGCTGCAATGGTGTGGCCTATTCTATCAAAGGAATTTGTACTGAGTTGTGTACCTCCAGCAAGTGAATGTCATGTATGGACCACGATCATTAAATGCTGCACTCACCTGGAACTGCTCAACCACAGGAAATTTAAAGACAGTTTTTAATCTTTGGAAAAGAAAGCAATTTTTTTCCCAGACAAATTAACTGAAGGTGCAAGCAGAACGCGAAATGTGACAAACGAGCGGGAAACCTCAGCCTGATTACACAGCACGCCTTGTAATAATCTTAACAGTGTCCTAACATGATTGGGTTTAAGGAAAGACAAGGACAGCAAACTGACAGAGAAATTACATTGTCTGATAAGACTTACCACAGCTGGGAAAACACCCTTCGAGAAGGACAGATATAGTTCGATCTATCACACACAAAACCGCATTAACAAGTCAAACATTCCCTCGACTCACTTCCTGGCACTCTTAACCCTTTCACTATCTAGACCCAGGAGAGAAAGGAAAATCCCTCATGATCGGAAGCTAACACTTCTAAATCACCCACATTTTTGTGTCAACTGTCATTAATCACTGAAGCCCCAGCTGGAGTACTGTATCCAATTCTGGGCACCACACTTTAGGAAGGATGTCAAGGCTGCGGAGAGGGTGCAGAGGAGATTTACCAGAACGGTGCCAGGGATGAGGGACTTCAGTTATGTGGAGAGACTGGAGAAGCTGGGGTTGTTCTCCTTCGAGCAGAGAGGGTGAAGGGGAGATTTAATAGAAGCGTTCAAAATCATCAAGAGTTTTGATAGAGTAAACAAAGAGAAACTGTTTCCAGCGACAGACGTGTGAATAGCCAGAAGATGCAGATCTAAGTTAATTCGCAAAGGTACCTGAGGGGAGATGAGAAATCTTTGCGCTGCCTGAAAGGTCGGTGGAAGCAGATTCAAGTCATTTTCAAAAGGGAACTAGAAAAATTCAGGGGGGAGTGGGACTAATTGGATAGCTCTTTCAAAGAGCCGGCACAGGCACGATGGGCCGAATGGGCTCAACAACAACAACTTGTATTTATACAGTGCCTTCAACATAGTAAAACGTTCCAAGGTGCTTCACAGGAGTGTTACCAAACAAAATTTGATATGGAGCCACATAAGAAGATATTAGGGCAGAGGTGGGTTTTAAGGTGTGTCTTGAAGGAGGAATGAGAGGTAGCGAGGCGGAGTGGCTTAGAGAGGGAATTCCAGAAGCTAGGACCCAGGCAGCTGAAGGCACGGCCGCCAATGGTGAAGCGATGGAAATCAGGGATGCTCACGAGGCCAGAATTGGGGGAGTGCAGAGATCTGGGAGGGTTGTCGGGCTGGAGGAGATTGCAGAGATAGGGAGGGGCCAGGGCCATGGAACTTTGTGATGTGTTGTAAGAATCTAGGATCCAAACATTCTTAGTGCAAAAACAAACAACTGAATTATTAGAAGCGAACTATAATTAACTTGTAAAGATCAGTGTTTGGAAAATAAATGTAGTTTGATGGCCGTAACAAAGAGTGCATACGGCCAACTGAGCAGAGCATTTTAAAACACGAGATCATTATTTATTTAAATAATCTCAGTGCTGTGGTATTCTCGCCAGTGTCTGCCGCCTTTGGTTTCAGATCACAATTTCCAAATGTAAATATAGTTTTAACGTCAGGGTGTTTTGCGGTATGCCCCAGAATACTGTATACTCAGAAACTGAGGCCTGATTTTAACCCTGCCACTCTGGTGCGGAAACCAGACTGGGTGGGGTGACTTAAAATCCGATCCTCCCGCCTTCCCGCAGGGTGTGAGCAGGTGTGTCGGATACCAGCGGGCGGGCAATCCAGTTTTAAATATGCAGATCAGGCTCCGAGCAGGTTATTTTAAATTAGAGGCCAGTGGGAGCAGGAATGTTCCTCTAAGCCTCACAAAGAAACGGTGGGCCTTTTCCCTGCTCAGGCTTCACTCTCCAGCATGGGCCCGGGCAGACAGACACAGACTGGCTTCCAGTAGTTGAGGGGCCAGAACAAGGGGTTTAGATTTAGAACAGAGGGCAGGAGAAACTTGGTCACACACAGAGTAGAGAGACTGCAGAATTTGCTTCCAGGGTTACTGGTTGAGGAAGAAACTGTGTCAACATTTGAGATCAGGTTAAAGAGATTTAGGGTTTAGGGCCGAACCTGCTATAAATTTAGATTGAAAGGAATAGCGGATAAAGAGAATTTTTTAAAATAATTTTTTCATGGGATGTGGACGTCGCTGCCATAGCCCATCCCTCGAGAGGATGGTGGCAAGCCGCCTTCGTGAACAGCTGCAGTCTGTGTGGTGAAAGTCCTCCCACAGTTTATAGCGGTTTGATACAACGGAGTGTCTCGCTCGGCCATTTCAGAGGGCAGATAAGAGTTAACCCACATTGCTGTGAGTCTGGAGTCACATATAGGCCAGCAGATTTCCTTCCCCAAAGGACATCAGTGAACCGACAATTCCTTCTCCCCCGCCTCCTTTATTATCCCCACCCCCCCCTCTCCTTCCTTCTCCCCCCCCCCCCCCTCTGGTTACCAGTACTGACACTAGCTTTTTAATTTCAAATTAATTTAAATTTCCCCAGCTGCCGTGGTGGGATTTGAACTAATGCCTTCGGATCATTAGTCTAGGCCTCGAGATTACTCGCCCATAACATAACCACAATGCTACAGTGGGGGGAGGGAGGGGAGGAAGGAGGGAGGGGGAGGGGGGGAGAAGAGAGAGAAGGAAGGAAGGGGGGGAGCGATGGAGAGGAGTGAGGGGGGAGCGGTGGAGAGGAGGGGGGGGGAGCGGTGGAGAGAAGGGGGGGAGGTGGAGAGGAGGGGGGAGGTGGAGAGGAGGGGCGAGGTGGAGAGGAGGGGCGAGGTGGAGAGGAGGGGACAAGAGGGTGTGTGAATTGAAGAAAACTGAGATTGATAAGATTGTTGTTAGGCAAGGGTATTAAGGGTTACGGAACCAAGGCAGCTAGATGGAGGTAAGATATAGATCAAGCATTGAATCACGAAACAGGCTCGAGGGGTTCTTGTTCCTGTACTAGAGTTAAAATGAGGGCGAACTGCCTTTGTCGACGCATAAAATGAAGATTGGAGATTTGCTCCAGGGCAGGAGCAGATTGATTGATCGGGAATGGAGTTGGGATACATGGGCTTTATTCTAGATGCTGAAGATATTAAAGGTATTTGGATTGAGGATGACCACCTGCTCATCAGGATCTATAATGATGGATGATTGAGGGTTCTAGTTTCAGAGGCCATTCATCTTGGTCTATCATTCTGGCAATGGACTTGAACTCTGCAGACTGGAAATCCACAGGATCTGCATACAGCTTCATAAAAGCCTCCAAAAAACTGATTCATCCTCTAATCCTGCTGCTTATCCAACTGGAATCATAAATATCTACAAGATATTTTAACCCATTATGGACCAGTTCCAAATTTGATTTTATGTACTGATTTACTGTATTGTTTAGCTTATGCAAATTAAACAATAAACTGGTCTGTCTGTGGGATGTTCTCCATCTTCCAGTAAATAGAACTGGCAGTTCCAGTAAAGAAAGAACGAACTTACATTTCTAACGAACTTACATTTCTATAGCACTTTTCACAACCTCAGGACATCCAAAAGCACTTTACAGCCAATTAAATACTTTTTGAAGTGTAGTCACTGTTGTAATGTAGGGAAACGTGGCAGCCAATTTCCACACAGCATGCTCCCACAAACAGCAATCTGACAATAACCAGATCATCTGTTTTTAAGGATATTGGTTAAGGAATAAATATTGTCTCCAAGACACATAGGAGAACTCCCCTGTTCTTCAAAATAGTGTTGTGGGATCTTTTACCTCCACCCAAGAGGGCAGATGAGGCCTCGGTTTAAATTCTCATCTGAAAGACGGCACCTCCAACAGTGCAGCGCTCCATCAGTACTGCACTGAGCGCATCAGCCTGGGTTTTGTGCTCAAGTCTCTAGAGTGGGTGCTGAACCCACAATCTTCTGAGTCAGAGGTGAGCGTGCTGCCCTTTGAGCCATGGCATAAATGTTAATGCTAATACAAACACCTATGCAATTTTTGGGGCGTAGGTGACTGGGTCTGGTCATGGAAAGTGTCTTGCTCCTGTAAATACAAGACAAATCAAAAAGATTTTGGGGAAAAGCCTGCCGCCTAAGCCAGCAAGGAGTCAATGGTTTCAGAAGGGGAGGAGGGGAGAATATTGACAAGTGTGTGGGGGGGGGGGGGGGGGGGAGGGAATATTTATAATAAAGAAAAATTCTCGCTGGGCCTTTCTTCAACAAATGGACATCAAATTAAAAATATCTTCAAGGTCAAATTTCACAGATACTGCAGATAACTCAGTTTCTGTTTCTCTTCAGTTCAAAGCTACCATTTAAAGTTGGAGAACTGAAACCAGATAAAGACAGGGCTGCTCCAACAAAAAACTAAATTAGGGAATGCCATATATTCATCAGAATATTCTTCATTCACGAGGGATTCAGTGCTCGATGTACACAAACCAATTCTACACAACAAAGGATAACCAGCTTTCAGAAGTTTACAGTAGAGTTGGAAATGGGTGAAGAATGGAAGGAATGCATCAATATGCTTCAGTCGGGAGGGGAGGATGAGGGGAAAGGTCTATACAGAGTCCCAGGACCCTGCCAATCCACATGAAGAGGGCCCTCAAGCCTGCTAGAAAAACAATGTGATCATCCTCCCATTGCAGCATCTAGCTGCATGTTCAATGAGCCCAGTGTTCCTGGCCTCAACTACCCGTCCCGACAATCTGTTCCAGCTGTTGTTCATACTCTGGAAAAAATACTTCCTCAAGCTCGGCTAAAAATACTAGCTCTAGTATCGCCCTCCCTGTGTGAGCAGCTTAACCATTTCAGACATGCATAAGCTCAGCATCCTGCAATATAACTTCACTCCTTTTACTCCATTTGATATATGACTGGGCACTAAACTCTGGAATTCCCTCACCAAACCTCTCTGCCTCTCTATCCTCCTTCAAGACACTCCTTAAAAGCTACCTCTGTGACCAATCACCTGTCCCAACATCTCTTTTTGTGGCTCTGTGTCAAATTTTGTTTGATTAACATTCCTGTGAAGCACCTCGTGATGTTTTACTACAGTAAAGGCTCTACATAAATGCAAGTTGTAGCAGGTTAAGTTGCCCATAACAATTGCATTTGATCCCACACCTGCTCCCCTATTATTGGAGGCAAAAAAACAAGGGGCACCTGAAAAGTTTTTTTTTTGGAGTGTGTCCCCCCACTTTAATCAGGGGGCACTTGATTACTGATACAACTCAAAATAGTTGTTATTGTGTTCCGAACACAGAGAGGTTAAAGTAACAGTGACCTCAGTCTTTAATAAAGACACTCCAGAGTGAGTAACAGGCCTTAGGAGCTGGCTTATAGACAGTGCTCCAAAGGGATGCTGGGATTCCTTGGGACTTCAGGGGATGAGCTCCCTGTTGGCAGAACATGGGAGTGCATGCTTTACAGATACACAACAGTTGTAAAGTTCCAGATCTAATCCCTCGACCTGACCCAGTGCCTTATTTTTCCCCCTTGAATCTAGGCTGACGCTCCAGTGCAGTACTGAGGGAGTGCTGCACTGTCGGGGGGGAAGTACTGAGGGAGTGCTGCACTGTGGAGGGGCAGTACTGAGGGAGTGCTGCACTGTTGGGGGGGGAAGTACTGAGGGAGTGCTGCACTGTGGAGGGGCAGTACTGAGGGAGTGCTGCATTGTTGGGGGGGGGGGGAAGTACTGAGGGAGTGCTGCACTCTGGGAGAGGCAGTACTGAGGGAGTGCTGCACTGTTGGGGGGGGGGGGGAAGTACTGAGGGAGTGCTGCACTCTGGGAGAGGCAGTACTGAGGGAGTGCTGCACTGTCGGGGGGAAGTACTGAGGGAGCGCTGCACTGTCGGGGGGAAGTACTGAGGGAGTGCTGCACTCTGGGAGAGGCAGTACTGAGGGAGTGCTGCACTGTGGGAGGGGCAGTACTGAGGGAGTGCTGCACTGTCGGGGGGGGGGAAGTACTGAGGGAGTGCTGCACTGTCGGGGGGGGGGAGTACTGAGGGAGTGCTGCACTGTCGAGGGGGGGGGGGAAGTACTGAGGGAGCGCTGCACTCTGGGAGAGGCAGTACTGAGGGAGTGCTGCACTGTCGGGGGGGGGGAAGTACTGAGGGAGTGCTGCACTGTCGGGGGGAAGTACTGAGGGAGTGCTGCACTGTGGGAGGGGCAGTACTGAGGGAGCGCTGCACTGTCGGGGGGGGGGGAAGTACTGAGGGAGCACTGCACTGTCGGGGGGGAAGTACTGAGGGAGCGCTGCACTGTCGGGGGGGGAAGTACTGAGGGAGTGCTGCACTGTCGGGGGGGAAGTACTGAGGGAGCGCTGCACTGTCGGGGGGGAAGTACTGAGGGAGTGCTGCACTGTCGGGGGGGGATGTACTGAGGGAGCGCTGCACTGTCGGGGGGGGAAGTACTGAGGGAGTGCTGCACTGTCGGGGGGGAAGTACTGAGGGAGCGCTGCACTGTCGGGGGGGGAAGTACTGAGGGAGTGCTGCACTGTCGGGGGGGGATGTACTGAGGGAGCGCTGCACTCTGGGAGAGGCAGTACTGAGGGAGTGCTGCACTGTCGGGGGGGGGGGGGGAAGTACTGAGGGAGTGCTGCACTGTCGGGGGGGGGGAAGTACTGAGGGAGTGCTGCACTGTCGGGGGGGGGGAAGTACTGAGGGAGTGCTGCACTGTCGAGGGGGGGGGGGGAAGTACTGAGGGAGCGCTGCACTCTGGGAGAGGCAGTACTGAGGGAGTGCTGCACTGTCGGGGGGGAAGTACTGAGGGAGTGCTGCACTCTGGGAGAGGCAGTACTGAGGGAGTGCTGCACTGTCGGGGGGAAGTACTGAGGGAGTGCTGCACTGTGGCAGGGGCAGTACTGATGGAGTGCTGCACTGTCGGGGGGGGGGGGAAGTACTGAGGGAGCGCTGCACTCTGGGAGAGGCAGTACTGAGGGAGTGCTGCACTGTCGGGGGGGAAGTACTGAGGGAGTGCTGCACTCTGGGAGAGGCAGTACTGAGGGAGCGCTGCACTGTCGGGGGGAAGTACTGAGGGAGTGCTGCACTGTGGCAGGGGCAGTACTGATGGAGTGCTGCACTGTCGGGGGGGGGGGGGAAGTACTGAGGGAGCGCTGCACTGTTGGAGAGCAGTACTGAGGGAGTGCTGCATTGTCAGAGGCGCAGTACTGAGAGGGCGCTGCACTGTGGGAGGGGCAGTACTGAGGGAGCGCTGCACTGTGGGAGGGGCAGTTCTGAGGGAGCGCTGCACTGTGGGAGGGGCAGTTCTGAGGGAGCGCTGCACTGTGGGAAGGGCAGTACTGAGGGAGCGCTCCCCTGCCGGAGGGGCAGTATTGAGGGAGCACTGCACTGCTGGAGGGGCAGTACTAAGGGAGCGCTGCACTGCCGGAGGGGCAGTATTAAGGGAGCGCTGCACTGCCGGAGGGGCAGTACTGAGGGAGCGCTGCACTGTCGGAGGTGCTGTCTTTTGGACGAGACGTTAAACCAAGGCCCCGTTTGCCCTCTCAGGTGGACGCTAAAGATCCCACGGCACTATTTCGAAGAAGAACAGGGGAGTTCTCCCCGATGTCCTGGGCCAATATTTATTCCTCAATCAACATCACTAAAAAGAGATTATCTGGTCCTTATCACATTGCTGTTCGTGGAACCTCGCTGTGTGCAAATTGGCTGCCGCGTTTCCTACATTATAACAGTGACTACACTTTATTGGCTGTAAAGTGCTTTGGGATGTCCTGAGGTTGTGAAAGGCAGTGTAGAAATGAAATGCAAATCTTTCTTTGACGTCACTAATCTCAATCCACAACGCCTGTTCCCGAGCCAGATTCCTTCATTGTTAAGTGCCAGTCTTTCCCAGGTTAGCTTTTCCATGCCTTGGATAATCTGTATCCCTGTAATTCTGACCACCAGGGTTTTTCATTATTCTTGGGCGGGCTGTGGGTGTCAGTGGCAAGGCCGACATTTATTGCCCTACCCTAGTTGCTCTGAGAAGATTGATACGAGAGCTCACAATAACTGGTGGAGGAGTTATTCAGCTTCAGAAACAACAGCCAGTGTTTATGTAGCGCCTTGAACATTGAAAAACATCCCAAAGCAATTCACATAGGTGCAGTGGATAACAAATCAAAGACCGAGGGGTGACTGGTCAGAGGTGGGCTTTAAAAGAGGGTCTTAAGGGAGGAGAGGGAGCTGGAGAGGAAGAGGGTTTAGGCAGGGAATTGCAGAGCATGGGATTAGGTGGCTGAAGGCACGGCCAGCAATGGTGGGGCAAAGGGACAGGAGTCAGAGTCAAAGAGAGGAATTTTAACCCCCAGAAATAGGCGGGTTTTGGTCGAGTACGATGTTAAAGTGTTAATTAAAGATCTCAAACCTGAATCCCACTCCTCGGCAGCTAAAGGGAGGTGCGAGCTGCTGGATCCAGCAGGTAAGGTTTTTTCCACCCACCTTCTTGATCCGGCTTACCCACTTCTCCCTCACTCCCCACCCCCGCAATCGGACATTTTTTAACATTCTGCTGTATGCTAATGAGAGTCTCAGGAAATTTGGGGGTAATTCGACAAGGGGAAGATTGGCATAAATTTCAACGTAACTTGTTGTTGCAGGAAATTCCGGGATTTCACATATACGCAACTTTCCAGGACACCTCGCTGATTCAGTGCAGGCTGATAAGGTACCAGATGAATTTACCCTGTAATCTGCTCACACCTACACTTGCTCCATGAATGCTACTCATAGCTAAGCCCTAAACCTTGCACTCTCAGTGGCCTCTTGTTACTCCTTACTACCTTAACACAACTTTTAAATAGCTTTGACAACATGTCGCATTTCAATAAACAATACACAGCCTTAAATATCCAGCATTAGCATGTTGGGACTTTAAAAATATCCTTCCCCTTCCACCCACAGTGACTGATGTATTGAATACAGATCAATATGCAGATTGGAAAGTGTAACGCAACTGTTTAAACTACTTCCTTGAACTAGATTTGTGTGCGTTTCCACAAACTAAAGTGCAAATGTGGATGAGATACTCGGAATCTCATTAATGTCCCAAGCTATGGGCTCCACTACTTTCATCATCATAGGCAGACCCTTGTATCGAGGATTACTTGCTTCCACGCCAAAAAGGGATAAGTTCACAGATGTTTCAATGAAGGACCCAATAGTCCAGGTCCCGAACTGAAGGGTGGAAGATGCCTGTGCGTGGATTTTTTTAACGTGTGGTGGCCGTTGCACATCAGCCACCACACGGGCTTCACAGAGCTAGGTCTTGGTCCAGTGGCAAGAGTTAACAAGACGACTGGAGACCAGCTCTGCTGCACGGACATATCGCAGTGTGGGCTGGCCCGTGCTGCCCCTGAACCCTCGCCTCTTCTGGGCCCTGAACTCACGCCTCTCCTGGGCTCCGATCACGTCGCTCTGCGATCTCTCGCCGTTTCTTTGTCCCGACCTCACCACTCCTGCTGTACCTGCCCACGCTCCAATCACCAACCTGGGTTATGGTGGCGTCCAATCCAGTCGCCCTCTTCACAGCCGTCGCCCTCTTGTGCCGACTCGCGCTGCACCTTGAAGTGGTACGCTCCACGTTGCTGCTTTGAAGGTTCCAACCTGCTGATGGTTCTTGCAGGTCGGGGCCGACGAGCCCAATGCTGGGTCAGGCTCCATGCTGCGCCCCCGAAGGCCCCGACCTGCCGATGGTCCCACTACTTTACATACCCCGCAACAATCTTTCCAATCCTCAGTCCCAATCAGGAGAGGAGATAACTTGGTTTCTGTTTCTCTTCAGTCCAAAGCCACTACACATAATGCAGCAGTCGCCACCAAATCCGCGACCTCCACCACCAAGAAGGACAAGGGCAGCAGACACACGAGGAGACCATCACCTCCAAGTTTCCAACCAAGTCACACACCATCCTGACTGGGGAATGTATCACCGTTCCTTCATCGTCGCTGGGTCAAAATCCTGGAACTCCCTCCCTAACAGCACTGTGGGAGTACTTTCACCACACGGATTGCAGCGGTTCAAGAAGGCAGCTCACCGCCATCTTCTCAAGGGGCAATTAGGGATGGGCAATAAATACTGGCCTTGCCAGTGACGCCCACATCCCTTGAATGAATTAAAAATATCATATTGTGCTGTAAAGGCAACAATTTTCATGACTTATCTGCACCATTCAAGTAATTTTGGCAGACACTATACAAAATGTTTAAAGTTAGAGATATTGTGTACTACCCCAAACTGGCTCCATCATCACATGATGGACATCACATTAAATACAAGCCTTCCAGAACTGCATGCATTTCAATATTCTCCAGTGCTTGCCAAATATATCACAGCTCAAAGCATTATTCACCATCATTTTGTTCCACAGGCCACTAAACTGTTTCTGGTCGGTCATCACGTGCCTTGCACATTAAAAAGCAAACCTCTTGCTGAGTGCTCGGAACAGAATGCATCAATAAATCCAGTGTTCACCTCCCCTCCCCTCCCTCCCTCCCTTCCACTGTAGTCTGAATTATGGCCAACACGCCCAGGGGGTCAGTTCCCAATTAAATGCAGCATTAATGAGCAGGACAGCAACACTTGCAAAAAAAAGCCTGAAAACAAAACTGCATTCAACTTCAATAAGGAGATTTAACAGAAAAGTGAAAAGCGGAGAGAGAGATGGGGGAAAAAGTCCTTTATCAAAAAGCAACACTGCAGCGCCACAGGAAATGATGAACAATGTAAGGAATTTTACTAAGATTCCAGATGTACCATATCACCAGCCCTGTAACAATATCTCTAACTCCTGCAGAAAACACACCAAAACACAATACAAACTGGAATATTATTTTAAGCATTTTAAACATCTCCTAACCACCCTGGACTAATGATCCCTGCATTACGCAAAAACTTGCAATTACCTCTGCCACTCTTTGCATTGCCAGAGCAGTTCAGTGTTGAGCATTGCCCTCCCATTTCAGACTACAAGGGTGGAAATAACAGCCGGATTTTACTCCACAGATCCCTCACAACACCGTGCTTTGCAGACAATCTCTGCTCAGCTGCTGCCAGGCATCGATAGCGAACCCCTAGAAGTTTGCAGCAAGAAAGGAAACTATTTCTTTATTTTATATAATAGAACTTTTTTTAAAATTCATTCTCGAGATGGGGATGTTGCTGTCCTGGTGGTGGGCCTTCTTCTTGAGCCGCTGCAGTCTGTGTGGTGAAGGGGCTCCCACAGTGATTAATCTTTGTCACAGTTTGATACAACTTTTGTGAGGCCACTCCAGGCAGCACTCAAGAGTCAACTGGATTGGTGCGGGACTGGAGTCACATATAGGCCCAGACCAGGTAAGGACAACAGGTTTCCTTCCCGGAAAGACATTGGTGAACATAAGAACATAAGAGTTAGGAACAGGAGTAGGCCATCGAGCCCCTAGAGCCTACTCCGCCATTCAACAAGATCATAGAAACATAGAAACATAGAAAATAGGTGCAGGAGTAGGCCATTCGGCCCTTCTAGCCTGCACCGCCATTCAATGAGTTCATGGCTGAACATGCAACTTCAGTACCCCATTCCTGCTTTCTCACCATACCCCTTGATTCCCCTAGTAGTAAGGACTTCATCTAACTCCTTTTTGAATATATTTAGTGAATTGGCCTCAACAACTTTCTGTGGTAGAGAATTCCACAGGTTCACCACTCTCTGGGTGAAGAAATTCCTCCTCATCTCGTCCTAAATGGCTTCCCCCTTATCCTTAGACTGTGTCCTCTGGTTCTGGACTTCCCCAACATTGGGAACATTCTTCCTGCATCTAACCTGTCTAACCCCGTCAGAATTTTAAACGTTTCTATGAGGTCCCCTCTCATTCTTCTGAACTCCAGTGAATACAAGCCCAGTTGATCCAGTCTTTCTTGATAGGTCAGTCCCGCCATCCCGGGAATCAGTCTGGTGAACCTTCACTGCACTCCCTCAATAGCAAGAATGTCCTTCCTCAGGTTAGGAGACCAAAACTGTACACAATACTCCAGGTGTGGCCTCACCAAGGCCCTGTACAATTGTAGCAACACCTCCCTGCCCTTGTACTCAAATCCCCTCGCTATGAAGGCCAACATGCCATTTGCTTTCTTAACCACCTGCTGTACCTGCATGCCAACCTTCAATGACTGATGTACCATGACACCCAGGTCTCGTTGCACCTCTCCTTTTCCTAATCTGTCACCATTCAGATAATAGTCTGTCTCTCTGTTTTTACCACCAAAGTGGATAACCTCACATTTATCCACATTATACTTCATCTGCCATGCATTTGCCCACTCACCTAACCTATCCAAGTCGCTCTGCAGCCTCATAGAATCCTCCTTGCAGCTCACACTGCCACCCAACTTAGTGTCATCCGCAAATTTGGAGATACTACATTTAATCCCCTCGTCTAAATCATTAATGTACAGTGTAAACAGCTGGGGCCCCAGCACAGAACCTTGCGGTACCCCACTAGTCACTGCCTGCCATTCTGAAAAGTCCCCATTTACTCCTACTCTTTGCTTCCTGTCTGACAACCAGTTCTCAATCCATGTCAGCACACTACCCCCAATCCCATGTGCTTTAACTTTGCACATTAATCTCTTGTGTGGGACCTTGTCGAAAGCCTTCTGAAAGTCCAAATATACCACATCGACTGGTTCTCCCTTGTCCACTCTACTGGAAACATCCTCAAAAAATTCCAGAAGATTTGTCAAGCATGATTTCCCTTTCACAAATCCATGCTGACTTGGATCTATCATATTACCTCTTTCCAAATGCACTGCGATGACATCCTTAATAATTGATTCCATCATTTTACCCACTACCGATGTCAGGCTGACCGGTCTGTAATTCCCTGTTTTCTCTCTCCCTCCTTTTTTAAAAAGTGGGGTTACATTGGCTACCCTCCACTCCATAGGAACTGATCCAGAGTCAATGGAATGTTGGAAAATGACTGTCAATGCATCCACTATTTCCAAGGCCACCTCCTTAAGTACTCTGGGATGCAGTCCATCAGGCCCTGGGGATTTATCGGCCTTCAATCCCATCAATTTCCCCAACACAATTTCCCGACTAATAAGGATTTCCCTCAGTTCCTCCTCCTTACTAGACCCTCCGACCCCTTTTATATCCGGAAGGTTGTTTGTGTCCTCCTCAGTGAATACCGAACCAAAGTACTTGTTCAATTGGTCCGCCATTTCTTTGTTCCCCGTTATGACTTCCCCTGATTCTGACTGCAGGGGACCTACGTTTGTCTTTACTAACCTTTTTCTCTTTACATACCTATAGAAACTTTTGCAATCCGTCTTAATATTCCCTGCAAGCTTCTTCTCGTACTCCATTTTCCCTGCCCTAATCAAACCCTTTGTCCTCCTCTGCTGAGTTCTAAATTTCTCCCAGTCCCCGGGTTCTCTGCTATTTCTGGCCAATTTGTATGCCACTTCCTTGGCTTTAATGCTATCCCTGATTTCCCTTGATAGCCACGGTTGAGCCACCTTCCCTTTTTTATTTTTACGACAGACAGGAATGTACAATTGTTGTAGTTCATCCATGCGCTCTCTAAATGTCTGCCATTGCCCATCCACAGTCAACCCCTTCAGTATCATTCGCCAATCTATCCTAGCCAATTCACGCCTCATACTTTCAAAGTTACCCTTCTTTAAGTTCTGGACCATGGTCTCTGAATTAACTGTTTCATTCTCCATCCTAATGCAGAATTCCACCATATTATGGTCACTCTTCCCCAAGGGGCCTCGCACAACGAGATTGCTAATTAATCCTCTCTCATTACACAACACCCAGTCTAAGATGGCCTCCCCCCTAGTTGGTTCCTCGACATATTGGTCTAAAAAACCATCCCTTATGCACTCCAGGAAATCCTCCTCTACCGTATTGCTTCCAGTTTGGTTAACCCAATCTATGTGCATATTAAAGTCACCCATTATAACTGCTGCACCTTTATTGCACGCACCCCTAATTTCATGTTTGATGCCCTCCCCAACATCACTACTACTGTTTGGAGGTCTGTACACAACTCCCACTAACGTTTTTTGTCCTTTGGTATTCTGCAGCTCTACCCATATAGATTCCACATCATCCAAGCTGATCTGGCCGTGGACTCAGCTCCACTTACCCGCCCGCTCCCCATAACCCTTAATTCCCTTAATGGTTACAAATCTATCTATCTATGATTTGAATACATTCAATGAGCTAGCCTCAACTGCTTCCTTGGGCAGAGAATTCCACAGATTCACAACCCTCTGGGAGAAGAAATTCCTTTGCAACTCGGTTTTAAATTGGCTCCCCCATATTTTGAGGCTGTGCCCCCTAGTTCTAGTCTCCCCGATCAGTGGAAATAACCTCTCTGCCTCTATCTTGTCTATCCTTTTCATTATTTGACCAGTTGGGTTTCTGTGACAATCCGACAGCTACATGGTCACTTTTACTGAGACCAGCTTTTTATTTCCAGATTTTTAAATAATTGAATTGAGTTAAAATTCTCAAACTGCCCTGGTGGGATTTGAACTTACTTTCGCTGGATTACTGGAGCAGTAACATAACCAGTATATACACGTACCCACACATAAACAGAGACACACTGGCTGAAGCTAGGAATGTCTTTAGTAAAAAGGGACTGTCTTTAGCCTGAAATAAGCACAGTTACAGAAACATGTCACTTCAGTCTGCATGTTTAAGCTTGTAAATGACAGGAAAGGACAAGTTATTAATAAGCAGAAGAGAATGGCATATTTATTCACATCCCAGCTCAACCTGTGGGGCTCTCCAGCACATAGGTCATGACACCATTCTTCCTTTAAAGTTCCCAGCATATTGATTGAGGCTCCATTTCTACAGTACCTGCGTTCCCCAACAAATGCAGTGTTGTAGCCAGTCCCGAGTATAAGTATGGGGGAACTTTTTGGGGGGCTCAGCGGTCACATTCGGTGGTGGGTTGGGTGGGGGAAAAAAATTCTGATAGGGGGTCAGGAACCCACTGTCATCCCGCCACCATGCTACTTTCCCAGATGTCGAGTCTGTCAGGGCTGAACAGACCCAACACGCAGCGGCAGGGGAGCCAATTTGGGTCATTATGACCACCTTAACACAGCCCATTAAACAGTGTTTTGAGCACACCGTACCATTTTACGAGGTTGCCCACAGGGTCCACGCTGCTCGGGGATCATGTCAGGTAAGGAGGTCGGGAGTTGAATCAGCATGGGTTCATCTCATTACCTGACAGCTATAAAAACTCCCATCTCACAGTTGTTTAGTTTTCCAAGCATAGAACATAAGAACATAAGAAATAGGAGCAGGGGTAGGCCATACGGCCCCTCGAGCCTGCTCCGTCATTTAATACGATCATGGCTGATCCGATCATGGACTCAGGTCCACTTCCCTGCCCACTCACCATAACCCTTTAATCCCTTATCAGTTAAGAAGCTGTCTATCTCTGTCTTAAATTTATTCAATGTCCCGGCTTCCACAGCTCTCTGAGGCAGCAAATTCCACAGATTTACAGCCCTCTGAGAGAAGAAATTCCTCCTCATCTCAGTTTTAAATGGGCGGTCCCTTATTCTAAGATTATGCCTCCTAGTTCTAGTCTCCCCTATCAGTGGAAACATCCTCTCTGCATCCACCCTGTCAAGCACTCTCATAATTGTTATATATGTAAACTTGTATTTACTCTGTACAGCCACCAGAGGGCTCATCCCCTGGAGTCCCAAGGGATCCCATGATCCCTTGGGAGCACAGGTATTTAAGGAGGCTTCACAGGTTGAGAGGCACTCTGGAGACCAGCAATAAAAGACAACGGTCACATTTTACTTTTGAGCTCACAGTGTTCACTCTATGACTCTTTCTCCATACACTACAATAATCTTATACGTTACGATAAGATCACCTCTCATTCTTCTGAACTTCAATAAGTAGAGGCCCAACCTCCTCAACCTTTCCGCATAAGTAAACCCCCTCATCTCCGGAATCAACCTTGTGAACCTTCTCTGAACTGTCTCCAAAGCAAGTATATCCTTTCGTAAATATAGAAACCAAAACTGTACACAGTATTCCAGGTGTGGCCTCACCAATACCCTGTATAACTGTAACAAGTCGTCCCTGCTTTTATAAAGGCCAAGATTCCTGATCACTTGTTGTACCTGCATACTAATCTTTTGTGTTTCAAACACAAGTACCCCCAGGTCCCGCTGTAGTGCAGCACTTTGCAATTTTTCTCCATTTAAATAATAACTTGCTCTTTGATTTTTTTTCTGCCAAAGTGCATGACCTCACACTTTCCAACATTATACTCCATCTGCCAAATTTTTGCCCACTCACTTAGCCCGACTATGTCCTTTAGCAGATTTTTTGTGTCCTCCTCTCACATTGCTTTTCCTCCCATCTTTATAACGTCAGAAAACTTGGCTACATTACACTCAGTCCCTTCTTCCAAATCGTTGATATAGATTGTAAATAGTTGGGGTCCCAGCACTGATCCCTGCGGCACCCCACTAGTTACTGATTGCCAACCTGAGAATGAACCATTTAGCCCGACTCTCTGTTTTCTGTTAGTTAGCCAATCCTCTATCCATGCTAATATATTACTCCCAACCCCGTGAACTTTTATCTTGTGCAGCAACCTTTTATGTGGCACCTTGTCAAATGCCTTCTGGAAATCCAAATACACCACATCCACTGGTTCCCCTTTACATCCTCAAAGAATTCCAGCAAATTTGTCAAACATGACTTCCCCTTCATAAATCCATGCTGACTCTGCCTGACCGAATCATGCTTTTCCAAATGTCCTGCTACTGCTTCTTTAATAATGGACTCCAACATTTTCCCAACCACAGATGTTAGGCTAACTGGTCTATAGTTTCCTGCTTTTTGTCTGCCTCCTTTTTTAAATAGGGGCGTTACATTTGCAGTTTTCCAATCTACTGGGACCTCCCCAGAATCCAAAGAATGTTGGTAAATTACAACCAATGCATCCACAATCCCTGTCGCTACTTCTCTTAAGACCCTAGGTTGCAAGCCTTCAGGTCTAGGGGATTTATCCGCCTTTAGTCCCAATATCTTACTGAGCACCACCTCCTTAGTGATTGTGATTGTGTTAAGTTCCTCACCCCCCCACCCCACATAGCCCCTTGACTATCCACTGTTGGGATATTGTTAGTGTCCTCTACCATAAAGACTGATACAAAATATTTGTTCAGAGTTTCTGCCATCTCCATGTTCCCCATTACTAATTTCCCGGTCTCATCCTATAAAGGACCAACATTTACTTTAGCCACTCTTTTCCTTTTTATATACCTGTAGAAAATCTTGCTATCTGTTTTTATATTTTGTGCTAGTTTACTTTCATAGTCTATCTTCCATTTCTTAATCATTGTTTTAGTCATTCTTTGCTGGCTTTTAAAAGCTTCCCAATCTTCTGTCCTCCCACTAGTTTTGGCCAATTTGTATGCCCTTGTTTTTAATTGGATACCGTCCTTTATTTGTTTAGTTAGCCACGGATGGCTATATTTTCTTTTACACCTTTTTCTCCTCACTGGAATATATTTTTCTTGAAAGTTGAGAAATATCTCCTTAAATGTACGCCACTGTTCATCAACCGTCCTACACTTTAATCTATTTTCCCAGTCCACTTTAGCCAACTCTGCCCTCATACCTTCATAGTCTCCTTTATTTAAACTTAGTACGCTGGTTTGAGATCCAACTTTCTTACCCTCCACCTGAATTTGAAATTCAACCATGATATGATCACTCATTCTGAGGGGACCCTTTACTAGGAGATTGTTTATTAATCCTGTCTCATTACACAGGACCAGATCCAAGATAGCCTGTCCTCCTGGTTGGTTCCGTTACATACTGCTCAAGGAACCTGTCCCTTATGCACTCTATGAACTCTTCCTCAAAACTACCCTGATCAATTTGATTTGTCCAATCAATATGGAGGTTAAAATCACTCATGATTATTGCTGTTCCCTTTTTACAAGCCCCCACTATTTCCTGGTTTATGCTCCGACCAACAGAGTTGCTACTGTTAGAGGGCCTATAGACTATGCCCACCAGTGACTTTTTCCCCTTATTGTTCCTTATCTCCACCCAAATTGTTTCAACATCCTGATCATTTGAGCCAATATCGTTTCTCACTATTGCAGTGATTCCATCCTTTATCAATAGAGCTATCCCACCTCCTTTTCCTTTCTGTCTGTCCTTCCGGATTGTCAAATACCCCTGAATATTTAATTCCCAGTCCTGGTTACTTTGCAACCACGTCTCTGTGATGGCTATCAGATCATACCCATTTGTAACTATTTATGCCATCAACTCATCTATTTTGTTACGAATGCTGCATGCATTTAGACAAAGTGCCTTTCAATTTGTTTTTTTACCCTTTTTTCCTGCTTGTTTTCTCTCTCCTTCAAACTCACTTTCTTTATTTCTGCTTTCTAATTCCAGCTTTATTCCCCTCCCTGAATCTATTTTCAGGTTCCCATCCCCCTGCCAAGCTAGTTGCTTACTACATTTTAAGACAGATTGAGCTTTTTGCAAGTTGCAAGTGCTTGGAGTAAACGCTCTATCGCGTGTCACCTCATTGGAACAACTGCTCTCACCACTGACAGATCGCTTCTGTTACTTCAATTTCACCTGCCATCTATTATATTAGCATCAGTGCCCTTGAAAATAACCTGACCTTTTTGGGCTTCAGAATCCCACCATGATCATCCCCAATACCAGGCACACCAGCAGCACCACCATTCTCCATAATCAACTGACGCTGCACAGGACACAGGGCATCAGCACCCCACCACATCACTGCCTAGGAGGCCAGGGATCGCCTCACCACGCCCAGATTAACTTCACTTGACCGTGTACACCCTGGATGTCACATGATGCACCAGGTTGGCACCACCCCATGCCAACATAATAAAGCATCCCTACAATGCCCATGCCATTCCTTTCACACTCACACCATTATGTCTCATCATTCACTGCAACTCACTAAGCCACTTCCAAAGGTGCACACAAATCTGTCCAAGAATGCAAAGTGTTGAAAATAAAGATTTCAATGTTTGACAGCACATTAACAGAAACTTCGCATCAACATTGGCTAATACACACAAGTGCCTACCCTTGTGTGTTGTTAGTCGGTATGATTAGACTAGGATGAGGGTGAGTGTGAAGGGTGGCTAGTGAGATAGGGAAGTGATAATATAGATAGAGAAGGATGGGTAGAGGTGCAAGGTAAGTCGGTATGAGTAAGGATGTGCAGTGATGGGGATGTGATGAGTGGCACAGCAGGATGAGGTTGAGTGTGGCTTTGCAGTAATGTTTCGATAATTGAAAGGTTTGCGCCACTGCAGCCTGGTCCTCCTGACGACATCCCTGCTTGTGCTCTTTGTGCAATGTGCAACCAGGCTGGCCATGGGAAGGGAAGAAAACCTCCCTGTGTACTGCGACTCCTTCCATAAGTTTATGGAGGGAGTCATGGGAGAGCCTGCGTGCAGCCCTGAATCTCTGTGCCATGCTCATCAGTGTTGGCAGCACCTCAATGCTGTAGAACACTGACAGCACAACTGTCAAACTAAATTTGCGCAGGGTCCCTTTAAGGAAACCGGTTGATGACACGTCATTGAATGATGTTATCAGAACGGCTTCCTTCAATTGGCCGGGCGGGTTTAACAAGCCCAATCACGGTAAAATCATTTTGAACAGCGGGCTGGAGTCAGCAGCGAGGTCGGAACCCTCCACCGATTTCACCCTCCGAGTTTGGGGAAATCGCGCCCCATAACCCAGCAGCGACTGCCAGTCCCACTCAGAGATAAAAACAATATTCACTCAGTGCATATTACTGGAGCTGAATTAGGAACTCCCACTCCACAGACTTGTGCGCAAAATCCAGGTTGATATTCACTGTGCAGTACTGAGGATGTGCTGCACTGTCAGAGGAGCCTTCTTTTGGATGAGATATTAAACCAAGTCTGCCCACTCAGGTAAAGGGAAAAGATCTCATGGCACTATTCGAAGAAGAGTAGGGGAGTTCTCCCTGGTGTCCTGGCCAATATTTATCCCTCAACCAACATCACTAAAACAGATTATCTGGAAATTTATCTCATTGTTGCTTGTGGGACCGTGCTGTGCAAGTTACAAAAGCAATCTGTGCATCTTGGAGACTCAGCAAACCAGTGGGAAGTCGTGTTTAGTTAAATGTAACAATCTGGTCTGGAGTAATTCTTTTAGCAATGTCTCAATTTAAAATTTTCATCCTTGTGTTCAAATCCTTCCCTATCTCTGTAACCTCCTCCTGCCCTACAACATACTGCATATTACTTTCACTGATTACCGTAAAAATACATTATCGGATACATCGGATTTTTCTTGTTAATTTACATAACCACAAAAAGTTTCCTTTCAAGCAGACATGACCATCAGGAGATTAGAATTATAGATCTCCGTTATCGGGAGTCTAAGTTACAATGACAGGTTATGGTTCAGCATCATCACTGGATTTACTATAAACTATAAACAGTCCATGTTTGGGGGGAAAGAACTCACTCTTCAATGTTATGCAATGCTTCTGTGATGCTCGTAAGTCAGACAGACTTGCATTTATATAGCGCCTTTCATGGCCTCGGATCATCCCAAAGCACTTTAAAGCCAATTAAGTGCTTTTTGGAGTGTTTTCACTGATTTAATGTAGGAAACAGGGCAGCCAGTTTGTGCACAACAAGCTCCCACAAACAGCAATATGATAATGACCAGATAATCTGTTTTTAGTTATGTTGATTGAGGGATAAATATTGAACAGGACACCGCTCTTCTTCGAAATAGTGCCATGGGATCTTTTACATCCACCTCAGAGAGAAAATAAGGACTCGGTACAACATCTCACCCGAAAGACGCCCCTCCGACAGCGTAGCGCTCCCTCAGTACTGCACTCGAGTGTCAGCCTAAATTTATAGGCTCAAGTCACTGGAGTGGGCTTTTGTGCTGGACTGGAATGGACTGAGCGCAGGACAGGCTGCAAAGCTGACACCCAGTTATTTTCACTATCCTTCAATGATGGACATCAACAAAACACACGTCCCAATTCTGAAACCAATTGCTTCCCAGCAATACAATGCACACCCATGCAAATTGGACAGTTCAATGTCACTTTACCAAAAATATATATTTCTTTAAGTCTGCAGGGACAACAAACAAGCACACAATGGCACAATTTAAGAGATAGACTTACAAGACAAAGCCAAAAATTCCACACAAATGCCCAGAAAACTGGAGTCAGGCCCAAACTGGAGTCAGGTACACACCAACATACATGTAAATAGGGAGAAACTCGTTCCACCGGCTGAAAGGTCAGCAACCAAGGGACACAGCTTTAAAGTAATTAGCAAAAAACCTAGACGGGAGATTTAGGAGATTTTTTTTTCACGCAGCCAGTTGTGATCTGCAATGCGCTGCCTGAAAGGGCGGTGGAAGCAGATTCAACAGTAACTTTCAAAAGGGAATTGGATCTAAAATTCAAATAGACAACTTTTGCAGGGAGTGCTGTACTGTCGGAACGGCAGTACTGAGGGAGCGCTGCACTGTCGGACAGGCAGTGCTGATGGAGCGCTGCACTGTCGGGGGGCAGTGCTGAAGGAGCGCTGCACTGTCGGAGGGGCAGTACTGAGGGAATGCTGCACTGTCGGAGGGGCCGTACTGAGGGAGCGCTGCACTGTCGGAGGGGCCGTACTGAGGGAGCGCTGCACTGTCGGAGGGTCAGTACTGAGGGAGTGCTGCACTGTCAGAGGGGCAGTACTGAGGGAGTGCTGCACTGTCAGAATGGTCCAACTGAGGGAGCGCTGCACTGTTGGAGGGTCAGTACTGAGGGAGCACTGCATTGTCGGAGGGGCAGTACTGATGGGGTACTGCACTATCAGAGGGGCTGTCTGTCTGCCTCTCACACAAGCAAGAATCAGGAGAGAAATTTTGAATCGCCAATGTTTGCATCCGAATGCTTTGCACATTCATCCTGTGTCCCTTGTCTGCAATTTGTAATGCTGCATGCGTAAGGATGTAGTACCGGTGCATTAAAGGTTTTTGCGTGCAGCATTTTGAACCTCGGACTTTAGATGAACGTGAGGAGGTGGGCTGGCATTGCGAGCCATGAGGATAGGTTACGTCACCTTTCAGTATAGACAAACACTGACGTAGACACGTTATTGCAGAATAAGTTCCGCCGCACTATTGTTTTAACTGCTGTCTTGACAATTGAAAATAATTTTAATGGGCAAACATTATACCTGCAAATACAAATAGATAAATACTTTGTTCTTTAAACAAACACATGGAAGCTGGTAATAAGTCAATCTCAAGAGATTCATAATGTCATAAACTACAAGGAAGCTCATCTTCCGAACCCCTAAATAGCAATTGCCTGGGATCCCTGAAAAGGGAGTGGCGGTGGAAGATGGAAGAGAACATAAGAACATAAGAAATAGGAGCAAGAGCAGGAGTAGGCCACTCGGCCCCTCGAGCCTGCTCTGCCATTCAATAAGATCATGGCTGATCTGATCTTGGCCTCAACTCCTCTTTCCTGCCTGTTCCCCATAACCCTCGTCTCCCCCATAGTTCAAGAATCTGTCTATCTCAGCTTTGAATATATTCAATGACCCAGCCTCCACAGCTCTACAGGGTAGAGAATTCCAAAGATTCACGATCCTCAGAAGAAATTCCTCCTCATCTCTGTCCTAAATGGGCAATGCCCCCTAGTTCAAGATTCCCTCCCAAAGGGAAACATCCTCTCTGCATTTACCCTGTCAAGTCCCCTCAGAATCTTATATGTTTCAATAAGATCACCTCTCATTCTTCTAAACTTCAATGAGTATAGGCCCAACCTGCTTAACCTTTCCTCATAAAACAACCCCTTCATCTCAGGAATCAACCTAGTGAACCTTCTCTGAACTGCCTCCAATGCAAGTATATCTCTCCTTAAATAAGAAAACCAAAACTGAAAGGAGAGTAGGAGAGATGGAAACAATAAGGATGAAGGGGAGTAGGAGAGATTTAATCACCAAGCTTGAAGGGGAGTAGGAGAGTTGGAAACACCAAGTATGACGTGCAGTATGAGAGATGAATGCATCAAAGATGAAGTGGATTGGATAGAGCGAAACACCAAGGTAATGTAATGTAAAGTTCTGAAAGTTTTCCAAATGTTAAACGTTTTGAATGTTTTACAATTTTATATAAATCTTTTTATTGAATTTAGCCACTCTTGTACAGTGTCTAACTTTTAGAAAATGAAGGGTAACACTCATGAGGGTTCCATACAGTGGGTAGACAAAGCTGGTGTTGGGACGGGGGGGGGGGGGGGGGGGGGGGGGGAGAAAGGGGGGTGCTGCCATGGATGGTAGTCCCTGTAATATCCGCTAAGATCAGGCAAGACCTTTCTTTTCAGGACAGTATTTAGGCCCGACGATAAATGGATCTTAGTGATCAAATTTGCGTTTTTGGCCCTTCTCCGATGGACGGGCAGTATCGACTACCATCGGCAGTAAATATCTGATGAATTTACCGCCGGAGTGAATGTGGGTGGTAAGTGTGCAGTAATTAATTTTTTTGATCAAATTCACATTTCTGGGCGGTAATATGATGAATTTCCAGCCATAGGTGTGGTCTCACCAATGCCCTGAACAGTTGTAGCAAAACTTCCCTACTTTTATACTCTATCCCCTTTGTAATAAAGGCCAATGTTCCATTTGTCTTCCTAATTACTTGCTGTACCTGCATGCTAACTTTTTGTGTTTCATGTACGAGGACCCCCAGATGCCTCTGTACTGCAGCATTCTGTAGTCCCTCCATTTAAATAATATTTTGCTTTTCTATTCTTCCTACCAAAGTGGATAACCTCACATTTTCCCACATTATACTCCATCTGCCAAATTTTTGCCCACTCACTTAACCCATCTATATCCCTTTACAGACTCTTTGTGTCCTCACAACTTGCTTTCCCACCTATCTTTGTATCGTCAGCAAATTTGGCTACAAGTCATTAATATAGGTTGTAAATAGTTGAGGCCCCAACACCGATCCCTGTGGCACCACACTAGTTACAGTATGCCAACCTAAAAATGACCCATTTATCCTAACTCTCTGTTTTCTATTAGTTAGCCAATCTATTACCCTCAACACCATGGGCTTTTATATTGTGTAGTAACCTTTTATGTGGCACCTTATTGAATGCCTTTAGGAAATCCAAATACACAACATCTACTGGTTCTTCTTTACCCACCCTGCTTGTTACATCCTCAAAGAACTTTCATAAATTTGTCAAACACAATTTCCCCTCCATAAAACCATGTTGACTCTGCTTGATTGTATTATGATTTTCTAAATGTTCTGCTACTACTTCCTTAATAATGGATCCATCACAGACCCATTCCACGTTCGGACTGGGGTCAAGCAAGGCTGTGTCATCGCACCAATGCTCTTCTCGATCTTCCTTGCTGCAATGCTCCATCTCACCCTCAGCAAGCTCCCCACTGGAGTGAAGCTAAATTACAGGACAAACGGGAATCTGTTCAACCTCTGCTGCCTCCAGGCCAGAACCACGGTTGTCCCATCCTCAGTCATTGAATTACAGTACGCAGATGACGCTTGCGTCTGTGCACACTCGGGGGCTGAACTCCAAGCCATCGGTCAGCACCTTCAATGAAGCATACGACATCATGGGCCTTACACTAAACATCCATAAGACAAAGGTCCTCTACCAACCTGCCCCCGTCATACAGCACTGCCCCACTGTTATCAAAATCCACAACGAGGCCTTGGATAACATGGACCATTTTCCATACCTTAACACTGACTTCAGTGTGCCAGTGCAGCCTTCGGACGCCTGAGGAAGAGAGTGTTGGAGACCAGGACCTCAAACCTGGCACCAAGCTCATGGTCTACAGAGCAGTGGTGATACCAGCCTCCTATATGGCTCAGAGACATGGACTTTGTACAGCAGGCACCTCAAAATACTGGAGAAGTACCACTAACGTTGTCTCCGCAAGATCCTGCAAATCCACTGGCAGGATAGACGCACCAACGTCAGTATCCTCACTCAAGCCAACATCCCCAGCATCGAAGCACTGACCACGCTCGATCAGCTCTGCTGGACGAGCTACATTGTCCATATGCCTGACACAAGACTCCCAAAACAAGCGCTCTACTTGGAGCTCCGACACGGCAAGCGAGCCCCAGGTGGGCAGAGGAAACGCTTCAAGGACACTGTCAAAGCTTCCCTGAAAAATTGCAACATATCCACCGACACCTGGGAATCCCTGGCCCAAGACTGCCCAAAGCGGAGGAAAAGCATCCGGGAAGGTGCTGAACACCTCGAGTCTCTTCACCGAGAGCAAGCTGAAGCCAAGCGTCGACAGCGGAAGGAACGCACGGCAACCGAGGCACCCCACCCACCCGTTTCTTCAACCACCATCTGTTCCACCTGTGACAGAGACTGTAGGTCCCGCATCGGACTCTTCAGTCACCCGAGAACTCATTTTTAGTGTGGAAGCAAGTCATCCTCGACTTCGAGGGACTGTCTATGATGATGATGATGATGATGATGATGAAGAATAATGGATCCCAGCGTTTTCCCAATGACAGATGTTAGGCTAACTGGCCTATGGTTTCCTGCTTTCTGTCTCCCTCTCTTGAATAGGGGCACAGAGTGAGGGAAGAGCGGGGCATGGAGAACCACAATCACGTCCAATCCTTCCCCTAGACAGATCCCAGCAGGCTTCACTGAATGATCAGGAGTAGAATCCTGGCAGACTGTTCTCTCCTTATTCCAGTGCCCCTACGACCCAACTAAGATCAGCTATGTCAGCACGTACAGCAAATCTGGTCTGTACGGCTTGGTATCACACCATGATCTTCATTCCCAGTGGAGTCATGGTGGAACTCCCACTCTAACTGCCTTGTTCGCAGTAGCCTCCTGTAACGCTGACTGTTATACTGTTACACTGCAAACAATCGAGACAAAAATACTACTGTCAAAACTGATTCTCTCGGATCACCTGTGCTGGCTGCCCTAATTCCCAACGTGCAGCCAAACCTCTCATTGCAGTCCTCCAGGGTCCTGACTCCCCGTCGCATGGGGGTTGGGGCAGTTAAGGCCTGCACAGATGATCCTCCCAGATAGATCTGCAGGCGCACTGGGTATATTAGAGTCGCGATTCTGGGCAAGCTGAGGTTAACTGCAGCTGTGCATTCATTTGCCAGGAAACACATGGTGGGGCGACAGACACAATCACTGAGCTGGAGGCACAGCTGAGAAGGACACAACCATTCAAGCCCAGTGAATGGATTCCCAAACTCTCAAAAATGTACATTTTCAAAATAGTTCCCTGGGGCTACTATTATAAAAAAAATTACACAGCTCCTTTTTAACAGCAGCTTGCATTCTTCATCACTGAGCAGGGACAACCCTTCCAATACTGTGTGGAATTACAGACAGGTCTCTGCTGTGTACAACAACTTGCATTTATATAAACGCCTTTAATGTAGTAAAAAGGCCCAATGTGCTTCACAGGAGTGATTATCAGACAGAATTTGACACCGAATCACACAAGAAGATATTAGGACAGGTCATTTTTAAGGAGCGTCTAAAAGGAGGAGAAAGATAAGAACATAAGAAATAGGAGCATGAGTAGGCCATTGCCCTCGAGCCTGCTCCGCCATTTAATAAGATCATGGCTGGTCTGATCTTGGGCTCAGCTCCACTTCTCTGCCAGCTCCCTATAACCCTTTACTCCCTTATCATTCAAAAATCTGTCTATCTCGACCATTGAGAAAGATGGAGAGGCAGAGAGGTTTAGGGAGGGTATTCCAGAGCTTAGGGCCGAGGCAGCCGAAGGCACGGCCGCCAATGATGGAGCGATTAAAATCGAGGATGCCCAAGAGGCCATAATTGGTGGAACTGAGAGATCTCAGAGGGTTGTGGGACTGGAGAAGGTTATAGAGATAGGGAGGGGTAAGGCCATGGAGGGCTTTGAAAACAAAACGAGAATTTCTAAATGAAGGCGTTGCTGGACCAGGAGCCAATGTAGATCATCGTGTACAGGGCTGATGGGTGAGTGGGACGATGCGAGTTAGGATATGGGCAGCAGAGTTTTGGATGAGCTCAAGTTTACATACGGTGGAAGATGGGAGGCCGGCCAGGAGAGCGTTTGAATAGTTGAGGCAGCTCGGGAGGAGGCCAAGACGGTGCGGGGCAAGGGAGTGGGGCGTGGCGAGGGGGGGGGGGGCGGCGGTGATGGAGGAGGGGAAGGGGCAAAGAGAAGGGGTGAACGGGGGGGGGGGGGAGGGAGGAAAGGGGAGGGGCGAACAGTGGGGCAGGAAACAGGGGCGAGGGGGAAAGAGGAGGGGTGAGGGGGGGAAAGAGGAGGGGTGAGGGGGGAAAGAGGAGGGGTGAGGGGGGGAAAGAGGAGGGGAGGAGGGGTGGGGGGGAAAGAGGAGGGGTGAGGGGGGGAAAGAGGAGGGGTGAGGGGGGGGAAAGAGGAGGGGTGAGGGGGGGAAAGAGGAGGGGTGAGGGGGGGAAAGAGGAGGGGTGAGGGGGGGAAAGAGGAGGGGTGAGGGGGGGAAGAGGAGGGGTGAGGGGGGGAAAGAGGAGGGGTGAGGGGGGGGAAAGAGGAGGGGTGAGGGGGGAAAGAGGAGGGGTGAGGGGGGAAAGAGGAGGGGTGAGGGGGGGAAAGAGGAGGGGTGAGGGGGGGAAAGAGGAGGGGTGAGGGGGAAAGAGGAGGGGTGAGGGGGGGAAAGAGGAGGGGGGGGGGGGGGAAAGAGGAGGGGTGGGGGGGAAAGAGGAGGGGTGGGGGGGGAAAGAGGAGGGGTGAGGGGGGAAAGAGGAGGGGTGAGGGGAAAAGAGGAGGGGTGAGGGGGGAAAAGAGGAGGGGTGAGGGGGGGAAAGAGGAGGGGTGAGGGGGAAAGAGGAGGGGTGAGGGGGGGAAAGAGGAGGGGTGAGGGGGGAAAGAGGAGGGGTGAGGGGGGAAAGAGGAGGGGTGAGGGGGGGAAAGAGGAGGGGTGAGGGGGGGAAAGAGGAGGGGTGGGGGGGGAAAGAGGAGGGGTGGGGGGGGAAAGAGGAGGGGTGGGGGGGAAAAGAGGAGGGGTGAGGGGGGAAAGAGGAGGGGTGAGGGGGGGGAAAGAGGAGGGGTGAGGGGGGGGAAAGAGGAGGGGTGAGGGGGGGAAAGAGGAGGGGTGAGGGGGGGAAAGAGGAGGGGTGAGGGGGGAAAGAGGAGGGGTGAGGGGGGAAAGAGGAGGGGTGAGGGGGGAAAGAGGAGGGGTGAGGGGGGGAAAGAGGAGAGGAGGGTGAGGGGGGGAAAGAGGAGGGGTGAGGGGGGGAAAGAGGAGGGGTGAGGGGGGGAAAGAGGAGGGGTGAGGGGGAAGAGGAGGGGGGGGTGAGGGGGGAAAGAGGAGGGGTGAGGGGGGGAGGGGGGTGAAGGGGGAGAAGGGAAGAGGAGGGGTGAGTGCTGAGATTTCCCTCTTCGTATACTTTTTGTTTCCCTGCTCTAATCTTTTTTCCCTTCTCTTGTATCTGTTTTTTTTTTTTTTTATCTTTTTTCCTGGGGGTGAAGGAGAAGGGGGGGGGAGAGGAGGAGAGGGGGGGAAGCGAGATGAAGGGGCTGGGGAAGGGAGAACGGGTGGGAGGAAGAGGGAGGGGTGAGAGGATGGATGGGGTGAGGGGCAAAGGGCTGGGAGAAGAGTGGCAAGGTGGCAGAGCTGGGGGCGGCGGGGTGACGAGGTGGTGAGGGGGAGGTGGGTGGTTTGGGGTGTGCGGAGGTCAGGTTTTCCCACCCTGGATCCAGCCTCTCCATCTCGCAGAGCCCGAGCAGTGAGCTAGTCCCCGCCCTGCCCTGCCCTGCCAGGCCCGCTTACCGATCTTGACTTTGACACTCTGCAGAACCCGCAGCCCCTCTTCCTCCACCTCCATGCCCCCACCGAGCCGCCGGAGCAGAGCCGAGCGACCATCCGCCTCACAGCATCGCGCAGCCCGCCGCCCGGCCTCGGCCGCTTTCTCGCCGCCAATTGGCCCCGCGCCGGCACCGCCCGCTTCCCATTGGCCACCCGCTGAACCGCACACCATCGCTAATTGGACCATGGCCGCGTGCTGCCCGATTGGCTGGAGGGTGCGTCCTGCCAGCTCTTCCATTGGTCAGCTAGCGGAGGCCGGGCCCCCGCTCGGAGCCCATTGGCCGACTGCTGCGGCACCACACATGTCACGGTATTTGGGAGAAGGCTCGCAACTCTGCGAGAGAAAGACAGACACATTATGTGAGTTAAAGGGTGCGAGCTCTCGGGTCGGGAACAGGAACAAGGGGCCGCAGGTTACAATGTTGTGCGGACGCCGTTTGCACCGTCTGATTGTAACATTGTGAGCGCAATGTTTCCCAGTGTAGACCGGGGGAGGCTCAGGACCCGGGCTCTCCTCCGCTCTCCCCGGGCTCTCGGCACTCAGCGATTCACTCCTTGAGCCAGGCTTCACTGGGCTGCCTGGTGACCCCCATCCTCCCTCTCCGCTCCCCCAACCTCTGTAAACAACACACTGCCCGGGCTTCCCAGAAAACAACTGCTGGACAGTCAGCTTTTACTCTGACTCATATCTATAACAGTTTCCTTTTCTTACAATGGATATTTGGTCCCCTTTGTGTCATGTGGTTAGGCTCGCCGAGTTCCGTGGAATCTGGTTCCGCAATATTGTGCAAATATCTAATTGATCAAAGGATGTCAAGGCCTTAGGGAGGGTGCAGAGGAGATTTACCAGAATGGTGCCTGGGATGAAGGACTTCAGTTATGTGGAGAGACTCGAGAAGGGGAGGAGGCTCGAGTGGAGCATAAATTCAGCATGGACTCGTTGGGCCGAATGGCCTGTTTCTGTGCCATATATCCGATGTAATACGATGTAAATTGGAAAGCAAACCAACTCTGTTACCCGACTGGATGATTCTTGGCTGTCAGTCAAAGTCTTCGAGCAGAGGAGGTTAAGGGGAGGTTTAATAGACATCTTCAAAATATACGGGGTTTTGATAGAGCAGATAAAGAGAAACTGTTTCCACTGGCAGGAGGATTTGTAACACAGATTTAAGGTGATTAAGGGGCGATGAGATTTTTTTTACCCAGCGTGTTATGATCTGGAATGCACTGCCTGCAAGGACGGTGGAAGCAGATTCAATACTAACAGTCAAAAGGGAATTGGATAAATACGGGAAAATGAAAAAATACAGGGCTATGGCGAAAGAGCAGGGGAAAGTGGGGCTAATTGGATAGTTCTATCAAAAAGCCAACACGGGCCTCATGATACTTAAAGGGTTGACGGTGGATAGGCAATGGCAAACATTTAAAGATCACATGGATGATCTACAACAATTGTACATCCCTGTCTGGAGTAAAAAATAAAACGGGGAAGGTGGCTCAACCGTGGCTAACAAGGGAAATTAAGGATAGTGTTAAATCCAAGGAAGAGGCATATAAATTGGCCAGAAAACGCAGCAAACCTGGGGACTGGGAGAATTTTATAATTCAGCAGAGGAGGACAAAGGGTTTAATTAGGAGAGGGGAAATAGAGTATGAGAGGAAGCTTGCTGGGAACATAAAAACTGACTGCAAAAGCTTCGATAGATATGTGAAGAGAAAAAGATTAGTGAAGACAAACATCAGATTCAGGTGAATTTATAATGGAGAACAAAGAAATGACGGACCAATTGAACAAATACTTTGGTTCTGTCTTCACGAAGGAAGACACAAATAACCTTCCGGAAATACTAGGGGACCGAGAGTCTAGTGGGAAGGAGGAACTGAAGGAAATCCTTATTAGGCAGGAAATTGTGTTAGGGAAATTGATGGGATTGAAGGCCGATAAATCCCCGGGGCCTGATAGTCTGCATCCCAGAGTACTTAAGGAAGTGGCCTGAGAAATAGTGGATGCATTGGTGGTCATTTTCCAACAGCCTATCAACTCTGGATCAGTTCCTATGGACTGGACGGTAGCTAATGTAACACCATTTTTTAAGAAAGGAGGGAAAGAGAAAACGAGTAATTATAGACCGCTTAGCCTGACATCAGTAGTGGGGAAAATGTTGGAATCAATTATTAAAGATGAAATCACAGCGCATTTGGAAAGCAGTGACCGGATCGGTCCAAGTCAGCATGGATTTATGAAAGGGAAATCATGCTTGACAAATCTTCTAGAATTTTTTGAGTATGTAACTAGTAGAGTGGACAAGGGAGAACCAGTGGATGTGGTGTATTTGGACTTTCAAAAGGCTTTTGACAAGGTCCCACACAAGAGATTTGTGTGCAAAATTAAAGCACGTGGTATTGGGAGTAATGTACTGACGTGGATAGAGAACTGGTTGGCAGACAGAAAGCAGAGAATTAGGAATAACGGGTCCTTTTCAGAATGGCAGGCAGAATGCCGCAGGGCTCAGTGCTGGGACCATAGCTATTTACAATATACATTAATGATTTAGATGAAGGAATTGAGTGTAATATCTCCAAGTTTGTAGATGACACTAAGCTGGGTGGCAGTGTGAGCTGTGAGGAGGACATTAAGAGGCTGCAGGGTGGCTTGGACAAGTTAGCTGAGTGGGCAAACGCATGGCAGATGCAGTATAATGTGGATAAATGTGAGGTTATCCACTTTGGTGGCAAAAACATGAAGGCAGAATATTATCTGAATGGTGGCAGATTAGGAAAAGGGGAGGTGCAACGAGGCCTGGGTGTCATGGTACATCAGTCATTGAAAGTTGGCATGCAGGTACAACATGCGGTGAAGAAGGCAAATGGAATGTTGGCCTTCATAGCAAGGGGATTTGAGTATAGGAGCAGGGAGGTCTTACTGCAGTTGTACAGGGCCTTAGTGAGGCCTCACCTGGAATATTGTGTTCAGTTTTGGTCTCCTAATCTGAGGAAGGACGTTCTTGCTATTGAGGGAGTGCAGCGAAGGTTCACCAGTCTGATTACAGGGATGGCAGGACTGACATATGAGGAGAGACTGGATCGACTGGGCCTGTATTCACTGGAGTTTAGACGGATGAGAGGGGATCTCATAGAAACATATAAAATTCTGACGGGACTGGACAGGTTAGATGCAGGAAGAATGTTCCCGATGTTGGGGAAGTCCAGAACCAGGGGACATAGTCTAAGGATTAGGGGTAAGCCATTTAGGACTGAGATGAGGAAAAACTTCTTCACTCAGAGAGTTGTTAACCTCTGGAATTCTCTACCGCAGAGAGTTGTTGATGCCAGTTCGTTCGATATATTCAAGAGGGAGTTAGATATGGCCCTCAAGGCTAAAGGGATCAAGGGGTATGGAGAGAAAGCAGGAAAGGGGTACTGAGGTGAATGATCAGCCATGATCATATTGAATGGTGGTGCAGGCTCGAAGGGCCGAATGCCCTACTCCTGTACCTATTTTCTATGTTTCTATTCTGTGCTTTAAGATCTATGATTCTATAATTCCTCATATAGTACTCAAGAACGTAGGAATTGACACATTTGTGAGTTCACCATTAAACAAAAGAGGTAAGATTTGACAACACTTTCTCCTGAAGAATGTGTCCCAACAAATTCATTCCTTTTGTGTCCATAGAATGGAGTCTATGGAATTTCTGACAATTAAAATGAATGATCAGGAAGTCACACAGTGTGTGCCAAATTCCACTCCCGATGGGCGAGACTCCAGAGAGAAAGCATACACACGTTAAAAAGTACCTCCATCATAGCACAAAATTGTATTGATTCTTTGCGTAACTCAGTTGAATTTCGGGTTATCAACCCTCCAGGGTTGTCCTGGAGTCTCCAGGAAGTATAGATTAATCTCCCAGGCAATGCTGCTGGCAACCCAGGAGAAAAATTATAGGTGCATCAAAGAATTGTCTGGATTTTTCCTTTTCTTTGAACATTTGTTTATTGATGATAAAAATGTGCAATGAAGACTTTGACTGACAGTCAAGAGTCATCCAGTCGGGTAACAGAGTCTGTTTGCTTTCCAATTTACATCGTATTACATCGGATATATGTGTCGAAATCTCGACTCACAACATACGACTCTGACGCCTTCAGCTCCAGCTGATGTTCTTTTAAATTTCCCCGGGCTCCAGATTATAACACTTTCCTTCCGCTGGTTCGACTTGAGCTTCTTTTACCTGTGAATGAAAGCTGGAAATACATTTGGTTAGTGCAATACAATAATTCAACATATTTTCTTCCATTTTGTGGATGTCCATTTGTTTTGCAGTAAATGGTGCTGTAAAAGGTAGTCGTTGGGGACGTCCCATAACTATCTCATGCGGTGACAGGCCAGTTGTTCTGTTGGTTGCAGATCGCATTACCATCAAGGCTAAGGGCAGCAGTTCTATCCATTTCAGTCCAGTGTCATTACATAATTTCGCCAGCTTATTTTTAAGCATTCCATTATATCTTTCAACAGGTCCAGCTGATTGTGGATGATAACTGCAATGAAAACATTGGTTAATCTGTAAAGCTTTACACATTTCTTTTATAACAGTTCCCATGAAATGTGACCCATTATCACTAGAAAGCTTAGCAGGGATTCAGAAGCGTGGTACGATTTCTTTTAACAAAAATTTAGCAACAATAGTGGCATCAGCCTTTTTACATAGAAAGGCTTCAATCCATCTAGAGAACACATCTACAATAACTAATACATACTTGAATCCCATACACATAGGTAATTCAATAAAATCCATTTGTAAATGTACAAAAGGTCCCATTGGATTTGGGTGGGAGGCAGATTCTACTTTTTCTGTCTTACCCGGATTCAGGTAACAGAATTTTCACAGATTTGTTTTGCAATTGCCGAAATACCTGGTGCATACCAAGTTGCCAAAATATAATCTGCCATCTCCCATTGCCCGCATGTGTGAATGTATGAACACATCGGGCAATCCATGGAAGTAAGGATCTGGGCGCCACCACGCGGCCGTCATGGTGAACCCATATTCCTTCGAGATTTTTATAACATTGATCCTTTGTCCAGGTCAACACCTCCTCCGTACTGGCCCGTGACTGAAAGGCCAGCACATCATCAATAGTGGGTGGCGGATCTGAGCAATTATTTTTCCTTAGTGGAAACAATGACACCTGGAACCTCCAAGAAGTAACTGTCGAAATCTCGACTCACAATATACGACTCTGAGACCTTCAGCTCCGGCAGATGTTCTTTGAATTTTTACTTGTAGCAAGGGAAGAGTCTCACTCAGTCAAAGGCTAAGTGAAGACCTCCAATATGGTACAGTTTCACGAGGTATTTATACAGTAAAAAACAAGTTATGGTCCCATCCTGTGTATTGGCTCTGTCTTTGCAGTCAGTGAATACAGATAAAGAGTTAATTATCACATCCTTGTCTTGACATGGTTTCCAAATGTCTCCTTTGTCAGGGTTATTAGTGGGCCAGTCAGTCATTACTCGATTAGAGTGTGATAATGTGCTATTACCGGCCTTGCATTGTGTCAGGATTGTCTGGTTCCTTGGTCAGTTATTTGGGCCCATGATTTCCATAGTGGTTGATTGGGTATTTGGCTTTTTGCATAAAATGGATGAGTTCTGTCCAAGAGATAATGGCTGGTAGTTTGAGTATCTCTTAGGGGGTGTATTGGTAATACAGGGGAGC
Organism: Pristiophorus japonicus; assembly: GCF_044704955.1. Classification (NCBI taxonomy): domain Eukaryota; kingdom Metazoa; phylum Chordata; class Chondrichthyes; family Pristiophoridae; genus Pristiophorus; species Pristiophorus japonicus. The sequence continues at coordinate 48,018,994 of NC_091986.1, read as the reverse complement.
ACAATGGATGGTACTTATCTTAGCAAGACAGTTTAATGTTGTCTGGTAGCTATTAATCAGTCCTCAGCAGTTCCAGTCAGGGTTAGCATTTTTTATGCAAACAGACTGTCTGTTGCAGAAGTTTCTGGAAGGACCAGGACTCCATTTTGTTTTATGTCAAAAAGGGTACAAAAAAACAGTGTAATGCAGCTTTAAAAAAATACATTTTCATATATGGCGCAGAAATAGGCCATTCGGCCCAACCAGTCCATGCCAGCGTTTATGCTCCACGCGAGCCTCCTCCCGTCTTTCCTCATCTAAATCTATCAGCAGAACCCTCTATTCCCTTCTCCCTCACATGCTTGTATAGCCTCCCTATCTATAGTATTTGCATCATCCATTCCCTGTGGCAGCGAGTTCCACATTCTCCCCACTCTCTGCGTAAAGAAGTCTCTTCTGAATTCCCTATTGGATTTCTTGGTGACTTCCCAAGGTGAATTTGCGTGGGAAGGCAGGACACCGCGAGGATGGACACGTCGGATGACCAACAGTAGGAGTTTTCCGCCCTTTCAGAATAAGGGCAATAAAGTCACATCAGAGGGTTATACTAACTCAAATAAGAGGATAAATCTTTGCTCGATCCCACACTGGGCTACCATCAGGCAAGTGCAGTTTGGAAAATCCGCTGCGGAACCCTGCATGCTCCAATTCTGGCCACTTGCACATCCCAGATTTTAATCACTCCACGGCTGTGCATTCAGCTGCCTGGGCCCCAAGCTCTGGAATTCCCTCCCTAAACCTCTCTGCCTCTCCACCTCTCTCCCCTCCTTTATGACACTCCTTAAAAACCGAACTCTTTGACCCAGGCTTTTGGTCTCCCATCCTAATATCTCCTTATGTGGCTCATAGCAAGTTTTCTGCTTACACCCCTGTGAAGCACCTTGGGATGTTTTACTACATTAAAGGCGTTGTATACATGCGAGTTGTTGTTTGTAGCACTCCCGATTTTCCAGCGATTCACTTTAGTGACCTGAAAAAGCGGGAGTGCACAATTCACACACAAGTCCAGCTCTGCAATCTGCTCGCCCCTTGAGTGACAGGAGTGGAGTCTAGTAAAATTGACCCTTGTATCTCCTGATCAGCAGTGTTGCTATTTATTTGTGACCTTTTGCTGCAATTCAACAAGTAGAAACCACAACACAGAGACTGGGCTGGAAAGTATTCTGCTTTTGCTGATAAGAAATGGGTGGGGTAAAATAAGGTGCTGGCTTTAAAATAATTCTACCGTTTGAGGGTATCACACACTCTTGACACAGAACTTCAATAATAAAGACCTAGATGAGTTAGAAGATCCACCCCCACACACACACACAAAGCAATGATTAGGTGGAATTGTTTTGACAGCAAGAACAGCTAACAATCTTCCCTCTGAAATAAGAGCTGAAAATATCCAGTTAGGAGTGGAACCAAAGGTTAGGAGAGCAAGTTTGGACGGACAGTACGGATGGGAGGTGCGGGCAGATACAGCAGGAGCAGCGAGATCGGGGCGAAGGAGTGGAGAGAGACTGTGGAGGGATGTGATTGAGGCATTGAGGAAAGAAGAGACTTTCCCCTCCTGCCCAGATGCGCTCCCCGGAACCTCGACCTCAGCACCCGGATTTTTAAAAAGAATAATTCTCAGGGTGTGGGCATCACTGACAAGGCCGACATTTATTGCCCATCCCTAGTTGCTCTGGTGGTGGTGTTTTCTTCTCAAGCCGCTGTAGTCTGTGTGGCTTGTTATCTTTGTACTGGTTTGATACATCATCGTCAAAGGCAGTCCCTTGGAATCGAGGAAGACTTGCTTCCACTCTTAACATGAGTTCTTAGGTGGCTGTTCAGTTCAATATGAGAACCACAGTTTCTGTCACAGCTGGGACAGATAGTCGTTGAGGGAAAGGGTGGGTGGGACTGGTTTGCCACATGCTTGGTTTCTGCATGCTCTCAGCGACAAGACTCGAGGTGCTCAGCGCCCTCCCGGATGCACTTCCTTCACTTAGGGCGGTCTTTGGCCAGGGACTCCCAGGTGTCGGTGGGGATGTCGCACTTTATCAGGCAGGCTTTGAAGGTGTCCTTGTAACGTTTCCGCTGCCCACCTTTGGCTCGTTTGCCGTGAAGGAGTTCTGAGTAGAGCATTTGCTTTGGGAGTCTCATGTCTGGCATGCGAACTATGTGGCCTGCCCAGTGGAGCTGATCTAGTGTGGTCAGTGCTTCAATGCTGGGGATGTTGGCCTGATCGAGGACACTGACGTTGGTGCGTCTGTCCTCCCAGGGGATTTGTAGGATCCTGCGGAGACATCGTTGGTGGTATCTCTCCAGCGACTTGAGTTGTCTACTGTACATGGTCCATGTTTCTGAGCCATACAGGAGGGCGGGTATTACTACAGCCCTGTAGAGCAAGAGCTTGGTGACAGTTTTGAGGGCCTGGTCTTCAAACACTCTTTTCCTCAGGCGGTTGAAGGGTGCACTGGAGGCGGTGTTGGATCTCGTCGTCAATGCCTGGTCTTGTTGATAGGTGGCTCCCGAGATAAGGAAAGTGATCCACGTTGTCCAGGGCTGCGCCGTGGATCATGAGTGTCTTACTGGGCCATTTCAGAGGGCAGTTTCAAGTCAGCTACGTTGGTGTGGGACTGAAGTCACATATAGGCTCAGACCAGGCAAGGACGGCAGATGTCCTTCCCGGAAGGACATTAGTAAGCCAGTTGGGTTTTTACAACAATCTGACAGCTTCATGGTCACTTACCCTAACATCAGTTTAAAAAAAAATGTTTCCAAATCTTTAAACTAAATTCAAATTTGTTCCCTGGGTTATTAGTCCAGTAACATTACCACTCTACCACTTGGGCCTCGCAGCCAGTGAGTAATTGGGTGCAGGCCCATAGGATGCTTCTGGCGCCTTGAAGGCAGCAGCAGCATTAAAGGGCTGAGGCAGGAGGAGGCACATGACAAAAGACTGTTGTTAAATTTGGGAATTTAGTGCCAATTTGCAACCAAGAAAGGATTGGAGCTGTTCTTGCAGAGTTCAACTCCCTCCATGGTATAACCAGCTCCTTTTCTGTTGACTCATCATCATCTTAGGCAGTCCCTCGAAACGAGGATGACTTGCTTCCACACCAAAAAAAGGATGAGTCCACAGGTGTTTCGAATGGATCCTGAACTACATCCTAAAGGGTGGAAGGTGCCTGTGCGTGCATTTAACGTGGTGACCGTTGCACACCAGCCTCCACACGGGCTTGACAGAGCTAGGTCTTGGTCCAGTGGCAAGGGGATCCAAGATAACTGGAGACCTGCTCTGCTGCACGGACCTAGTGCGCGCACATATCGCAGCGTGGGCTGGCCCATGCTGCCCCTGGGCCCTTGGCCCCGAACTCATGCCTCAATCACATCCCTCCACAGTCTCTCTCCGCTCCTTCGCCCCGATCTCGCTGCTCCTGCTGTATCTGCCCACGCTCCAATCACTGACCTGGACCTTGCTGACGTCACTCTTTGCTGCCGTTGCCCTCCTGCACCAGCTCGCGCTGTACCTTCTATTGACTAGCAACAGGAGTGCAACACAGCTGTCAAAGTCATTACAAGTGCATTTCACTCACCTCTGAGTTAGAAGGTCATAGGTTCATGGTATATACAGCACAGAAACAGGCCATTCGACCCAACCAGTCCATGCCGGCATTTGTGCTCCACTCAATGTCTGCGCAGGAAGCATTTAAAATCCAACGCCTTTTGTCGCATTCCTATCCGGCTGTCAAATATGAGCTACCAATGGGCAGGTGGGGGGAACAAGACTTTGCATATGCTGAGTTGCAGCAAGAACTACCTGTTTACAATGTAAGCCTATTAACAATCTTACAGCCTGCCTTATAGGCTGTCTTATCATACTCGTGTGAAGCACTTTGGGACATTTTACTATGTTAAAGGTGATATATAAATACAAGTTGTTGTTGCAAGTGGAAATAAATAATTGTTTTTTATATAAAAACATTGGAAACTGTGCAGCTGCTACCCAGGAGCAGGCCAGGTTCAAGTCTCTGTCCAGAGATTTCAGCCTATACTCCAGTGCAGTACTGAGGGAGTACGGCTCTGTCAGAGGTGCTGTCTTTCAGATGAGGCACCATCTGCCCCCTCAGGTGGGTGTAAAATATGCCACAACACTATGTCGACGAGCAAGGGATATCACTAAATGAAATTATCTGGTGATTTGTTGTTTCAGTCCAGCTTGCTGTGCGCAACAGTGACTGCACTTCAAAGGTAATTTAATGATCTTTGAACATTGACCTGAAACGTTACCACTACCTTCCCCTCTCCACAGATGCTGCCTGACCTGCTGAGTGTTTCTGTTTTTACCTCAGATTTTCAGCATATGCACTGCTTTACCTTGTTTTCATTCATACAGAAAGAAGTCGTGCGGTGCAGTCAAAGCTCTGGTGTATAACACTCAATCGACGGGGAAAGTCTAACTGGGACGTGGAAGCAGTGTTTCAGCAATGTTTTATTAGTCTTTGGTCAAACATGTTAAACAAAAGACCTGGCTTCAGCTATTCGGTCGCTTGCCATAGCAACCGACACATGATCTGGCGCAAACACGCCAGACACACGGGATCTCTGCATCCCCTAAAACTGCATCCAGCGCCGAGCCTGCAACCTGCTCTCCGCGATGCACCGCGCCTATCAGCCCATCTTGCCGAGTGGAAGCAAGTACTTGCAGGAGAAATGGGACCGAGCTTCTTACCGTGAGCACCGGCGGAAGGTACGGTAGGAGGAGAGGCTGGGGGAGAGCAGGCGGCTGAAGCTGAGCTGTTCCAATAAATCAGCGCTCGGCACTGCTGTCATGTGAAGGGCAGTTCAGTGTTGGCTAGCAGGTGGATGGCTGGGACATAAATGGGAAGAAATATCAATCTAACCAAACAATTGCGTATAAATATCATTGTATCTGTTTAAAGGAGTTTCCTGAATGTCTTTCTGATCCTTTTCCAGCTTGAATATTCAATGTGTACTGGAATATTATTTTTTGTATGCAGGCAATTTATTGAAAATCTTGGGCTCAATTTCCTCAGGTCACATTTTTGCTTGTACTTTTATGTCAACGTTAATCTGTAAATAGTGAGAGTGGGAATCCTGTATGTAAACACTTTCCTGTAACAACAGTTGCAGGCTCTGGCCACAAGCTGGCGTGGAGGAGCAAGTTCCTGACGTCTCTGACCCAGCTTCCTTGGCACCTTGCATAGAGATACAAACAACACACACTCCATAACTGACCCTAGGCAGCACCACAGCCAATTTATTGCTGAAACAAATATATTGTTTCCTACATTACAACAGTGACTGCACTTCAAAAGTACTTCATTGGCTGTAAAGCATTTTGGGACGTCCTGAGGTCGTGAAAGTTGCTAGTCTTTTTTCTCTTTTTATTGAACAAGCTGGTTTTAAACTGCAACAATGAAAGACGCCAACCTGTCAATCGTGTAACTTCAGAAACGGTATTGTACCAAACTGTTTCATTCAATAAATAACTCAAATAACTTTGCAAGGACCCGCTGCCCTTTGATATTTTGCTTCTTCTGTAAATGGTGCAATCAAGGGCCAATTCATCACAATTTAATTGAGAATGCATTGTTTATTATTTATATGAGCAGTAACCACAGGGTCCAGTAAAGTAGTTCTGTTTCTTATATAATTTTGCTCCGAAACGTGGCTACAGATATACTGGTGAGATTGCCCCCTGTTGCAGCAATGCATTAACTGCGCAATAAAACAGCCCAGATTTTCTGAAGCCCATTTGGAGTTTGGAGAGCATTGTCTCCTGGAGCATGTTTCAGCACCTTCCAAAATCAGAGAGGAAGTTCCCAGAGTTGTTTTTCCTAAATTGGCCTAATTTATCAGACATGGTTCAGTAGGTAGCACTCTCGTCTCTGAGTCAGAAAGTTGTGGTTCCAGCCCCCATTCCAGTGATTTGAGCACACAAAATCTCGGCTGACACTCCCAGTAAAGTACTGAGGGAGTGCTGCACAGTCAGAGAGGCAGTACTGAGGGAGAGCTGCACTGTCGGAGGGGCAATACTGAGGGAGAGCTGCACTGTTGGAGGGGCAGTACTGAGGGAGAGCTGCACTGTCGGAGGGGCAGTACTGAGGGAATGCTGCACAGTCGGAGAGGCAGTACTGAGGGAGCGCTGCTCTGTCGGAGGGGCAATATTGAGGGATAGCTGCACTGTCGGAGGGGCAATACTGAGGGAGAGCTGCACTGTTGGAGGGGCAATACTGAGGGAGAGCTGTACTGTCGGAGGGGTAGTACTGAGGGAGCGCTGCACTGTCAGAGGGGCAGTACTGAGGGAACGCTGCACAGTTGGAGAGGCAGTATTGAGAGAGCGCTGCACTGTCAGAGGGGCAATACTGAGGGAGAGCTGCACTGTCGGAGTGGCAGTACTGAGGGAACGCTGCACTGTCGAAGGGGCAGTACTGAGGGAGCACTGCACTGTAGGAGAAGCAGTACTGAGGGAGCACTGCACTGTCGGAGGGGCAGTACTGAGGGAGCACTGCACTGTTGGAGGGGCAGTACCGAGGGAATGCTGCACTGTCAGCGGGGCAGTACTGAGGGAGCACTGCACTGTCAGCGGGACACTACTGATGGACTGCTGCACTGTTGGAGGGGCCATCTTTCGGATGAGACATTAAATCAAGTGGACATAAAAGATCCCCTGGCACTATATCGAAGAAAAGTTTGGAAGTTCTCTCTGGTGTACTAGGCCAATACTTATCCCTCAATCAACCTCACTGGAAGAGATGATCTGGTCATTTATCTCACTGCTGTGCGTGGGAGCTTGCTGTGTGCAAATTGGCTGTTGTATTTCCTGCATTACAACAGTGACTGCACTTCAGAAGTACAAAATTGGCTATAAAGCCAATGGTAAGTGAAACAGCGTACAAATCACATAACATTCTGACTCAGGGCCGAGAGGGCGCTACCACTGAGCCAAGCCTGACGCCTAAAAAGAGAAATGGGTAAGTACTTGAAAAGGGAAATATATCTAAAAATACACAGGGAAATGTGTTGAGAGCAGAGAGCTCTAGTTGGAGACTGAGTACTTGCACAGGGCCCACCTTTATAAATCACTGGTTAGGCCTCAGCTGGAGTATTGTGATCAATTCTGGGCATCACACTTTAGGAAGGATGTCAAGGCCTTGGAGAGAGTGCAGAGGAGATTTACCAGAATGGTTCCAGGGATGAGGAACTTCAGTTACGTGGAGAGACTGGAGAAGCTGGGGTATTTCCTGTTATTTTCGAATAACTCCACAAGACCGAGTACTGTAAACTTAAACTTAGTCTCTTTAATAAAACTCCAGAGTGCCTAAGCAGACAACCTTTTATACATGAGGTGTGCAGGTGATCCTTGGGCCTCCAACAGGTGCACCCTCTGGTGGCAAGTCTTATATAATTATGCTTACATACATAACAGTTCCCCTTAGAGTAGAGAAGGTTAAGGGGAGATTTAATTGAGGTGCTCAAAATTATGAGGGGGATTGATAGAGTAAATACAGAGAAACTATTTCCAGTGGCAGGAGGGTCGATAACCAGAGGACACAGATTTAAGGTAATTGGCAAATGAACCAGAGGGGAGATGAGGAAGGACGTTCTTGCTATTGAGGGAGTGCAGCGAAGGTTCACCAGACTGATTCCAGGGATGGTTGGACTGTCATATGAGGAGAGACTGGATCGACTGGGTCTGTATTCATTGGAGTTTAGAAGGATGAGAAGGGATCTCATAGAAACTTAGAAGATTCTGACGGGACTGGACAGGTTAGATGGGGGAAGAATGTTCCCGATGTTGGGGAAGTCCAGAACCAGGGGACATAGTCTTAGGATAAGGGGTAGGCCATTTAGGACTGAGATGAGGAGAAACTTCTTCACTCAGAGAGTTGTTAACCTGTGGAATTCCGTACCGTAGAGAGTTGTTGATGCCAGTTCATTGGATATATTCAAGAGGGAGTTAGATATGGCCCTTACAGGTAAGGGGATCAAGGGATATGGAGAGAAAGCAGGAAAGGAGCACTGAGGGAATGATCAGCCATGATCTTATTGAATGGCGGTGCAGGCTCAAGGGGCCAAATGGCCTACTCCTGCACCTATTTTCTATGTTTCTATGAGAAGAGATTTTTTTTTTTTACACAGTGAGTTGTGATCTGGAACACACTGCCTGAAAGGGTGGTGGAAGCAGATTCAATAGCAACTTTCAAAAGGAAATTAGATAAATACTTGAAGGTGGAAAATTCGCAGGTCTATCGGGGAAAGAGCAGGAGGGAGTGGGACTAATTGGAGAGCTCTTTCAAAGAGCCGGCACAGGCACGATGGACCAAATGGCTTCCTTCTGTGCTGTAAGATTCCATGACTCATTTTGTGTTGCAGTTTCTGTGATGCGGCAATAATTCCTCCTGATTTTTGATGCCAAAGCTTGTGCTTTTGAACTTCATGGCATCATTTGACAGGTTGCACATGAAAGTAGCTGTATGTATGGAGCAACCAGGATGTTTCCGTGGAAACATATCGTATTTGCATGATGGATTAAGTGAGATGAATTATGCTGTTTTTTTATGGAGTGCTACAGATGTTTGGACATAAAATGAAGTCCATGTGTTGGTAGAAAGCTGTGCAATTATCGAATCTGGGTAAGGAAACAGCTCACAGCTCCTGTAAACATTTATGGAACTTGAATGCAATTAATCGCACCAGAAGTTCAACCTCAATGTGGTTGTGAGCTCCACCCACTCCCCTTTCCTTATTTCAACAGCCGGATGTGTTTCTGTCAGTGTTTGACTCTGAGGTTAGCTGCGGAGTGTTTACCAGTTTCATATTCTGGGCCCTCCTGTCCTCGGGCCGAATGAATTTTACCAGAATGACGAGTCGGCTTGCAGCAATTTGCAGCAAGCTTTGCTCAAGAGGGAAACATCCAGGTATATAGAGAGAGCGGCAAGTAATGGTTTGAGCCTTTATTGAAAATTATTTAATCTGTGTGTTGCAGCCCGGTTAGTCAGATCAGAGGCTGGAATGCCCTCCGCTATCTTTCCCAAATCAGGCACAATAGTGGTGGAAAGAGGAGGAAAATCAGGCAGCGAGGCCCACTGGTGCCCATAGCCTCAGAGGGAGAACAGTAGGAATCCTCACAGCAACAATAAATTGCATTTATATAGTGCCTTTAATATAGTAAAACATCCTGTAGCGCTTCGCAGGAGCATTATCAAGCAAAATTTGACACCGAGCCACATAAGGAGATATTAGTGACAGGTGACTAAAAGCTTGGTCAAAGAGGTGAGTTTTAAGGAGCGTATTTAAGGTGGAGAGAGAGACAGAGAGGTTTAGGGAGGGAATTCCAGAGCTTTGGGGCCAGGCAACTGAAGGCACGGCCACCAATGGTGGAGCGATTTAAAATCGAGGATTCGCAAGAGGCCATGGGGCTGAAATTGCCCCTCTCCTTAAGGCCTGTTACCACCGCAGATCGGCGGCCACGTTGCGCACTGGAGTGGCCGCCGACTTTTCGTGGAATGGCCGCTGATAGTCTAATTGCCCTTCTGAGGTTTCCCGGTGGTGCCCCGATTGTCCCCTACCACTCCACTTCTGCCAATCCATGATAAGCACATCATCACCATGCGCACCACCGATCTACCCCCCTGACGGCGACATTCCCCTCTGAAAATCTTCGGTCCACCCAGCCGTGCCAAAACCTGTTTTTTCTCGGTGGTCCAGTGAGGCTGTGGCCTTCTGCATCGAATCATAGAAATTTACAGCACGGAAGGAGGCCATTGTGGCCCATCGTATCTGTAATATATGGAGAAAGAGTCAGACTGGATCCTGTGAGCTCAAAGTAAAGTATGACCTTAATCTTTTATTGCAGATCTCTAGAGTGTCTCTCCAACCTGTGAGGCCTTCGTAAATATCTGTGCTCCTTTGGAATTATGGGGTCCCTTGGGACTCCGGGGAATGAGCCCTCTGGTGGCTGTACAGAGTAAATACAAGTCCACATATATAAAAACATCCCCCCCCCCCCCCAAAGTCAATAGGGTAACTATTTACAATGTGAGTTGATCTGGGGCCCTTCTTGCCCTGGTTGATCATTTCAGTGTGAAAGCTGGTGTTGTTGAATCATTTGTTGGGCCCTCGCTGGGCTGCTGTGCAGCTGGCCTTGCTGGGCTGCCTGGTGTGTTGGGTCTTGCAGGGCTGCTGTGGATAATGGGTTCTGCTTTGTGGTCAACCGTGGTGTCGGTTGCCACTGGTGTGTGTGTTGGGGGATCAAAAAAGGTAGGGTCCAAGGTGGGTTGCTCAGGTAGTCCGTGAATCTGAGTTTGATTTGGTCCAAGTGTTTCCGGTGAATTAGTCCATTTGAAAGTTTGACCCGAAACACCCTGCTCCCCTCTTTGGCCACGACAGTGCCGGGAAGCCACTTGGGACCTTGTCCATAATTTAATACAAATACAGAATCATTGACTTCAATCTCACGTGACGCATTTGCGCTATCATGGTATGCACTTTGTTGAAGCTGCCTGCTCTCTACCTGTTCATGTAGATCAGAGTGAACTAATGAGAGCCTTGTCTTAAGTGCTCTTTCATTGAGCAGTTCAGCAGGTGGGATCCCAATGAGTGAGTGGGGTCTCGTGCGGTAGCTAAGCAGGACTCGGGATAGGGGAGTCTGCAGTAAGCCTTCAGTTACCCTCTTCAAGCCTTGCTTGATGATTTGCACTGCTCTCTCTGCCTGACCATTGGACGCTGGTTTAAACAGGACAGAAGTGACATGTTTGATCCCGTTACGGGTCATGAATTCTTTGAACTCAGCACTGGTAAAACATGGCCCATTGTCGCTCACCAGAACATCGGGTAAGCCGTGAGTGGCAAACATGGCCCGCAGGCTTTCAATAGTGGCAATGGACGTGCTAGCCGACATTATTCACATTCAATCCACTTGGAGTACGCATCTACAACCACAAGGAACATTTTACCCAAGAATGGGTCTGCATAGTCGACGTGTACCCTAGACCACGGTTTCGAGGACCAAGACCATAAACTTAGCGGCGCCACCCTGGGTATATTGCCTAACTGCGAGCATGTATTACATCCGTGAACGCAGGACTCTAAATCCGCATCGCTACCGGGCCTGGCTATCGCTTTCATCATTACGATGCCTGGGTGGGTACTGTGGAGGTCATTGATGAAGGTGTCTCTGCCCTTCTTGTGGACCACTACTCGATTGCCCCACAAAAGGCAGTCTGCCTGTATAGATATTTCATCTTTGCACCGCTGGAACGGCTTTATCGCTTCCTGCATTTCCACTGGGACACTGAACCAGCTCCCATGAAGCACACAGCTTTTGACTAGAGATAATAAGGGGTCCTGGCTTGTCCAGATTTTGATCTGCCGGGCAGTGATGGGTGATTGTTCACTCTCAATGCTTCCATAACCATGGCTAAATCTGCGGGCTGCGCTATTTCCACCCCCGTGGTGGGCAATGGCAGCCTACTGAGAACATCGGCGCAGTTTTCTGTGGCGGATGGCGTAGTTGTATGCGGACAATGTGAACGCCCATCTCTGGATGCGGGCCGATGCGTTGGTATTTATCCCTTTACTCTCAGAAAACAGGGATATAAGTGGTTTATGGTCAGTTTCCAATTCAAATTTTAGCCCAAACAGGTATTGATGCATTTTCTTTACCCCATTGACACACGCTAACACTTCTTTTTCAATCATGGTGTAGGCTCTCTCAGCCTTGGACAGACTCCTGGATGCATAAGCAACCAGTTGCAGTATCCCGAAATCATTAGCTTGTTGCAATACACACCCAATGCCATGACGACGCATCACATGCTAGTACCAAATGCTTACATGGATCAAACAACGCAAGCAATTTATTTGAGCATAACAATTTTCTTGCTTTTACAAAGGCATTTTCTTGGCTTTTGCCCCAAACCCATTCGCCCCCTTTTCGTATTAAGACATGTAGTGGTTCTAGCAGGATGCTGAGATACGATAAAGAGTTACCAAAGTAGTTCTAGAGTCCCAGAAACGGCCACAACTCCGTCACGTTCTGTGGGATCGATGCATTCTCGATTGCCTCCGTCTTCGCGTTGGTGGGCCTGATGCCACCCGCCGCAATCCTCTTTCCCAGGAACTCCACTTCAGGCACCAGGAAAATGCACTTCGAGAGTTTTAACCTGAGCCCCACGCAGTTGAGTCGACTAAGAACCTCCTCCAGGTTCTGCAGGTGCTCGACTTTGTTCCGACCTGTGACCAAGATGTTGTCCTGGAAGACCACGGTGTGCGGGACCGATTTCAGTAAACTTTCCATGTTTCTCTGGAATATCGCCGCCGCTGATCGGATTCCAAACGGACATTTGTTATAAACAAAAAGATCTTTGTGCGTGTTGATGCAGGTGAGTGCCTTCGATAATTCCTCCAGTTCCTGCGTTGTGTAAGCTGAAGTCAGATCCAGCTTCGCGAACGTCTTTCCTCCCGCCAGCGTTGTAAAGAGGTCGTCGGCTTTTGGTAGTGGGTATTGGTCCTGCAGAGAGAAATGATTGATAGTTACTTTGGAATCGCCACAGATTCTGACGGTGCCGTCTCCCTTGAGGACTGGGATAATAGGACTGGCCCACTCACTTAACTCAATCGGTGAAATGATGCCCTCTCGTTGCAGCCAGTCTAGCTCGATCTCTACCCTTTCCCTCAGCATGTACGGTACTGTTCGCGTCTTGTGATGGATGGGTCGCGCCCCCGGAATTAGGTGGATCAGCACTTTTGCTCCTTGGAATTTGCCGATGCCTGGTTCAAACAGTGAAGGAAATTTGTTTAAGCCCTGGGCACACAAAGTGTCGTCAGCGGGCGATAGCGCTCGGACGTCGTCCCAGTTCCAGCGTATCTTTTTCAGCCAGCTCCTGCCGAGCAGCATGGGACCATCGCCCGGTACCACCCAGAGTGGTAGCTTATGCACCGTTCCATCATAGGAGACCTTTACGGTAGCACTGCCGATTACAGGAATCAGTTCTTTTGTGTAAGTTCTTAGTTTCGTGCGAATTGGAGTTAAGGCTGGCCTTGAGTCCTTGTTACACCACAACCTTTTGAAAGTCTTTTTGCCCATGATGGACTGGCTTGCGCCCATGTCCAGCTCCATTGACACCGGGAGTCCATTTAGTTCAACATTCAGCATTATCGGGGGACAATTCGTGGTGAATGTGTGTACCTCATGTACCTCTGCCTCCTCGATCTGAGGCTCTGTTTCGTCGTGATCCTCCTCTGCAACATGGTGGTTTGCAGGTTTAACAGCCTTAGCAGCTCGCCTGCACACTCGTTGGAGGTGGCCCATTGTTCCACAGCCCTTGCTAACGTATCCTTTGAATCGGCATGAATGGAAATAATAATCACCCCTGCAGTGCCAACAAGGTGTTGATGGCCTTGCATTCATCACCCTTGATGGTGGACTCTGAGACATCTGCGGACGTGTAACTGCAGGTATGTGTGACCTGCCCTGTATGTTACGATTCGAAAACAACATCACTTTGTTCACAGTACTTGTAAAAGCACTTGTGTGCTGAGCGATTTGCTTCGTATTGTCACTGGTGGCAATGAACGCCTGGGCTATCGCTATGGCCTTACTCAAGGTTGGGGTCTCTACAGTCAAAAGTTTGCGAAGTATGGTTTCATGGCCAATGCCAAGTACAAAAAAGTCTCAGCATGTGCTCCAAATGTCCTTCAAATTCGCAATGCCCTGCAAGGCATCTTCGCTCAATGACATAACTTGCCACTTCCTGGCCTTCAGATCTTTTTTAGGTGTAGAACTGATACCTCGCCATCAGAACACTTTCCTTCAGGTTCAAATGCTCTCGGACCAGTGTGCACAAATCATTGTACGATTTCTCCGTGGGTTTCGCTGGAGTGAGCAGATTCTTCATGAGGCCATATGTTGGTGCCCCACAGACGGTAAGGAGGATCGCCCTTCGTTTGGCAGCGCTCTCTTCCCCATCTAGCTTGTTGGCCACGAAGTATTGGTCGAGTCGCTCCACAAAAGTTTCCCAATCATCTCCCTCCAAAAATTTTTCCAGGATGCGCACTGTTCTCTGCATTTTTGGGTTCGCTATCTGTATCTCGTCGCCAGTTGTAGTGTATGGAGCAAGAGTCAGACTGAACACTGTGAACTCAAAGTAAAGTGTGACCTTAGTCTTTTATTGCAGGTCTCCAGAGTGCCTCTCCAACCTGTGAAGCCTTCTTAAATACCTGTGCTCCTAAGGGATTATGGGATCCGGGGAATGGGCCCTCGGTGGCTGCACAGAGTAAATACAAGTCCACAGATCTAACAATATCCATGCTTGTCGACCAAGAGCTATCCAGCCTAATCACACTTTCCAGCTCTTGGTCTGTAGCTCTGGAGGTTACGGTACTTCAAGTGCACATCCAAGTATTTTTTTAATGTGGTGAAGCTTTCGGCCTCTACCACCCTTTCAGGCAGCGAGTTCCAGACCCCCACCACCCTCTGGGTAAAGAATTTCCCCTCATATCTCCTCCATACCTCCCCCCAATTACTTTAAATCTGTGCCCCCTGGTTGTTGACCCCTCTGCCAAGATCCTTCCTACCCACTCTATCCAGGCCCCTTTAATTTTATACACCTCAATCAGGTCTCCCCTCAGCCTCCTCTGTTCCAAAGAAAATAGACCCAGCATTTCTAATCTTTCCCTCATTGCCAAAATTCTACAGTCCAGGCAACATTCTTGCAAATCTCTTCTGTACCCTTTCCAGTGCAATCACATCTTTCCTGTAATGTGGTGACCAGAACTGCATGCAGTACTCCAGCTGTGGCCTAACCAGTGTTTTATACAGTTGAAGCATAACCTCCTTGCTCTTGTATCCCATGCCTCAACTGGACCACCCCCATGAAGCACACAGCTTTTGACTAGGGATAATAAGGGGTCCTGGCTCGACCAGGTTTTGAAAGCCGGGCAGTGACGGGTGATTGCTCACTCTCAAATACTTCCATAACCATGGCTAAATCTGCGGGCTGTGCCATTTCCACCCCGTGGTGGGCAATGGCAGCCAACTGAGAGCATCGGTGCAGTTTTCTGTGCCTGGCCTGTGGCGGATGGCATAGTTGTATGCGGACAACATGAGCGCCCATCTCTGGATGCGGGCCGATGCATTTGTATTGATCCCTTTACCCTCGAAAAAAAGGTTTATGAGTGGCTTATGGTCAGTTTCCAATTCGAATTTTAGCCCAAACAGGTATTGATGTATTTTCTTTACCCCATTGTTACACGCTAACGCTTCTTTTTCAATCATGCTGTAGGCTCTCTCAGCCTTAGACAGACTCCTGGATGCATAAGCAACCGGGTGCAGTTTCCAGAAATCATTAGCTTGTTGCAATACAACCCAACGCCATATGACGACACACCACATGCTAGTACCAAACGCTTACATGGATCATACAACACAAGCAATTTGTTTGAGCAGAACAATTTTCTCGCTTTTACAAAGGCATTTTCTTGGATTTTGCCCCAAACCCATTCATCCCCTTTTCGTAGTAAGACATGCAGTGGTTCTAACAGTGTGCTGAGATCCGGTAAGAAGTTAGCAAAGTAGTTCAGGAGTCCCAGAAATGACCGCAGCTCCGTCACGTTCTGTGGCCTCGGTGCGTTCTCGATTGCCTCCATCTTCGCGTTGGTGGGCCTGATGCCGTCCGACGCAATCCTTCTTCTCAAGAACTCCACTTCGGGCGCCAGGAAAATGCACTTCGAGTGTTTTAACCTGAGCCCCACGTGGTTGAGTCGACTAAGAACCTCCTCCAGGTTCTGCAAATGCTCGACTGTGTTCCGACCTGTGACCAAGATGTCGTCCTGGAAGACCAATATGTGCGGGACCGACTTCAGTAAGCTCTCCATGTTTCTCTGGAATATCGCCGTCACTGATCGAATTCCAAACGGGCATCTGTTATAAATAAAAAGACCTTTGTGCGTGTTGATGCAGGTGAGGCCCTTCGATGATTCCTCCATTTCCTGCGTCATGTAGGCTGAAGTCAGATCCAGCTTCGTGAATGTCTTTCCTCCCGCCAGCGTTGCAAAGGGGTCGTCGGCCTTTGGTAGTGGGCATTGGTCCTGCAGGGAGAAATGATTGATAGTTACTTTGTAATCGCCACAGATTCTGACGGTGCCGACTCGCTTGAGGAAAGGAACGATTGGGCTGGCCCACTCGTTGAACTCGATCGGTGAAATGATGCCCTCTCGTTGCAGCCGGTCTAGCTCGATCTCTACCCTTTCTCTCATCATGTACGGTACTGCTCTCGCCCTTGTGATGGATGGGTCGCGCCCCCAGAATCTTCACTTTTGCTCCTTGGAATTTCCCAATGCCTGGTTCGAACAGCGAAGGGAACTTGTTTAAGACCTGGGCACATGAAGTGTTGTCAGCGGGCGATAGCGCTTAGACATTGTCCCAGTTCCATCGTATCTTTCCCAGCCAGCTCCTGCCGAACAGCGTGGGACCATCGCCCGGTACCAGCCAGGGTGGTACTTGTGAACTGCTCCACCGTAGGAGATCTTTACGGTAGAACTGCCAATTACGGGAATCAGTACTTTCGTGTAAGTTCTTAGTTTCGTACGAATGGGAGTTAAGACTGGCCTTGCTGTACTTGCATACTATCCTTTTGTGTTTCATGCACATGTACCCCCAGGACCCGCTGTAGTGCAGCACTTTGCAACCTTTCTCCATTTAAATAATAACTTGCTCTTTGATTTTTTTTTCTGCCAAAGTGCATGACCTCACACTTTCCAACATTATACTGCATCTGCCAAATTTTTGCCCACTCACTTAGCCTGTGTATGTCCTTTTGCAGATTTTTTGTGTCCTCCTCACACATTGCTTTTCCTCCCATCTTTGTATCGTCAGCAAACTTGGCTACGTTACACTCAGTCCTTTCTTCCAAGTCGTTAATATAGATTGTAAATAGCTGGAGTCCCAGCACTGATCCCTGTGGCATTCCACTAGTTACTGGAGGTGATGCACTGCCGCTGCCGCCATGTTTTTTTGTCAGCCGACTGCCATATCAGGCCAATAATTATGTCCCCGGGTTTGGCCGGGTCACCAATAGGTCACCTGGTACCCCCTCTTGGGTGCCAGGATGCTGGCCCGGCCGAAACCCTCCTTGGTGGCCCAGTGGGCCGAAGTTTTAAAATCACAGAGGCTCTCCCCTTTAAGTGAAGGGGAGAGCCGTGGTGACGCGACGCCGTGATGATGTCATCATGGCGACCACTCCGCACCGCCCCCAGCTTCCACCCCTCAGATGTTGCCACCGCCATGTATCCACCCCTCAAGTCGTCACCACCACATTTAATAGCAACATCCGGATCCAAGGAAAAAAAAACAACAAAGAGCAGAATGTCGTTCAAAAGGCGACCTGAACCGTAGCTGTGGTTAAAAACCATTGAAACAGGGTGCAGCGCCCCATTTCGGGCAAGGGGCAATTTCTACCCCCATAATTGGAGGAGCGCAGAGATCTCAGAGGGTTGTATGGTTGGAGAAGGTTAGAGAGATAGGGAGGGGCGAGGCTCTGGACAATTTGAGGTGTCGGACTGGAAGCTAATGTGGGTCAGCGACTACAGGGGTGGTGACTGAACGGGACTTGGTACTGCAGTGGGAGCCAATAAACTTAGTGATATTTTTTTAAACCTTCAGGGCCATCAATATCTGGAGAAGTATGCAGGCAGTGCATAATACCAGGCTGCTGTGTGTTCCATAAGCATTAGGAATAATGTTGTTAGGATAGCAAGAGTATAGGGAGCTTCTGATAAGACTGTCAAAGGAACTCATAACAGAAACTGCATCATGCAGGTAAGTGTTTGAGCCATATAGTCACTGCTATAAACCAAAGGATGGGCTTTGAATGAAGGTGAATGCTCCATGACAATGGTTTGAGCATGTTATTGATTACAATTGCACATTCACAATCTCCAAGATTTAATGTTAATGAACCAATTTGATGTGTACAATGGAGCCTCTTGGGGCCCCATATGCAGTTTTACCCCTGCTCCCACTAATTCCCAAATACTAACAGATCTCCGTGTTCTGATTTGTGATTGGTCCACCAATGAGGCAACAACTCTAAAACCAGCCCTTTCCATAATGCCAGGCCCAGAACAAGTCAGCGATAAATATAAACACAAATTAAGAAGGTTAAGGGGAGATTTGATAGAGGTGTTCAAAATTATGAAGAATTTTGATAGAGTAATTAAATAGAAACTGTTTCCAGTGACATAAGGGTCGGTAACCAGAGGACACAGATTTAAGGTAATTGGCAAAAAAAGCAGAGCTGGAGATCAGGAGCAATGTTTTTATGCAGTGAGTTGTTGTGATCTGGAATGCGGTGGAAGCTGATTCAATAGTAACTTTCAAAAGGGAATTAGATAAATACTTGAAGGTGGAAAATTTGCAGGGTTATGGGGAAAGAGTGGGACTAATTGGAATAGCTCTTTCCAAGAGCCAGCATAGACACAATGGCCTCCTCCTGTGCTGTATGATTTTAAATAGGGCTGTGTTCCCTGGGGGTCCACTCCACCAGTGCAGCACATCAGAACTCCGCACTGCTCTAGCCCTAGGCCAGAGACCCTGTCTCAAACCCCGGGGTGGGGGGTCATTTGTATGGCCAGGGTGAGCTGCTAGTGCCTGCAAGGGTGAATCAGTCCTAGCCCGATCCACCTTAGCCCAGCTCGGGGTCGCCAACTCTGGTTGGATCTGTTCCTGGAGGTTTCATCACATGACCTCCTGCCTCAAACCGCCCCACCCCCACACTCCCGCCATTGGCCGCACAACCCAATGGAAAGCGAACTGAATCTTCAAAACCCGATTGGATGATTCGTAACCTTCAGTCAAAAAGAAAACGCTTTTTTTTTTAATGCCCCTTTCTATGATTTTTCTCCTGGGTGTTTGCACCCAGCAGTACCCTGGAGATTAATCTTCAATTCCTGGAGACTCCAGGGCAATCCTGGAGGGTTGGCAACTGATCCAACTGGGCCGAAGATTAAAAATAATGGCTCAGAAATTAGGCTTCTTACCGCCACGAGTTACTGCCGCAATCCTGGAATAAAATGGCAGCTTCTGCTCCAATGCACGCCTCTGGCACGGGACTCGGCAGCTGCCATTTTGGTGAGGGCCTTAACGCTGCCGACAGCAGTGCGGGCGCTGGAGACGCAAATATGGAAAGCGTGCAATGCCGACCTAACGTTGCACTCAGCGAACTTGGAGCTTAGCGCTGAGTTTAGCACTGTGTCCTAAGCTCGCTCTGAAAGGCAACACTGTCAGCACTTCTCAAATTGACACACACATCTTTCAGGTAAGTTTGCATTTAAGCTTTTGGACTGGATTTTTTATATTTTATTGAAGTACTGGCTTGGTGCAATACCTGTTAAAAGTTATTTAAGTGTGCAGGAAGCACTGCTGGACGCTTGCAAGGCTTCGGATGATAAGACACAAAATGCTGGAAATACTCAGCAGGTCAGGCAGCATCCATGGAGAGAGAAACAGAGTTCATGTCTCAGGTCGAGACGCTGCCTGACTTGCTGAGTAATTCCAGCATTTCATGCTTTTATTTCAGACTTCCAGCATCCGCCTGCCTAGAGAATAGGATGAGGCAGAAGAGGAGGAAGCCGAAGAGGAGGAAGCAGAAGGAAGGATGAACCCAGACAGCCCCTTTCTAGCTGGGATTTCCGGCATGTAATCTTCCACCTGGGTTATCAGTGACCACAACCCCAAATACACTTCAACCATTTGTCCCACACCTTCCCTTCCCTTTGTTACTGACCATCATAGCTCTCTCTTGGCCACAATGCTGAAATAAAAGCCACCTTAAACAAACTTTCAAATCACAGTTATACATCTATCCATCCAATATGACATTAAAAATCAACTCATCACCCTTATGCATTCCCTCAGTGACTGTCTTGTGTGAGCCTTTGCCTGTCCTACTGATGTCATGCAGTGCTACCCCAGTGGCTGCAGCATGGCTGGTGGAAGGCTGCTGACTTTCAGTGGGGAACACTGCAAATGGCCTTGGTAGTCGATCTTAAGGAGTTGGTGGCTGGGAGGGTAAAATCGAGTGACAGTGTTTTTTCTTCCTCCTCTTCCTCTTATTCTTTCTCATCCTCTTCTAGTTCTTCTTCATCTTCCTGTTCTTCCTCTTTTTCTTCTTGATCGTTGGTAGGTGAGTGATTGCGGGGAAGGGCGGGGGAAGTCGTGCATTGAGCAGTGTGCGTGGCTAGTGCTGCAGTTGGTAGGAGACGGCTTTTGAAGATGCATTCACTAACCTTGACAAGTAGTCTGAGGTCATGAAGCTTCTTTGAGCACTGGAGCCAGTGACAGCCTTGGTGAGCTGGTCCCACATCTTTCTTTCTGGAGGACCTCCTGGCCTCTGTGGGTAGAGGACCTCTCCTGCAGTGTTGACTCCTTGCACAAAGCTGGAGTGCTGCGCGCAAGATTCTTGGTGCCCTTCCCTGGCTTGCTGAGCCATTTGTGTTGGTGCAGAAGCATTTATTCCAATTTTTTGAGGTGCGGAAGGCAATTCAGCTTTAAGAGCTCAAGTTTTCCATTTGGGAATTCTTTTTAATGTAATTTTTTTTCAAGGCAGTTGAGCTGTAAGGGCTAATGACCTATTTTAAAATAATTTTAGAATTTTTTCATTTTAGAAGGCAATTCTCCTTTAAGGGACCACACTGCTTTCTGAAAAGAGAACAAGAGTGGGCTGTTCTTGCTGCAATGGCGTTACGGCTATGCTCCATTGGGCATCCTGCCGGAATTAACGCCACCAGAACGGCCTTGCACGGTAAGTTTAGCACTGGGCTAATGTCAATTAGCAACCAATGCGAATTGGTTTTTAGCAATCTCGAATATCTAGGCCAATCACTTTTCTCGACCTGTGCCTCTAGATGGGATAACTGATCTGCTCTATGATTGACTACTTTAGCTTACTAACATTTTGGGGACTTCAGAAGGCTCAGAGGCTTTTCAAGGATGTAACAAATGGAATTTCTTATGGAAGCATGGGGTTGTCATCCCTTCAGGATTGGCCCGGAGTCTCCAGGAATTAAAGATGCAGCAAATGGAATTTATCTAGATTTCCAAAAGACCTTCAATATGATACCACATAATAAACAAGTGAATAAAGTCAGATCATACAGAGTCTGGGCAGAAGTAGCAGATGGATAGCGAGCTAGCGAGCAGATGGATAGAAGGCTGCAAGAGTAGGGGTAAAGGATAGCTATGCAGAGTGGCAGAAGGTGGGTAGTGCTGTTCCAAAAGAATCAGTGCTGGGATCACTGTTTTTCACAATTTAGACTTTGGAATCAAAAACATAATTTCTAAATTTGCGGATGACACCAAACACTGAGGAGGACTGCAACATATTACAAGAAGACATTAATAAACGTGGAGAATGGGCATATAATTGCCAAATTAATTTCAAGACAGGTAAGTATGAGTCATTATATTTTGGTAAGGAAAGTAAGGAGGGAGATCACATATCACTGAAATTAAGAATCTAAATGGGGTAGAGGAACACAGGGATCTTAGAGTACAAATACACAAATCACTAAAAGTAGCAACACCAGTTAGCAAGGCAATTTAAAAAAAAAAGCAAACTAAGCACTCGGGTTTATTTCTAGAGGGACAGCATTGAAAAGTAGAGAAGTTATGCTAAACTTTTAATGGTCTTAGTTAGACCACACGTGGAGTACTGCGTACAGTATTGCTTGCCATATTATAAAAAGGATAGAGAAGCACTGGAGAGGGTGCAGAGAAGATTTACATGGATGATACCAGAACTGAGAGGTTATACCTATCAGGAAAGGCTGGGTCTCTTTTCTGTTAAACAGAGAAGACTGAAGGGTGACCTAATAGGAATCTTTAAAATTATGAAAGGTTTTGATAAAGTGATTACAGAGAGAATGTTTCCACTTGTGTGGAAGAGCAAAACTAGAAGCCATTAGACACCAAGAAATTCAATGGGGAATTCAGAAGAAACTGCTTTACCCAGAGAGTGTTAAGAATGTGGAACTGGTTACCACAGGGAGTGGTTGAGGCGAATAGTATAGATGTATTTAAGGGAAGGCTAGACAAGCATATGAGGGAGAAGGGAATAGAGGGTTATGCTGATAGAGTTCGATGAGGAAAAAAAGGAGGAGGCTCGAGTGGAGCATGGTTGAGCCAAATCTCCTGTTTCTGTGCTGTATATTCTCTGTAATTAATCTCCAGGACACTGCAATAAAAATACTGTGTTTTAATTGAAAAAAGATTTACAACAGTTTTGTTTATTAATTATAAAAGCATGGGGGAAAAAAACTGACTGAGAGTCAAGAATGATCCAATCAGAAGAGTCTGTTTGCTTTTTGCTTGGCCGGGCAAGGCGGGGCGCCGTGAGGATGGACATGTCGGGCAACCAATGGCTGGAGTGTGGAGGCGGGCCCAAAGTCATGTGATGAGACCTCCAGCAATACATCCAACCAGAGTTGGCAAAGCTCCCCCGACCTGCCCCTTGATGTGGCGGAGGGGCAAACGGATTCCAACCCATAATCTGCCGCCTCCCACCTCAGGTGGAAATTAGGCTTTCTGCCCTCTCTAACCACAGGAATTCTGGGGCTGGCTTATAGATCTAAATCTTTCCATCAACACTGTAGACAGACCTTGGCTCAGCAAATATGCAAATATGTCGAGCAAGGCACAAAAATGAATTCATGTATACAAATCAAATGGATTTGTTAGTCAATGGGTCAAATCCCTTCAGCCCTGATCAGACCAGTTGCACAGAATTACATAGAATTTACAGCATAGAAACAGGCTATTCAGATCAATTGGCGTTTATGCCCCACACAAGTCTCCTATCAACACAAAAGCTGTTGAGGCTGGCGGACAATTGAAAAGTTAAAAACTGAGATCGTTAGATTTTTCTTGGGTAGGAGTATTAAGGGTTATGGAACCAAGGCGGGTATATGGAGTTAAGATACAAATTAACCTTGATCTAATCGAATGGCTGATCAGGCTCGAGGGGCTGAATTGTGCTCCGGGTTAATATGACTTTTTTTTAACGACTACTTGATTTAAAAAAAATAATAATTCTGTTCTCCTCGCCAACACATGCTCGCCAGTTCATCAGTCAAACTGTGAGAGACAAGCAGCAGAATGACATAAGCCAAGGGAATGTACCTGAACCATGTCTGTTCATTCAATTGGGATCGTTCTGTGGCTGACTAACTTATCCATTTTCAGATCATATTGGGAGTTGACTTTATCAAACTCTCAGCTGCATAGGATAATTCCGCAAGGGTTGGGAGGACTAAAATAGTGGCTGTGCTTTTTAATTATTGGACTATCCCATTTTGCTTTAACATTCTCTTGCAGGTTCAAGGTGCTAAATCGATGGTTGACAACCATTCTCCTGAAACCTTTGCTCATCTTCACCTGAAAGTTAAGAAGCTGAAGGTAATGCTTGTCATGTTTATTTCCTGACATTTCTGTCTCTTATTTCCTCCACATTATTTTTGTATTGTTGCTGGTGTGAGGTCATTCTCTCCCCAGGACTGCGCACTTTCCCGAAGCTACGTGACTGAGATCAAGAACCCATCCCATGGGCAATTGCTATTTAAAAACTTGAATGAAACCTAGGAAAGTGTAAAAGGAGCCCATAGGGTGCATTAACCGACTTTGGACAGCAAGCCCAATGCTAAAACTGTCAACAAGGAAAGATTATCCAGAGTAGACGTCGAGAAGATGTTTCCACTTGTGAAGGGAATACAAAAAATAGGGGCCATAAATATAAGATAGTCACTATTAAATCCAGTAGGGAATTCAGGAGAAACTTCTTTACCCAGAGAATGGTGAGAATGTGGAACTCACTACCACAGGGAGTGGTTGAGGTGAATTGCATAGATGTTTTTAAGGGGAAGCTAGATAAACACATGATGGGGAAAGGAATAGAAGGTTATGTTGATTGGGTGTAACGGAAGTATGCTCGTGTGGAGCATAAACACCGTTCGGACCAGTTGGGCTCAAAGGCCTGTTTCTGTGCTGTAAACTGTCTATTCGCGTACCATTATTGATTGTAAAGGAGATTGAATTAAGTACATTTGACACAAAGGGCTAGATTTTCCATGTTTTTTGCATGCTTAATAGTCACTTATCATCCATTTTACCACTGAAATGATGTATAACGATATAACCATATATCGCTCATTTAGCCAGTAAAATGGAAACTGACTGGCATTTTTCGGAAACTTATCATCGAGCGTTACTTTCCCCGTGTGCGTAACACCGGGAAAAAATAATACTGCCCGCCCACTTTTTTTGAGCGGAATCATCAGAATGGGCGAAATCAACGCCCATAATATCGCCCGGGCGTTAGTTTCTGCACGTAATTAATGCCGAGATTCAATAATACCGACCGCCCACTTTTTTTTGTCGTAAAGATCACATTTGCCGAAACCAACGCCCAGGAGATCGCCCAGTGTCACTCGCACACATATCGTCTACAATCGCTCGCCCCAAAAAAATGCCTGCAAAAAGTGGAGCTGTTCTGAACTAACGCTAGCGATGTGGGTGCCATTTTTAAAATCGCAGTTCGCTTCATTCAAAAGGCTGCTTCAACTTCAGGGGAGTTTGGATTGACTCTGGAGTTTTTCTCAGGCGAAGTGACCATCTCAACAGACATATTTTCAGACTCTGGACTATTGGTGTATTTTAGTGAGGAAATTATTGCTTCTGGTCAGTCGCTACTATACTTTGATTGCAATGGAGCCAACCATTTCTCAGCCTGCATCGATTAATACGCAGATGCTGCAGAGTGCAGATGGCTCAATGTGTGATGCACATCATTGTGTGCCCAATTTAAGACATGCAAAAATGAGGAGGATGGCCAGACCATACACACCCCGCACGTACAGGGAAAAGAGGTCTTACCTCGACCTATCCGACCACACCTGCCTTCGGAGACTGCACTTCCACAAGGTGGTGATCAATGAAATATGTGAGCTCATCAGGCCACATATGTAGCCTGCCATCAGGACATCAGTGTCGATCGAGGTCAAGGTCACCGTGGCACTGTCTTTCTATGCGCCCGGTTCCTTTTGGGCTTCCGCGGCCGAGATTTGCCCTCTGTCTCACCATGTCAACCATCACTGCATTAGACAGATCACGGAGGCCCTGTAAGCACAAAAGATGGACTTTATCAGCTTCCCCATGACCGCAGAGGCTCAGACTGACAGTGTTGGAGCATTCTACTTCATTGCTAAGTTCCCTGAGGGTGCAGGGAGCTATACAGTGCACTCACATCGCCATGCGGCCACCTTCTCAGGACCCGGAGCTTTTCCGTAACAGAAAAGGATTTCACCCCCTGAAGGTCCAACTAGTTGTCGACCACAACCAGATCATACTGGCAGTGAATGCCAAATGTCCAGGCAGCTTCAATGAGGTTCACATCCTGTGTGAGAGCGCTGTTTCTGACATCTCTAAGAGTCAGCCACAAGGACAATGCTGGATGCTTGGTGATAACCGATATGGCCTAGCCACCTGGCTGAGGACCCCCCTGCGTTACACCCACACCGAGACCGAGAAGCGATGCAACCAGAGCCACAGAGACACAAGTAATATGGTCCAGAAAACAATAACTGTGCTAAATCAGCGCTTCAGATGTCTGGACCACTCAGAAGGGGAGCTACAATACAACCCTGAGCAAGTAGATAAATTTGTGATTGTGTGCTCCATGCTGCACAACCTGGCTATCAGGAGGGGACAAGAATTGCCAGAAGGGACTGATGGTCCACCTCAGGAGAGAGAGGAAGAGGAGGATGAGGGGCTGGACGCTGACCTAGGGCCAGACAATCAGGCTGGCTATGCAACCATGCCCACGACACCCTCCAGATCGCAGGAAAGGGCCCGTGGTGGCTACATAGCTGCAAGACTCTTACGTGAGGAGCTGATATCTGAATGATTTGTCTGAAAGAACGCTGATGTGAGTGAGAACACTGACAATAGTGTGTGTGTGCAGCTCAGACATCAATGGTGCCCATCATCTTGGTGCCAGTTAAAGTTTACGTTGATTGAAGTTAAGTTTTATTTAACCCTTTCAAGTTAAGGAATCACCAGTGTGTAACAGTCCAGCTATCTGAGACAATGCGCAACAACATTATGTTCAATAAAAAAAATTAGACCAACATTGGTCTGAAATCATGTCTTATGTCTTGAGTAGAGAGTCAGACTGGATACTGCAAGCTCAAAGTAAGTGTGACCATAGTCCTATATTACAGATCTCAGAGTGCCTCTCCAGCCTGTGAGGCCTCCTTATATACAGGTGCTCCCAAGGGATTGTGGGATCCCTTGGGACTCCAGGGGATAAGCCCTCTGGTGGTTAGACATGGTAATTCCAGGTTTACATACATAACAAAACTCCCCCCCCCCCACCCCCACCAAAATCAATAGTGTAACTATTTACAATGTGAGTTGATCTGGGGTCTTCCTTTCCCTGGTTGATCGTCTCGGTGCAAATGCTAGTTTTGGTGATTTGTTTGTTGGGTCTTGCTGGACTGCTAGGGGTGATAGGTTCTGCTTCGTGGTCAACCGCTGGGTTAGTTGCCACTTGTGTGTGTGTTGGAGGGTCAAAAAAGGTGGAGTCTATTGTAGGTTATTCTGGATAGTCCGTAAATCTGAGTTTGGTTTGGTCCAAATGTTTCCTGCAGGTGAGTCCATTTGAGAGTTTGACCACAAACACACTACTCCCCTCTTTGGCCAAAACAGTCCCAGAAAGCCACTTGGGACCTTGTCCATAGTTCAACACAAATACAGTATCATTTTTTTTCAATTTCGCGTGACACATTTGCGCGATCATGATATGTATTCTGTTAAAGCCGCCTGCTTTCTACCTGTTCGTGTAGATCAGGGTGGACTAACGAACGCCTTGTCTTCAGTGCCCTTTTCATGAGCAGTTCAGCGGGAGGGACCCCGGTGAGTGAGTGGGGTCTTGTGCGGTAAAGAAGCAGGACTCGGGATAATTGAGTCTACAGTGAGCCTTCAGTTACCCTTTTCAAGCTCTGCTTGATTGTTTGAACTGCTCGTTCTGTCTGACCGTTGGACGCTGGTTTAAACGGGGCAGACGTGACATGTTTGATCCCATTGCGGGTCATGAACTCTTTAAATTCGACACTGTTAAAGCACGGCCCATTCTCACTTACAAGGACATCAGGCAGGCTGTGCATGGCAAACATGGCCCGTAGGCTTTCAATGGTGGCAGCGGACGTGCTTGCCGACATTATCACACATTCATTCCACTTGGAGTACACATCTACAACCACTAAAAACATTTTTCCCAAGAATGAGCCTGCATAGTCGACATGGACCCTAGACCACGGTTTGGAGGGCCAGGACCATAAGCTTACTGGCGCCTCCCTGGGTGCATTGCTTAACTGGGAGCATGTATTACATTTGTGCACGCAGGACTCTAAGTCTGCATCGATACCGGGTCACCACACGTAGGATCTGGCTATCGCTTTCATCATTACGATGCCTGGGTGGGTGCTGTGGAGATCACTAATGAAGGTATCCCTGCCCTTTTTTGGCACAACTGCCCGATTACCCCATAGGAGGCAGTCTGCCTGTATAGACATTTCATCTTTGCGCCGCTGGTACGGCTTTATTTCTTCCTGCATCTCTGACGGGACACTAGACCAACTCCCGTGGAGCACACAGTTTTTAACTAAGGACAGTAAGGGGTCCTGGCTCATCCAGGTTCTAATCTGTCGGGCGGTAACAAGTGATTGCTCACTCTCGAATGTTTCCATTACCATAACCAAATCTGCGGGCTGTGCCATCTCCACCCCGGTGGTGGGCAATGGCAGCCTACTGAGAGCATTGGCACAGTTGTATGTGGACAACGTGAGCGCCCATCTCTGGATGCGGGACGATGCATTCGTATTTATCCCCTTACTTTCAGAAAAGAGGGACATAATCAGCTTATGGTCGGTTTCCAATTCAAATTTGAGCCCAAACAGATATTGATGCATTTTCTTTACCCCGTAAACACATGCTAACCCTTCTTTTATGATCATGCTGTAGGCCCTCTCAGCCTTAGAAAGACTTCTGGATGCATAAATAACCGGTTGCAATTTCCCAAATTCATTAGCTTGTTGCAATACACACCCGACCCTGTACGACGACACATCACATGCTAGTACCAAACGCTTACATGGATCATACAACACAAGCAATTTGAACATAACAGCTTCCTAGCTTTCTCAAAGGCATTTTCTTGGCTTTTACCCCATACCCATTCATCTTCTTTACACAATAAAGGGTGCAGGGGTTCGAACAATGTGCTAAGACCCGGTAAGAAGTCCTAGAAATGACCGCAGCTCCGTCACGTTCTGTGGTCTCTGTGCGTTCTTGATTGCCTCCGTCTTCGAATTGATGGGCCTGATGCCACCCGCCGCGATTCTTCTCCCCAGGAACTCCACTTCAGGCGCCAGGAAAACACACTTCGAGCGTTTTAGCCTGAGCCCCACATGATTAAGCCGACTAAGAACTTCCTCCAGGTTCTGCAGGTGCCCGACGGTGTCCCGACTTGTAACCAAGATGTCGTTCTGGAAGACCACAGTGCGCCGGACCAACTTCAGCAAGCTTTCCATGTTCCTCTGGACTATAGCCGTGGCCGATCGAATCCCAAACGGGCAGCTGTTGTGAATGAAGAGATCTTTGTGCGTGTTGATGCAGGTGAGGCCTTTCGATGATTCCTCCAGCTTCTGCGTCACGTAAGCCGAGGTCAGGTCCAGCTTCGTGAATGCCTTTCCTCCCGCCAGCGTCGCAAATAGGTCATCTGCCTTTGGTAGTGGGTATTGATCCTGCAGTGAGAAACGATTGATAGTTACTTTGTAATCATCACAGATTCTGACGGTGCAATCTCCTTTGAGGACTGGAACAATCGGACTGGCCCACTCATTGAATTCGATCGGCGAAATGATGCCCTCTCGTTGCAACCTGTCCAGCTCGATCTCCACTCTCTCTCATCATGTACGGTACCGCTCTTGCCTTTTAATGGATGGGTCGTGCCCCTGGAATCAAATGGATCTGCACTTTTGCTCCTTGGAACTGCCCAATGCCTGGTTCGAACAGCGAGGGGAACTTGCTTAGGACCTGGGCACATGAGGTGTCGTCGACGGACAAAAACGCTTGGACGACGTCCCAGTTCTAGCATATCTTTCCCAGCCAGCTCCTGCCGAACAGCGTGCGGTCAACGCCCGGTACCACCCAGAGTTGTAAATCGTGCACCGCTCCATCGTAGGAGACCTTTATGG
Source organism: Pristiophorus japonicus (assembly GCF_044704955.1). Classification (NCBI taxonomy): domain Eukaryota; kingdom Metazoa; phylum Chordata; class Chondrichthyes; family Pristiophoridae; genus Pristiophorus; species Pristiophorus japonicus. The sequence continues at coordinate 47,989,648 of NC_091986.1, read as the reverse complement.
TAGCACTGCCAATTACGGGAATCAGTTCCTTTGTGTACGTTCTAAGTTTAGTGTGAATGGGAGTCAGGACTGGCCTTGAAGCCTTGCTGCACCACAATTTATCAAAAGTTGTTTTGCTCATTATGGACTGGCTTGCGCCCGTGTCCAGCTCCATGGACACTGGGAGTCCATTTAATTCAACCTTCAGCATTATCGGGGGACACTTTGTGGTAAATGTGTGCACCCCATATACCTCTGCTTCCTTGGTCTGAGACTCTGGTTCGCCGTGATCCACCGTGGATTTGTCCTCTGCAACATGGTGGTTTGCAGGATTAGCAGGGTTTGCAGCTCACCTGCACATACTTTGGAGGTGCCCCATTGTTCCACAACCCTTGCAAACGTAGGCTTAGCTCGGCGACGTAGCTCGCCACTTCCTGGCCTTCAGACCTCTTGTACGTGTAAAACTGATACCTCGCCATCAGAACGCTTTCCTTTGGATTTAGATGCTCCCGGACCAGTGTGCATAACTCATCTTACGACTTGTCTGTGGGTTTTGCTGGAGCGAGCAGGTTTTTCATGAGACCACGTTGGTGCCCCGCAAACGGTGAAGAGGATCGCCCTTTGTTTGGTAGTGTTCCCTTTTCCTTCCAGCTCGTTGGCCACAAAGTATTGGTCAAGTCGCTCCATGAAAGTTTCCCAATCGTCTCCCTCCGAAAATTTCTCCAGGATGCCCACAGTTCTCTGAATTGTTGCGTTAGGGTTTGTCATCTCATCTCATCTCGTCGCCAGTTGTTGTCTTGAATAAAGAGTCAGACTAGATACTGCAAGCTCAAAGTAAGTGTGACCGTAGTCCTTTATTACAGATCTCAGAGTGCCTCTCCAGCCTGTGAGGCCTCCTTATATACAGGTGCTCCCAAAGAATTGTGGGATCCCTTGGGACTCTAGGGGATAAGCCCTCTGGTGGTTAGGCATGGTAATTCCAGATTTACATACATAACAATAAGTATCACGGGCAAAAACACCCAACCTCTGCCTACACCCCACTTTTTCCACCATTGACATCAATCAAATGTTCAACATGTCCAGCAACACAGAATACAAATGCAAAGCAGGAGGGTGGTCCCCTCCCCCCATACAGTACAACAAATTGCATCACCCAGATGGAGATATAACACAGCCATCACCTGTGGACATGCACCTCAGTTTCCTTCCCCCATCCCTTTCTTCCCCCGACTTCTACCCCTTCCCCTCCTCGCCAAAGAGCTCCTCTGGCAGTGCCTCATTGGGGGGATGAAGGCAGAGGCGGTGGTTGCACGGGTACGGGAGCGGGGGGCTGCCAAGGGGGGAGCATTCTCTGATACAGAAGCAGGATCTTGGTCCTGCCTCTCATCTGTCATTCGCAGTGGTTGTGTGGAACCTAGAGGAGGAGTCCCGCGCTCCGGGACCACTGGGAGGCCTGTGCCACCAGTGTTCCTGGCTATCGCATCCAGGGCCTCTGCCATCCACGAAATATACTCAGTCATGGTGGCCAGCTATCGGGCTATACCCCCCCAAAGCTTCGATGAGCTGGTCACCATTGTCTACACTCCTCCTGGACAACTGTACCATCTCTCCGCTCATGCGCGAGACCTGCCGCGTCTACATAACCTCCGCGGGATCGGCGTTGTCCTGGGGCAAATGGGGTGCCCTGTGGTGAGGTGCTTGGGCCCGGTACCTCCAGAGTGGAGGCGGGAATGACCGGAGGAGCACTAGATGGCCTTGAGATGGAATAGCTTCTGGAGCGTGGCGATGCAAGTTCCTCGAAGTCCGTGCTCTCATCTGTAGAGCACAGACCCAGCGGATTGATGGGCGAGAATCGGAACTCCTCAGCAGATGTAGGATCGTCCGGAGAGTCGGGCCCAGTACTCCCACCTTCTGGCCTCTGCGGTCTTACCTGGGGCCGCGGTGCTGGCTGAGCTGCAAAACACAAATTAGGTTATTAGAGGAGAAGGGAGTGCTAGGGTCACAAGGTGATTCCAGCGCTACACACAGCATATGCACAACAAAAGCACCACTGCTATCAAAATCACCACAGACATCACATTTCATGACCATCAACACATTTGCATTGCAATGATTTTCATTGGGCCAACAGTATTTCTAGGACAATTTTAGAAATCGTCTAACATATATGAATGGTCAAATATGAGTGGGTGAGGCATCTGGTGACCTTACATCACGCAATGGTGTCAACTTTACTCACGTTGCTTCACTTCAGGATCTGCAGATGCTTCTGTGGCTGTCCGGGGGTGTTTCCCCACGAGTGCTAGCACCCGCTCCTCCATCTCAGTGATGTTGCTGGGGACTGGTGGCCCTCCACCCGTTCACCTCCGGATGGACCTCATCGTCGATAGCTTCTTCTATAAAAGGTGACAGGATGACAAGGCATGAGATCATTGCTTGATATCATTGCTAGGTACTGTCACAGAGACTGATACAACACATAACTGTCAGATGTAATCATGATTATTATGATTATTATCATTCTTTACCGAACGACGTACACCGTGACCGCAGGCTTTGAGTACAACATTCCCGGTAAAAGTGAAAGACCTCACATCTGATGGAAGTCACTCATGACTCTAACAAATCAAATGATATAAATACATAAGTACATGTAAATAAATGTAATACTTACTCTTGCGGATCCCACAATGTTGTTGCATCGTTTGCGGCATTGGTTGCCCTCACGCGCCTCGTTGGTTGCCGACGAGACCACCTCTGCTAGCTAGGCTCATATCTTTGGGGTGGGCTTCCCATGCCCTCCCTGTGTCAAATCACTCCAGCTTAACTCGACCTCCTGCAGGACGGAGGCATTTGCCTCGTTCGAGAACCTCCTCATTCTTTTGCGCTCCTCTCCCAGCTCACTACTCTCACCAGCGTCAGTCTCCACAGCGTGCTGTGTCGCCTCCTGCTCGCCCTCCATTATAGGCCAAATTCAGGCAAATATGTGGCTGGTAATAGCTCACTTTTATTTCCCTATTTGCTCTAAAGCTCTAAACTGTCCCAATTTTCCTCCAAAAGCAGCAACACCACACCCACACACGCCTTCAGTCCCTCTCAGTTCCCTCTCTCTCTCCTCTTCTGCGCATGTCATGATGACCCTCGAGCTCCTGAATCGCGGGAATCGAGCGTTGCCATACCATTGCTAAGGAAGGCGACACTTTTCGGCAGAAGGTCAGAGATTTAACACTAATGCCCATTTCAGATCGCTCGCGGTAACGCCCAGTTTTAATAATGGGGACTAGGTGCTTTGAGAATGGGCGAGAAGCCGGCGATCTGAAAACACATTTTTACCGCCCATGCCGGAAATAATGCACATTTTTGGGCGATCTGCACAAAAGTGTAAAATCTAGCCCAAAGTCTTCTGTCTCCATGTACAGCTGTGACCCATGTTTATGCGCCTGCCCTCTCAAGGTCTGTCGGAAGTGCTGGTTCAGCTTATTTTACAAAGCCTGCTCTTGATAAGATGTGGAAAAGTCTTAACGCTATTGAGTGACACTGGGACACAGTGGGGAAAGTACTGCACACAGTGCTGATAACAACAAGATGCCTAGTTAACACATTCCCCACGCTCTAATAGCACAGGCCATGCTGTTTACCACTGGGACGGCACGTCAGGGGTGAAATGTTGGTGGGAAATTGTCATGTATGTATGCTTGGGCTTACTGGCCACCAGGTGGCACCACTGTTGGAGGTCATTGGGCTGTAGGCACGTGTGTGCGGCCCAGGTATAAAAGGCAAGCCATCATGTAATGTGATTACTTTGGGCACTAATAAAGCAGAGCCAGGTTTGTACCTGTGTTAGTTTACGTATTCAGTCCACCGAACATACATAACATTTGGCGACAAGGTAACTTAAGAACCTTTGCATGCAAAAATGAGCACAATTGGAATTTTAGAGAGATTCGTGGAGGGAGAGGACTGGACAGATTTTGTAGCTCGCCTGGACCAGTACTTCGTGGCCAACAAAATGGAGGAACCCACTGATGCAGTTAGGCGCAGGGCGGTCTTCCTCACAGTTTGCGGTCCGAAAATCTATGGACTCATAAAGAATCTTCTCTCACCTGCAAGTCCAACTGACAAGGACTATGAGGAATTTTGTGCTCTGGTACGTGACCATCTCAAACCAGAAGAAAGCATCATCATCTCACGATATCGATTCTACACGCACGTTCGTTCTGAGGACCAGGATGTGTCAGAATTCGTTGCTAACCTAAGAGGTCGAGCTGGACTGTGTAAGTTCGAAAACGCGTTGGGACACATGCTGCAGGACTTCTTTGTAATCGGTATCAACCACGAGGTGATCCTGTGTAAGCTACTGGCGGTGGAGACGCTGGATTTGAGCAAGGCCATCATGATTGCCCAGGCATGCATGACGACGGACAAAAACTTAAAGCAGATATCCGAAAAATCGGAACTTGGCAAGTACTGTAAACAAGATTGTATTGTCATTTGGAAGAGCTGCATATGGCAGGGCCTACTCGACTACGTATGTGAAACCTGTGGTTGCCCAAAGTCCGCCAACGGGAATGAATCCGATTTCACCGTGTTGGCGTTGTGGGGGCAATCATCGGCCTCATCAGTGTCGGTTTAAACAGTACATTTGTAAAGGCTGTTCGAGACTGGGACACCTCCAGCACATGTGTCTGCAACTGAGCAAGCGTGCTGCGACACACCACGTGGAGGCTGATGACCAGTATAGCGCCGATCCGGATATGCAAGCGAGACACCAGAGTAGGAAGTGTATGGACTGTATTCGTTCCCAAAAAAGAGCCAACCGATAATGATTAATGTGAAACTTAACAGTGTGCCGGTACTGATGGAATTGGACACGGGTGCATGTCAATCAATAATGAGCCAGAGGACATTCGACAAGCTGTGGGATACTAAGGCTGTGAGGCCTAAGCTGAGTCCAGTCAGTGCCAAGTTGCGTACGTACACTTAAGAACTCATAATGGTGATTGGCAGTGCAGTCATCAAGGTGTGCAGCCCAGGGAGCAGCGTGGAGCTGGTGCAGGAGGGCAACGGAAGCGAAGAGTAACGTCAGCAAGGTCCAAGTCGGTGATTGGAGCGTAGACAGATGCAGCAGGAGCGGCGAGGTCGGGGCGAAGGAGCTGTGAGAGACTGTGGAGGGATGTGATCGGGGCCCAGGGGAGGCATGAATACGGGGCCAGGGGCCCAGGGATAGCATGGGCCAGCCCACACTGCAATGTGTGTGCACACTAGATCCGTGCAGCAGAACAGGTCTCCAGTCATCTTGGATAATCCTTGCCACTGGACCAAGACCTCGCTCTGTCAAGCCCGTGTGGTGGCTGGTGTACAACGGCCACCACACGTTAAAAAAATCCATGCACAGGCATCTTCCACCCTTCAGGATGTAGTTCGGGTTCCTCATTTGAAACACCTGTGAACTCATCCTTTTTTTGGCGTGGAAGCAAGTCATCCTCATTTCGAGGGACTGCCGATGATGATGATGAGTCAAGGTGTCGTATGATGGTACAGTTCATGATTTACCGTTTTGGATTGTTCCAGGCAATCATCCAATGCTGTTCAGCAGGAATTGGCTAGAAAAAATCAAATGGAATTGGAACGATATCAAAGCGTTGTCGTCGAAGGATGATACTCCATGTGCTCAAGTGCTGAGCACGTTTCCCTCACTGTTTGAACCAGGCATCGGCAATTTCACGGGAGCCAAGGTGCAGATCCACATGGACTCGGATGCAAGACCCGTCCATCATAAAGCCGAGGGCCCAGGCAGCACGGAACTGTCCACACTGCGATATGTGTGCACACTAGGTCCGTGCAGCAGAGCAGGTCTCCAGTCGTCCTGGTTAATCCTTGCCACTGGATAAAGGCCTACTTCTGTCAAGCCCGTGTGGTGGCAGGTGTGTAACGGTCACCACACGTTAAAAAAATCCACGCACAGGTATCTTCCACTCCCTCAACGGAAGTTCAGGATTGGAACATCGGGTCCTTCATTGAAACATCTGTGAACTCTCGTGGAAGCAAGGCATCCTCGTTCGAGGGACCGCCTATGATTACTGTCATGTATGTAACCACAATGTAACACCATTGTATTACTGTATACACTCAACCTAGACCACAAGGGATGAACTTGTGGGAGACACTCCTTACCTGATCACACAGGTATAAAAAGGGAGGTCCCACGCAAGCTCATCGTCTTTGGAGTCCTGTGAATAAAGAGTTACGGTCACAGAGTGAGCTTGTTCCCAGAATGTGCCTCGTGTGGTTTCATACTGTAGAGTAAGGACTTTACATTGGCGACGAGAAATGGGAATTCATGAGCCACGAGAATGGCCACCAGTAGCACAGAGGAACAGTATTGCGTTGGGGAAGACTGGGACGATTTTGTCGAGAGGCTTCAGCAAAGCTTTGTTACGAAAGAATGGCTGGGGGATGCAGCGGCCAACAAGCGAAGGGCTCATCTTTTGACCAGCTGAGGACCAAAGACTTACGCGCTCATGAAGGACTTACTAGCACCCGAAAAGCCGGCGGACAAAACCTTTGAAGAACTTAGCAAATTCATCGGGGAGCACCTCAAACCGGCGAGTAGCATACATATGGCCCGACACAGATTCTACACCCATCGACATCAGGAAGGACAGAGCATACTGGACTTCGTAGCGGACCTCCGGTGTTTGGCCAGCCTCTGTAAGTTCACAGACGCCTGCAGGGGGGAGATGCGAAGGGACTTCTTTATCGAGGGCATCGGTCATGCAAGAATTTTCCGCAAGTTAATTGAGACCAAGGATTTGACCTTGGAAGCGGCGGCGTTGATAGCTTAAACTTTCATGGCGGGGGAGGAAAAGACGAAAACAATATATGCGCAATTCAGCCTCTAACGCGGTGAGGAATCAGGGAGTCAACATCATCAATGCAGCCCAGAGCCCCGTAGGCAGGCAGGGGCAGTTCGACACCTCCCCCAGGCAGCAATAGACCCCAGAGTAGGACTTCAACAGAAACAATGGCAGGCTGAACAGACATTCACGCCATCACAGCGGACAATGCGGACCGGGATGGGGCCACTGACACCCACTAATAGGGTACTTAAGAGCAGTCCAAGGGACAGTCAGCGTGGAATGCCTGGCCATAGTCCCTTTGTTCCCAACAATGGAAACTTTAACTCATGCCGGAGGTGTGGGGGAAAACACCTAGCCAGATCTTGCAGATTTCAACAGTTTGTCTGCAGGAACTGCAATCACAGTGGCCATTTAGCTCGAATGTGCAGGAAGCCTGCAACCAGACTAACATATGAGGTGGATGGACCAGAAGAGGGCCCTCTGAGGCAAGATGACTTTTGGGGCGAATCGATGGACGCCGAGGTTCAGCGGGTCCATGCGGCGGATATTCACATAGCAGCGCATTTGGAAAGAGGTGACATGATAGGTCCAAGTCAACATGGATTTGTGAAAGGAAAATCATGCTTGACAAATCTTCTGGAATTTTTTGAGGATGTTTCCAGTAAAGTGGACAAGTTGATGTGGTGTATTTGGACTTTCAGAAGGCTTTCGACAAGGTCCCACACAAGAGATTAATGTGCAAAGTTAAAGCACATGGGATTGGGGGTAGTGTGCTGACATGGATTGAGAACTGGTTGTCAGACAGGAAGCAAAGAGTAGGAGTAAATGGGGACTTTTCAGAATGGCAGGCAGTGACTAGTGGGGTACCGCAAGGTTCTGTGCTGGGGCCCCAGCTGTTTACACTGTACATTAATGATTTAGACGAGGGGATTAAATGTAGTATCTCCAAATTTGCGGATGACACTAAGTTGGGTGGCAGTGTGAGCTGCGAGGAGGATGCTATGAGGCTGCAGAGTGACTTGGATAGGTTAGGTGAGTGGGCAAATGCATGGCAGATGAAGTATAATGTGGATAAATGTGAGGTTATCCACTTTGGTGGTAAAAACAGAGAGACAGACTATTATCTGAATGGTGACATGAGGAAAAGGGGAGGTGCAACGAGACCTGGGTGTCATGGTACATCAGTCATTGAAGGTTGGCATGCAGGTACAGCAGGCGGCTAAGAAAGCAAATGGCATGTTGGCCTTCATAGCGAGGGGATTTGAGTACAGGGGCAGGGAGGTGTTGCTACAGGCTGACAGGGTCTTGGTGAGGCCACACTTGGAGTATTGTGTACAGTTTTGGTCTCCTAACCTGAGTAAGGACATTCTTGCTATTGAGGGAGTGCAGCGAAGGTTCACCAGACTGATTCCCGGGATGGCGGGACTGACCTATCAAGAAAGACTGGATCAACTGGGCTTGTATTCACTGGAGTTCAGAAGAATGAGAGGGGACCTCATAGAAACGTTTAAAATTCTGACGGGGTTAGACAGGTTAGATGCAGGAAGAATGTTCCCAATGTTGGGGAAGTCCAGAACCAGGGGTCACAGTCTAAGGATAAGGGGTAAGCCATTTAGGACCGAGATGAGGAGAAACTTCATCACCCAGAGAGTGGTGAACCTGTTGAATTCTCTACCACAGAAAGTTGTTGAGGCCAATTCACTAAATATATTCAAAAAGGAGATAGATGTAGTCCTTACTACTAGGGGGATCAAGGGGTATGACGAGAAAGCAGGAATGGGGTACTGAAGTTACATGTTGAGCCATGAACTCATTGAATGGCGGTGCAGGCTCGAAGGGCCAAATGGCCTACCCTTGCATGTATTTTCTATGTTTCTATGTTTCCATACACCAAAACGCCACCCACGATGATGAAGGTTTTGTTAAATGGTATCCCTGTACACATGGAGCTGGACACCAGGGCCAGCCAGTCACTCATGGGCGTTCAGCAATTTGAGAAGCTATGGCCATTTAAAGCCAGTGGACCAAAATTAGCACATGTTGAGACATAATTACGGACTTACACTAAAGAAATCATTCCGGTGCTAGGCAGTGCAATGTTGGCTGTCACACACAACGGGTTAGTGAATCGGCTGCCGCTCTGGATTGTCCTGCGCAATGGTCCTGCACTTTTGGGGAGGAGTTGGTTAGCCGAGATGAACTGGAAATGGGGGGATGTTCATGCAATGTCATCTGTGGAGCGAAGTTCGTGCTCACAAGTTCTGCAACAATTCGATTCACTATTCCAACTTGGCGTCGGGATTTTCAAAGGCACTAAAGCTGTGATACACATCATCCCGGATGCCTGGCCAGTGCACCACAAAGCCAGAGCGGTGCCGTATGTAATGCGGGAAAAAATCGAGAGCGAATTGGACCGGCTGTTGAGAGAGGGCATCATCTCGCCTGTCGAATTAAGCAACTGGGCGAGCCCCATCGTTCCCGTCCTAAAAGCGGATGGCTCTGTCAGGATCTGTGGCAACTACAAGGCCACCGTCAATCGGGTGTCCCTACAAGATCAATACCCGATCAAAAGAGCAGAGGACCTTTTCGCCATGCTGGCAGGCGGCAACCTGTTCACCAAGTTGGACCTCACTTCAGCCTGTATGACCCAGGAACTGGCCGACGAATCAAACTACTGACCACCATCACCACGCACAAGGGACTGTTCGTTTATAACAGGTGCCCGTTTGACATTCGATTAGCGGCCACGATTTTTCAACTAAACATCGCGGTCACAAGAGTTACGGTCACAGAGTGAGCTTTTTCCCAGAATGTGCCTCGTGTGGTTTCATGCTGTAGAGTAAGGACTTTACCATTACGGTGGGGTAATCGTGTTGTTATGCGTAAGAAAGGGAGAGAGGAATTTGTACATGATCTACTTAGCACTCATCCTGGTATTGTCATGATGAAAGCTATTTCCAGGTCTCATGTATGGTGGCCTGGAATTGACTCTGATCTGGAATCATGTGTGCATCAGTGCAACACTTGCATGCAGCTAAGTAAAGCACCAGCGGAATCGCCGCTGAGTCTGTGGTCGTGGCCATCTCAACCATGGTCCAAGATCCACATCGACTTTGCATGTCCCTTCCTGAGAAAGATGCTTTTAGTTGTGGTGGATGCATATTCCAAGTGGATAGAGTGTATAATCATGTCATCCAGTACATCCACAGCTACCATTGAGAGTCTTCGTGTCATGTTTGCCACTCATGGTCTGCCCGACAGCGTTGTAAGCGACAACGGACCTTGCTTCACTAGTCTTGAGTTTGAAGAGTTCATGAAACTCAACGGTATCAAACATGTGAGGTCAGCACCATTCAAACCTGCATCTAATGGTCAAGCAGAGCGTGCGGTCCAAATCATCAAGCAGAGTATGAAACGTGTAACTCAAGGTTCACTGCAGACTCGCTTGTCATGCATATTGCTTAGTTAAAGGACAAGACCCCACACGCTTACCAGGGTCCCACCTGCTGAACTATTGATGAAGAGAGGTCTCAAGACCAAGCTCTCTCTTGTCCACCCTGACTTAAACGATCATGTTGAATACAGACGTCAAAGTCAGCAGTGGTATCATGATTGTACTGCCGAGTCACGCGACATTTCTGTTAACGATCCTGTGTATGTACTAAATTATGGTCAAGGTCTCAAGTGGATCGTCGGTACTGTTACGGCCAAGGAGAGTAACAGAGTGTTTATCATCAAGCTCAAGAATGGGCAAACATACAGGAAACATGTTGATCAGATAAAGCTGCGGCACACGGATGAACCGGAATAGTCTGAGGAAGACATAATCAGTGACCAACCAATCTACTCTCAGTCATCAGAGGACTCCGCTGTCATCAATGAATCTGGACTTTCAATCCCTGACATGGTCATTGCCACTCCCATCAGATCGGCTACCCAGCCCCCAGTCATAACAGACTCAGAACACTCGCCCAAGGCTGGAGTTAAACTGAGACGATCAACTCGGGAACGGAAAGCCCTGGACCGTCTCAATTTGTAAAAAAACTGTTACTAATATCTTAAAGGGGAATATTGGCAATGATGTATGCTTGGGGTTACTAGCCACCAGGTGGCGCCACTGTCGGAGGTCATTGGGCTGTACGTACGTGTGTGCATCCCAGGTATAAAAGGCAAGCCATCATGTAATGTAATCACTTTGGGCCCTAATAAAGCACAGCCAGGTTTGTACCTGTGTTAGTTTACAGTATTGTCTATCGAGTTATTACATACATAACAGAAATAATTGGAAATTGTGCCAAAATATGAGACGGAAGATGACAAATTGCCTTCACAACTGGTGAGGCGTTTTTTAAATTTAATTCATTCTCGGGATGTGGGCGTCACTGAATGTACAGGCTGGAATGTGAAATTGCGGATATCTTGAAACACTGAGTTCCACATCACTCCACCATTTAAAAATGCAATTACCCCCTCTTTCAGTTCTCTCCCCTAATCTCCTGAAGGTGCGGAGTCACCCTGTGCCACAGTTCAAGTCCAACTCCAGGGACTTGAGCACATAATCCAGGCAGACACTCCAGTGCAGTACTGAGCGGGGCAGTACTGAAGGAGGGCTGCATTGTCAGAGGGGCAGTACTGATGGATGCCGCACTGTCGTCGGGGCAGTACTGAGGGAGTGCTGCACTGTCGGTGGGGCAGTACTGATGGATGCCGCACTGTCGTCGGGGCAGTACTGAGGGAGTGCTGCATTGTCGGTGGGGCAGTACTGAGGGAGTGTTCCACTGTCGGAAGAGCAGTACTGAGGGATGGCCGCACTGTCGGAGGGACTGTCTTATGGATGAAACATTATACCGAGGCCCTGTTTGCTCTCTCAGGTGATTGTAAAAGATCCCACTACATTATTCAAATAAGAGCAAGGGAGTTCTCCCTGGTGTCCTGGGGCCTATATTTATCACTCAACCAACATCACTAAAACAGATTATCTTGACATTATCATGTTGCTGTTTGTGGGAGCTTGCTGTGCGCAAACTGGCTACCTTGTTTCCTACATTGCAACAGTGACTACACTTCAAAAAGTACTTTATTGGCTGTAAGTTAATTTGGGATACCATGAGGTCATGAAAGGCGCCATAGAAACATAGAAAATAGTTGCAGGAGCAGGCCATTCAGCCCTTCAAGCCTGCACCACCATTCAATATGATCATGGATGATCATGCAACTTCGTTACCCCATTCCTGCTTTCTCTCCATACCCCTTGATCCCTATAGCCGTAAAGGCCACATCTAACAAACTGGCCTCAACAACTTTCTGTGTTAGAGAATTCCACAGGTTCACAACTCTCTGAGTTAAGAAGTTTTTCCTCAGCTTGGTCCTAAATGGCTTACCCCTTATCCTTAGACTGTGACTCCTGGTTCTGGACTTCCCCAACATCGGGAACATTCTTCCTGCATCTAACCTGTCCAATCCCATCAGAATTTTATATGTTTCTATGAGATCCCCTCTCATTCTTCTAAATTCCAGTGAATATAAGCCTAGTCGATCCAGACTTTCTTCATATGTCAATCCTGCCATCCCGGGAATCAGTCTGGTGAACCTGCGCTGCACTCCCTCAATAGCAAGAATGTCCTTCCACAGATTAGGAGAAATGGAAGAAAGAAAGATTTGCATTTATATAGCGCCTTTCACGACCACCGGACGTCTCAAAGCGCTTTACAGCCAATGAAATACTTTTGGAGTGTATATGCGATATAAAGTCTTTTTTTGGGGGTGGGCTGCACAATCAGTGTCTGTAACAGTCAGCTGTGTTGTGAAAGTCGGTTTTATCTCCTTCAATGTAAAACGTGAATTTGTTCTTTCATACAAGGAACATAGTTGAAAGGTGCTGATTGTATGTTATATTTAACATCACAGCTTGAGGAAGAGAGGCTCTCCACCATTGAGAGAGATAACCAGCTATTGTTGAACAAGATGTCCACAATCATGAGGACCACAGGCCGAATTGACAACAAGAATGAGTATAAATTGAAAAGGTGACATTCCTTATTTGTGCTCTTCCATTGTGGATGTGCATTCTGACAGTAATTGTTCAGTTGTGTGCCAATGGGTTTCAGTGCTGTGGCAGCCATTCAATTGAGCAAGTAGGGTCCCTGAATTGTGAATTTATAGATTCTTTTGTTGCATATCTCGGGTCGCCAACCCTCCAGGATTGTCCCGGAGTCTCCAGGAATTGAAGATTAATCTCCAGGACACTGCTGCAGGCAAACCCCGGGAAAAAAAATCAGAGATAGGGGCATTAAAAATATTGTGTTTTTTTTTCATTTTTATAAAATCATATAATGATACAGTACAGAAAGAGGCCATTCGGCCCATCGTGTCTGTGCCAGCTCTTTGAAAAAGTTACCCAATTTGTCCCTCGCTCTTTTGCCATAGCCCTGCAATTATTTTTCCTTTCAAGTAATTATCCAATTCCCTTTTGAAAGTTACTGTTGAATCTACTTCCACTGCCCTTTGAGGCAGCGCGTTCCAGATCACAACAACTCGCTGCGTAAGATTGTTTCTTCATGTCGCCTCTGGTTCTTTTGTCAAGCACCTTAAATCTGTGTCCTCTGGTTGCTGATCCTTCTACCACTGGAGTAGTTTCTCCTTATTTACTCTATCAAAACCATTCATGATTTTGAAATCTTCAAATAAATCTCCCCTTAACTTCACTGCTCTAAGGGGAACAATTCCAACTTCTCCAGTCTCGTCACATAACTGAAGTCCCTCATCCCTGGTACAATTCTGGTAAATCTCCTCTGCACCCTCTCCGTGGCCTTGAAATCCTTCCTAAAGTGTGGTGCCCAGAATTGGTCACAATACTCCAGCTGGGGCCCCAGTGTTTTATAAAGGTTTAGCATAACTTCCTTGCTTTTATACTGTATTAAAAAATTCAAGGATCCCGTATGCTTTTTTAACAGCCTTCTCAACTTGTCCAGTCGCCTTCAAAGATTTGTGTACGTGCACTCCTCAATCTCTCTGTTCCTGCACAACCTGCAAAATGGTACCATTTAGTTCATATTGCCTCTCTTCATGCTTCCTACCAAAATTAATCACTTCTGTGTTAAAATACATCTGCCATGTGTCTGCCCATTTCATCCGTCTGTCTCTGTCCTTCTGAAGTCTGTTACTATTTTCTTTGACCATTTATTAGTTATAAAAATATTGGAGACGGGAGAAAGAGGCTATTTGAATGACAGTCAAGCATCATAGAATTAGGAGCCTGTTTGAATCCAGTTGGCCTGGGGAGGATGGGTCACTGCTGGGATGGACATGTCAGGCAACCAATGGTGGGAGCGTGGGGGTGGGCGGTTGGAAGCAGGAGATCATGTCATGAAAACAGCCAGAGTTGGCGATCCCTAATACACATCAAATTGTGGACTGATCTTAGACTCTACAGTGCTGGAAATCTTGATGGAACCAGGATACTGAGGAGCCCCGATGGTGAGAGCAAACATACAAACCAAAATAATGGTCTATCGATTCTGTCCCATACAGTTATGGTGCAACTGAATATCATTATCCCCAAGTTTGTCTGGGCTGACACTTCCGGTGCTGTACTGAGGGAGTGCTGCACTGTCGTTGGGACAGTACTGAGGGAGTGCAGCACTGTCGGAGGAACAGTACTGAGGGAGTGCAACACTGTCGAAGGAGCAGTATGGAGGGAGCGCCGCACTGTCAGAGGTGCAGTGCTGAGTAAGCACCGCACTGTTGGAGAGGCTGTACTGAGGGAGCACCGTCTTTTGAATGAGAATTTAAACCGAGGCCCCGTCTGCTCTCTCAGGTGGATGTAAAAGGTCCCATGGCACAATCCGAATACGAGCAAGGGAGTTCTCCCTGGAGTCCCGGCAAATATTTCCTCAACTGTTCATTTACCTCATTGTTATTTATGGGATCTTGCTGTGTGCAAATTGGGTGTGTGTTTGCTCAAGTAATAACAGCGACTGCCCTTCTAAAGTAATTCATCGTCTGTGAAGCACTTGGGGATGTCCTCAGGACTTGGTAAGGTGCAGGATGAGCAAAAACTTTTATTAAACTGCCATCTTTCATAACTTAGTTTGAACAGCGAAAAGCGCCAGCGAGAACTGCTGAGAGTCACCCGTGAGAACAAAGCCATCCTGGATCGCCTCCAGCAAGTCGAGCCTCAGTACGATCGTCTCAAGTGGCACAAGGACTGGTATAAAGCTGAGAAACACATGGACAACATCGCCCGGTATCCCCGCGGTTGGTACAATGCACAGTCCTCAAAGGTAACGCCCCCGCTGTCAGAGGGACCCGAGCCTGTAACACCCTCGCTCTCAGAGGGACCTCAGTGTGTAACACCCTCCCTCTCAGGGGGACCCCAGCCTGTAACACCCTCGCTCTCAGAGGGACCTCAGTGTGTAACACCCTCCCTCTCAGGGGGACCCCAGCCTGTAACACCCTCGCTCTCAGAGGGACCTCAGTGTGTAACACCCTCCCTCTCAGGGGGACCCCAGCCTGTAACACCCTCGCTCTCAGAGGGACCCCAGTGTGTTACACCTTCACTCTCAGAGGGACCCCAGCCTGTAACACCCTCCCTCTCAGAGGGACCCGAGCCTGTAACACCCTCGCTCTCCGAGGGACCCCAGTGTGTAACACCCTCGCTCTCAGAGGGACCCCAGCCTGTAACACCTTCACTCTCAGAGGGACCCCAGTGTGTAACACGCTCGCTCTCAGAGAGACCCCAGTGTGTAACTCCCTCGCTCTGAGGGACCCCAGTGTGTAGCTCCCTCGCTCAGAGGGACCCCAGTGTGTAACTCCCTCGCTCTGAGGGACCCCAGTGTGTAACTCCCTCGCTCAGAGGGACCCCAGTGTGTAACTCCCTCGCTCAGAGGGACCCCAGTGTGTAACTCCCTCGCTCTGAGGGACCTCAGTGTGTAACACCCTCGCTCTCAGAGGGACCCCAGAGTGTAACTCCCTCGCTCTCAGAGGGACCCCAGCCTGTAACACCCTCGCTCTCAGAGGGACCCCAGTGTGTAACACCCTCGTTCTCAGAGAGACCCCAGTGTGTAACTCCCTCGCTCTGAGGGACCCCAGTGTGTAGCTCCCTCGCTCAGAGGGACCCCAGTGTGTAACTCCCTCGCTCTGAGGGACCCCAGTGTGTAACTCCCTCGCTCAGAGGGACCCCAGTGTGTAACTCCCTCGCTCTGAGGGACCTCAGTGTGTAACACCCTCGCTCTCAGAGGGATCCCAGTGTGTAACACGCTCGCTCTCAGAGGGACCCCAGCCTTTAACACCCTCGCTCTCAGAGGGACCCCAGTGTGTAACTCCCTCGCTCTCAGAGGGACCCCAGTGTGTAACTCCCTCGCTCTCAGAGGGATCCCAGTGTGTAACTCCCTCGCTCTCAGAGGGACCCCAGTGTGTAACTCCCTCACTTTCAGAGGGATCCCAGTGTGTAACTCCCTCGCTCTCAGAGGGACCCCAGTGTGTTCCCTGCCCACTCTGTTCGACATATGCCAGACAGCGAACACTTCGATTCACTCCACTCCCTTGATTCTTTTCCAGCATTGCATCTAGAGGACACCCTACCTTGCAGCCCCCCAGAAGTCCTCAGGTCATAGTTGTGTGGCAACTTAACTCCTGTACCGGCCAGGCTGTTCAAACATTTCTGTATACTATGAGGCTACAACCCACTGAGATATCTGCACTCCTCCAATTCTGGCCTTTTGCACATCCCCCATTTTAATCGCTCCACCAATGGCAGCCATGCCTTCAGCTGCCGAGGCCCAAAACATCTGGAATTGCTGCCCTAAACCTCTCCACCTCTCTCTCCCTCTCTCCTCCTTTAAGACGCTCTTCAAAACCGACAGCTTTGGCCAAGGATCGGTCCTCATATCGCCTTATGTGGCTCGGTGTCAAATCTTTGTCTGATAATGCTCCTGTGAGGTGCCTTGGGACCACTGTTTCCTTTAAGCTGTGTGGCCAGGAACTCCCGTGCAGCCGGCTTTTCAATAGGAAAAATCATGCATGCACTGTATTTTGAATGGACTGCGCACACAAACAAAATTAATGAGTGCATTGCTTGGGATATTTTACTATGTTAAAGGCGCTATATAAATGCAAGTTGCTGTTGTATTGTACTGTAAAAGAACAATGACAGTTCTCAAGCATGTTTAAAATGTGTGTTACTTTGCACTAGATTAACCTGCTCCCTGATCTGTCCATCAGTCACACCAGGTACACCATTGAGTCCTCCTAACTGTTGAATTATCCACTTAACTACACCACAAAGTGCTGCACTTCTCCTTAGTTACATCACAAAGCTTTGAACAGGTCTTTATAGATAAAAAAACAGAATAAATGAATAGCAAAACATTTGGGTAAATTTAGGTGATTATTGGGTGAGACCCGAACCCTAAATTTTATAAATTCACACCCATGGCACAGAGTTCCATCTGCCAGTAGCACTTATGAGATGTTGTGGTGTTGACTCGCTCAAATTCTCCACCCACTCACTTTCAATTTAAGGTGTCAGCGATGGCTCAGTGAGTAGCACTCTCGCTTCTGAGACAGAAGGACATGGGCTGTGTTATGTATTTATGCTTGGGGTCACCAGACACCAGGGGGGCGCCACTGTCGGAGGTCATCAGGCTGTACGCGGGCATGCGCAATTACTGGTATATAAGCGCAGGTACCATGTCACTCGGGTTACTTTGGCGCGAATAAAGTTGGATCAGGTTTACACCTGAAGCAGTTTACAGCAACAAGTCTTTTGAGTCATTACATTCATTACATTTGGCGATAAGGTAATTTAAGAACCTTCACATGTATAATGGGCACTATTGGAATTCTGGAGAAATTCACGGATGGCGAGAATTGGGAGGATTTTATCGAACGCCTAGATCAGTATTTTGTGGCCAACAAAATGGAGGGAGAGGCTGACGCAGTTCGGCGCAGGGCGGTTTTCCTCACCGTTTGTGGTCCAAAAATTTATGGCCTCGTGAAGAATCTTCTCTCGCCTTTACGTCCAATGGACAAAGAATATGGGGATTTGTGTGCTTTGGTGTGTGACCATCTTAAGCCAAAAGAGGAGATCATCATCTCACGCTATCGCTTCTACGCACATACTTGATGAATCTTCTGGAATTTTTTGGGAATGTAATTAGCAGAGTGGACAAGGGAGAACCAGTGGATGTGGCGTATATGGACTTTCAAAAGGCTTTTGACAAGGTCCCACACAAGAGATTGGTGTGCAAAATCAAAGCACATGGTATTGGGGGTAATGTGCTGACGTGGATAGAGAACTGGTTGGCAGACAGGAAGCAGAGAGTCGGGATAAACGGGTCCTTTTCAGAATGGCAGGCAGTGACTAGTGGAATGCCGCAGGGCTCAGTGCTGGGACCCCAGCTCTTTACAATACACATTGACGATTTAGATGAAGGAATTGAGTGTAATATCTCCAAGTTTGCGGATGACACTAAACTGGGTGGTGGTGTGAGCTGTGAGGATGATGCGAAGAGGCTGCAGGGTAACTTGGACAGGTTAGGTGAGTGGGCAAATGCATGGCAGATGCAGTATAATGTGGATAAATGTGAGGTTATCCATTTTGAGGGCAAAAACACGAAGGCAGAATATTATCTGGATGGCGGCCGATTAGGAAAAAGGGAGGTGCAGCGAGACCTGGGTGTCATGATACATCAGTCGCTGAAAGTGCAGGTACAGCAGGCGGTGAAGAAGGCAAATGGTATGTTGGTCTTCATAGCAAGGGAATTTGAGTATAGGAGCAGGGAGGTCTTACTGCAGTTGTACAGGGCCTTGGTGAGGCCTCACCTGGAATATTGTGTACAGTTTTGGTCTCCTAATCTGAGGAAGGACGTTCTTGCTATTGAGGGAGTGCAGCAAAGGTTCACCAGACTGATTCCAGGGATGGCTGGACTGTCATATGAGGAGAGACTGGATCAACTGGGCCTTTATTCACTGGAGTTTAGAAGGATGAGAGGGGATCTCATAGAAACGTATAAAATTCTGACGGGACTGGACAGGTTAGATGCAGGAAGAATGTTCCCGATGTTGGGTAAGTCCAGAACCAAGGGACATAGTCTTAGGATAAGGGATACGCCATTTAGGACTGAGATGAGGAGAAACTTC
Source organism: Pristiophorus japonicus (assembly GCF_044704955.1). NCBI lineage: Eukaryota > Metazoa > Chordata > Chondrichthyes > Pristiophoridae > Pristiophorus > Pristiophorus japonicus. The sequence goes on along the minus strand of NC_091986.1, from coordinate 47,970,665 downwards.
TTCACTCAAAAAGAGAGTTGTTAACCTGTGGAATTCCCTGCCGCAGAAAGTTGTTGATGCCATTTCATTGGATATATTCAAGAGTGAGTTAGATATGGCCCTTACGGCTAAAGGGATCAAGGGGTATGGAGAGAAAGCAGGAAAGGGGTACTGAGGGAATGATCAGCCATGATCTTATTGAATGGCGGTGCAGGCTTGAAGGGCCAAATGGCCTACTCCTGCACCTATTTTCTATGTTTCTATGTTCGTGCTGAGGGCCGGGATGTGTCGGGATTTGTCGCCGACCTGTGACGTCTTGCTGAGCCGTGTAAGTTTGGGAACATGGTTGGAAGACATGCTGTGAGATTTCTTCTTGATAGGCATCAACCATGATGTGATCCTTCGTTAGTTATTGGCCGAAGAGAAGCTGTATTTGAGCAAGGCCATCGTGACTGCCCAGGCATATAGGACGACTGATGATAATTTGAGGTAGATATCATCGAAGAGTCGGAGCTCCACGGCAAGTACTGTAAACAAGATTGTGTCGTCGTCTGCAGAGCTGCTTATGGCAGGGCCTACTCGACTGCTTATGTGAAACCTGTAGCTGCTCAAAGTTCGCCAACTGGTATGAATCCGATTTCACCCTGTGGGAGCAATCATCGGCTTTATCAGTGTCAGTTTAAACAGTACTCCTGTAATGGCTGTTCGAAAGTGGAGCATCTTCAGAGAATGTGCCCACAACTGAGCAAGCGTGCTGCTGCTTATCACATTGCTGATGATGACCAGTCCAGTGCTGGCCCGGATACGTAACCCGAGGAGGAAGTGTATGGTCTGTATTCGTTCTTGGGATAGAGCCAGCCGTTAATCGTTAATGTGAAGCTGAATGGAGTGCCTGTATCAATGGAGCTGGACACGGGTGCGAGTCAGTCAATAATGAGCCAAAGGACATTCGACAAGCTGTGGGACACTGAGGCTGTGAAGCCTAAGCTGAGTCCAGTCAATGCCAAGTTGCGTACTTACACTAAGGAACTCATACCGGTGATTGGCAGTGCAGTAGTCAAGGTGTCATGATGTTGTGGATCAGTTCCTATGGAGGGAGCGAGAAAACAGGGAATTATAGACTGGTTAGCCTGGCATTGGTGGTGGGGAAAATGTTGGAATCAATTATTAAAGATGAAAATATAAGCACATTTGGAAAGCAGTGACAGGATCTGTCCAAGTCAGCATGGATTTATAAAAGGGAAATCATGCTTGACAAATCTTGTAGAATTTTTTGAGGATGTAACTAATAGAGTTGTCAAGGGAGAACCAGTGGATGTGGTGTATTTGGACGTTCAAAAGGCTTTTGACAAGGTCCCACACAAAAGATTAGTGTGCAAAATTAAAGCACATGGTATTGATGGTAATGTATTGACGTGGATAGACACAGGAAGCAGAGAGTCGGAATAAATGGGTCCTTTTCAAAATGGCAGGCAGTGACCAGTGGGGTGCTGCAGGGTTCAGTGCTGAGACCCCAACTATTTACAATATACATCAATGATTTAGATGAAGGAATTGAATGTAATATCTCCAAGTTTGCTGATGACACTAAGCTGGGTGGCGGTGTGAGCTGCGAGGAGGATGCTAAGAGGCTGCAGGGTGACTTGGGCAAATGCATGGCAGATGCAGTATAATGTGGATAAATGTGAGGTTATTCACTTTGGTGGCAAAAACAGGAAGACAGAATATTATCTGAATGGTGACAGATTAGGAAAAGGGGAGGTGCAACGAGACCTGGGTGCCATGTTACTTCAATCATTGAAGGTTGGCATGCAGGTACAGTGGGCAGTGAAGAAGGCAAATGGCATGTTGGCCTTCATAGCTAGGGGATTTGAGTATAGGAGCAGGGAGGTCTCACTGCAGTTGTACAGGGCCTTGGTGAGGCCACACCTGGAATATTATGTTCAGTTTTGGTCTCCTAGTCTAAGGAAGGACGTTCTTGCTATTGAGGGAATACAGCGAAGATTCACCAGATTGATTCCCGGGATGGCAGGATTGACATATGAGGAGAGACTGGATCAACTGGGCTTGTATCCACTGAAGTTTAGAAGAATGAGAGGGGATCTCAGAGAAACATATAAAATTCTGACGGGATTGGACATGTTAGAGGCAGGAAGAATGTTCCCGTTGCTGGGGAGTTCCAGAACCAGGGGTTACAGTCTAAGAATAAGGGGTAAGCCATTTAGGATCGAGATGAAGAAAAACTTCTTCACTCAGAGAGTGGTTAACCTGTGGAATTCTCTACCGCAGAAAGTTGTTGAGGCCAGTTCGTTAGATATATTCAAAAGGGAGTTAGATATGGCCCCTATGACCAAAGGGATCAAAGGGTATGGAGAGAAAGCAGGAAAGGGGTACTGAGGTTGAATGATCAGCAATGACCTTATTGAATGGCGGTGCCGGCTCGAAGGGCCGAATGGCCTGCTCCTGCACCTAATTTCTATGTTTCTATGATCTACCGATATGGATCGCCCCAGGTAATGGTCCAACGCTGTTCAACAGGAATTGGCTCAAGAAAATCACGTAGAATTGGAATGATATCAAAGCGTTGTCATTGTGCTCAAATGTTGAAGAAGTTTCCTTCTTTGTTTGAACCGGGCATTGGTAATTTTACTGGAGCCAAGGTGCAGATTCACCTGGATTCTGATGCAAGGCCTGTCTATCATAAGGCTCGGTCTGTTCCCTACATGATGAGGGAGAAGGTTGAAATTGAGCTTGACAGACTCCAACGTGAAGGGGTCATATCACCGGTCGAGTTTAACGAGTGGGCCAGTTCTATTGTTTCTGTGTTGAAGAGTGATGGCACTGTCAGGATTTGTGGAGACTACAAGGTTACGCTTAACCGATTTTCGAAACAGGATTAGTACCCATTACTGAAGACTGATGACCTGTTCACCATGCTAGCTGGTGTAAAGTCATTCACTAAACTGGATCTGACGTTGGCCTATATGACACAGGAGCTAGTCGACACTTTGAAGAAACTCACCTGCATCAACATCCATAAAGGACTGTTTGTCTCTGTTTGTGTCCTTTTGGAATTCGTTCGGCTACAGCCATATTTCAGAGGAATATGGAGAGTCTACTGAAGTCCGTTGCTAGAACTGTCATGTTTCAAGATTGCAATCTGGTCACAGGTCATGACACTACTGAACATCTGAACAATCTTGAAGAAGTCCTACATCGTCTGGACAAAGTGGGACTCAGGCTGAAACATTCAAAGTTTGTCTTCATGGCACCTGAAGTTGAATTCCTGGGGAGGAAGATTGCTGCTGATGGCATCAGGCCTACTGATTCAAAAACCAAGGCTATCAAAAATGCACCCAGGCCTCAGAATGTGACGGAGCTGCATTCATTCCTTGGGCTGCTCAACTACTTTGGTAATTTCTTACCCAGATTGAACACTTTGTTCGAGCCACTGCATGTGCTACTCAGAAAAGGCGACAACTGGGTCTGGGGTGTGTCTCAAGATAGAGTCTTTGAGAAAGCTAAGAATCTGCTCTGTTCAAACAAGTTGCTTGTTCATTATGATCCGTGTAAGCATCTTGCATTGGCCTGTGATGCTTCATCATATGGGGTTGGCTCTGTACAACAAGCAAATGAGTCGGGTAAGCTACAACCTGTTGCGTATGCTTCGAGAAGTTTGTCAAAGGCGGAAAGAGCTTACATCATGGTAGAAAAAGAAGCTTTGGCCTGTGTGTATGGGGTCAAAAAGATGCATCAGTACCTGTTTGGTCTTTGTTTTGATCTCGAAACGGATCACAAGCCACTCATTTCATTGTTTTCAGAAAACAAAGGTATTAATACCAATGCATCGTCCCGTATCCAGATTGGGCGTTGACATTGTCTGCCTATGATTATGTTATTCATCATAGACCTGGCAGTGAGAATTGTGCCGATGCACTGAGTCACCTGCCGTTGCCCACATCCGAGGTGGAGACGCCTCAACCTGCAGATCTACTGTTAGTAATGGATGCTGGAGAGTGAAGGAACACCTGTCACTGCTCAACAAGTTAGGATCTGGACCAGCCATGACCCTATTTTATCGGTTGTGAAACGTTGTGTCCTCAGTGGTGATTGGTGTGCAATACCTATGGAAATGTGTCATGAGACCAAACCTTACAACCGTCGCAAAGATGAATTGTCCCTTCAGTCAGATTGCTTACTGTGGGGTAATCGTGTTGTTATGCCTAAGAAAGGTAGAGAAAAATTTGCACACATCCTGGTATTATCATGAAAGCCATTGCTTAGGGCTCATGTATGGTGGCCTGGAATTGATTCTGATCTGGAATCATGTGTGGATCAGTGCAATACTTGCATGCAGCTAAGTAAAGTACCAAGAAATCTCCGCTGAGTCTTTGATCGTGACCATCTAAACCATGATCAAGGATCCACATCGATTTTGCGGGCCATTTCCTGGGAAAGATGTTTTTTGTTGTGGTGGATGCATATTCAAAGTGGATAGAGTGTATTATTATATCATCCAGTACGTCTACAGCTACTATTGAGAGCCTTTGTGTCATGTTTGCTACTCAAGGTCTGCCTGACATTGTTGTGAGCAACAACGGATCTCGCTTCACAAGTCTGGAGTTTCAAGAGTTCATGAAACTCAATGGTATTAAACATGTGAGGTCAGCCACATTCAAACCTGCTTCTAATGGTCAAGCAGAGCATGCTGTTCAAACGATCAAGCAGAGTATGAAACGTGTAACTCAGGATTCACTTGTCCTGTATACTGCTCAGTTACAGGACCAGACCTCATATGCTTACTGGGGTCTGCCCTGCTGAACTACTGATGAAGAGAAATCTCAAGACCAAGCTCTCTCTTGTTCATCCCAATTTGAATAATCGTGTTGCAAACAGACGTCAAAGTCAGCAAGAGTATCATGATCGTGCTGCTGTGTCACGTGACATCTCTGTCAACGATACGGTTTATGTCCTGAACTATGGTCAAGTTCCAAAGTGGATCGCCGGTACTGTTACAGCCAAGGAGGGTAACAGAGTGCTTATTGTCGTGCCCAAGAATGGGCAAACATGCAGGAAACATTTTGATCAGATAAAACTGCAGCACACGGATGAACTGGAACTGCTTGAGGAAGATGCAGTCAGTGACTAACCAACCAATGTTTATTCATCAGAGGACTTTGCTGTCATTATTGAAACTGGACCTCCAGTCCCTGATGTGGTCATTACCTCTCCCATCAGATCGGTTACTCAGCCTTCAGTCACAACTGACTCAGAACACTCACCTAGAACTGAAGTTGAACTGAGACGATCAACTCGTGAGCTGAAAGTCCCAGACCGTCTTAATTTGTAAAAAGACTGATATTAAGATCTTGAAAGGGGATGTTGTTATGTATTTATGCTAGGGGTCACCAGACACCAGGGGGCGCCACAGTCGGAGGTCATCAGGCTGTACGAGCGCATGCGCGGTCACTGGTATATAAGCGCGGGTACCATGTCACATGGGTTACTTTGGGCGCGAATAAAGTTGGATCAGGTTTACTCCTGAGGCAGTTTACATTAACAAGTCTTTTGAGTCATTACATTCATTATAGGTTCAAAGCCCCTCTCCAGTGACTTGAGCCTCATGATCGAGGCTGACAAACCCAGTGCAGTACTGAGGGAGCGCTGCACTGTCGGCGAGGCAGTACTGAGGGAGCGCCGCACTGTCGGAGCGGCAGTACTGAGGGAGCGCTGCACTGTCGGAGGGGCAGTACTGAGGGAGCGCTGCACTGTCGGAGGGGCAGTACTGAGGGAGCGCCGCACTGTCGGAGCGGCAGTACTGAGGGAGCGCTGCACTGTCGGAGGGGCAGTACTGAGGGAGCGCCACACTGTCGGAGGGGCAGTACTGAGGGAGCGCTGCACTGTCGGAGGGGCAGTACTGAGGGAGCGCCACACTGTCGGAGGGGCAGTACTGAGGGAGCGCTGCACTGTCGGAGGGGCAGTACTGAGGGAGCGCCGCACTGTCGGAGCGGCAGTACTGAGGGAGCGCTGCACTGTCGGAGGGGCAGTACTGAGGGAGCGCCACACTGTCGGAGGGGCAGTACTGAGGGAGCGCTGCACTGTCGGAGGGGCAGTACTGAGGGAGCGCCACACTGTCGGAGCGGCAGTACTGAGGGAGCACTGTACTGTCGGCGAGGCAGTACTGAGGGAGCGCCACACTGTCGGAGGGGCAGTACTGAGGGAGCACCACACTGTCGGAGGGGCAGTACTGAGGGAGTGCTGCACTGTTGGAGCGGCAATACTGAGAGAGCGCTGCATTGTCGGAGGGGCAGTACTGAGGGAGCGCTGCATTGTCGGAGGGGCAGTACTGAGGGAGTGCTGCACTGTCAGAGGGGCAGTACTGAGGGAGTGCTGCATTGTCTGAGAGGCAGTACTGAGGGAGTGCTGCACTGTTGGAGGGGCAGTACTGAGGGAGTGCTGCATTGTCAGAGGGGCTGTATGAGGGAACGCTACACTGTCAGAGGGGCAGTACTGAGGGATGTACTGAGGGAGAGCTGCATTGTCGGAGGGGCAGTACTGAGGGAGCGCTGCACTGTCAGAGGGGCTGTATGAGGGAACGCCACAGTTTCGGAAGGGCAATTCTGAGGGAGTGGTGGACTGTCGGAGGGGCAGTACTGAGGGTGTGCCACACTGTTGGAGAGGCAGTACTGAGGGAGCGCTGCACTGTCGGAGGGACACTACTGAGGGAGCGCTGTACTGTCGGAGCGGCAGTACTGAGGGAGATGGCAAGGTCAAGGGAGTGGCCGTGAATATGGGTGAGGTAAGTTGACATGGAGGTAGAGATTAAGGGAGGATAGAAGGGCCGTGAACTCAGAGGAGAGACAGCATGATGAATTGGGATGGAGGTTGAAATCTCCCAGGTTGCAAAGTCACTCCATGCAGAGGTTGAGGGAGGTCCACGATCTTGTTGAATGGCGGTGCAGGCTCGAAGGGCCGAATGGCCTACTCCTGCACCTATTTTCTATGTTTCTATGTTTCTATGTCTGTTGTGGCTGATGGATGGATGACTGACTTGTTGGGGGTGGCAGTGGCCATGTCAGGAATTGCAAGTCCATTTTTATTGAACAGGTCCATGATGAAAATTCCGGGTTCACTGATGACCCTTGAGTCCTCTGAAGGCTGCTGGTAGGTTGGTTGGTCGTCTATGGTTTCTTCGTCCGACTGTTCTGGCTCGTCTGTGTGCCTCAGCTTTGTCTGATCCATGTGTTCCCTGCAAGTTTGCCCATTCATGAGCTTAATAACGAATAATCTGTCACCCTCCTTGGCCATGACCGTACCAGCGATGCATTTGGGACCCTGACCATAGTTCAACACATATACAGGATCATTAACAGAAATCTCGCGTGACACAGTTACGCGATCGTTGTAACCTTGTTGACTTTGTCTTCTGTATTCAACATCATTATTTAAATCCGGGTGTACCAGAAATAGCTTGGTCTTAAGACCTCTTTTCATCATGATTTCAGCAGGCGACACCCCTGTGAGCGTGTGGGGTCTTGTCCTGTAACTCAGCAGTATGCAGGACAAGCGGGTCTGCAGTGACCCTTGAGTTACTCTCCTCATGCTTTGCTTGATAATTTGTACTGCACGTTGAGCTTGCCTGTTGGACGCAGCTTGAACGGTTATGACCTTACACGTTTTATGCCATTAAGTTTCACAAACTCCTGAAACTCCTGACTGGTGAAGTACGACCCATTGTCGCTCATCACTATGTCAGGCAGACCATGTGTCGCGAACATGAAATTGAAATTCTCTATGGTTGCCGTGGACATGTTGGATGATATGATTATGCATTCTATCCACTTCGAATAAGCGTCCACCACCACTAAAAACATCTTCCCCAGGAAGGGACCTGCAAAATCTCCATGGATCCTGGACCAAGGTTTGGATGGCCATGACCACAGACTCAGCGGCGATTCCACTGGTGCTTTGCTGAGCTGCATGCAAATGTTGTACTGATGCATGCTTGCTTCCAGCTCAGAATCAATTCCTGGCCACCACACATGGGATCTGGCGATGGCCTTCATCATCACTATACCAGGATGTGTGCTGTGTAACTCACGCACGAACTTCTCTCTCCCTTTCCTGGCCCCACAATGTGCAATCTGCTTGAATAGTCATTTCGTCCTTGCGACGAATGTACGGTTTGGCCTCCTCGCACATTTGCTTAGGTATGGCAGACCAATCCCCTTTGAGGATGCAACCCTTTGCCATCTATAAAATCGGATCTTGGCTGGTCCAGGTCTTAACTTGTTGAGCCGTGACAGGGGTTCCTTCACTCTCAAAAGCATCCATGATTAACATTAGATCTGCCGGTTGTGGCGTTTCCACCTCCGGTGTGGGCAACGGCAACCGGCTCAAAGCATCGGCACTGTTATGTATTGTCCATGTACATTAAATGTATAGTTACAATGGTGCGCCACAAGGGGCACTGTGGTGGGAGACCCGAAAGTACCTGCGAGACAGAGTATAAAAGGCTGCCCACCACAGCTGAGGGGCACTCTGGAGTTACACAATAAAGGACCAAGGTCACAGCAGTTACTACAACACCAGACTGTGTGGAGTCAGTGATTTGAGTGCTACATACATCACAAATTGGCAACGAGGACACGGACGAGCGCTTCATGCAACCATGGCTACTTTGGGCACGCTAAAGGATTTCACAGAGGGTAATGACTGGGATGCCTTTACGGAAAGGCTCGAGTACTATTTTATAGCAAACGACCTGACAGGGAACACGAACGCACTGATAGAGAAGCGTAAGGTGATATTGCTGTCCAGTTGTGGCGATGAGGTTTACCATCTCGTCAGGGATTTGCTGGCACCCACGAGCGCCAAGGACAAGTCATATGAGCAGCTGATTGCACTCATTCATAACCAACTGAAACCGAAGGAGAGCATCCTCACGGCCAGGTACAAATTCTACCACCATTGCAGACCTGAGGGCCAGGATGCCACAAAATATGCTGCGGACATCAGGAGACTTGCGGCGCCGTGCGATTTTGGCACACACCTTACGAGGCGTTGCAAAACGTCTTTGTTATGGGGATTGGCAATGAGGGTCTCCTTCACAAGCTGCTATCTACTGAACCTACAGGCAACCTGCAGCAAGCCATCAACATCAGCCGGGCATTTATGACCTCGACTTGCAGCACCAAACAGATGATCCACACGGTCTCGAACCCGGCAGATACTATTCAAAGGATAGCGCCCGTCACGGACAAAACTGCAGAACGTGGCTCTGCCCAGGGCAGAGAGCATGGACCTCAGAGTCCTAGAACTCAGAGTCCGCCGAGGGGGACTAATCGACTAGCACCATGCTGGCACTGCGGAGGAAGCCAAGGGGCTCACCGATGCAGGTTTGCGGAGTATACGTGCAATACCTGCCACACGAAAGGCCACCTTCAGCATATGTGCAAAAGAAACACGACTCACCGTGTGGCTGAGGAGACGATAGATGATCTGCTATCTAGCGAGGAGCGTTGCGGTTTGGCTCGACGGGCATCCCAGCCCCAGGTAGAAGAAGATGATGCGTTTGGACTGTATACATGTACCGACAATTCGGCCCCAGTGATTATGGAAGTGGACACGGGGTCGGGTCAGTCGCTGATGAGTCAGGAAACTTTTGATAAACTGTGGATCAACCCAGCTGCACGACCCAAGCTGGTCCCGGTCACGGTGAAGCTGCGCACCTACACCAAAGAACTGATACCTGTTCTTGGCAGAGCGGATGTGCAGGTATCTCACGGTGGTGAGACGCACGGTTTACCTTTGTGGATCACTGCAGGCGATGGGCTGACGCTACTCAGCAGGAGATGGATGGGGAAGGTCTGTGGGAGCTGGGAAGACTTCATTCCTCCACAGAACGCTGTCCACCGTGTTCACAGGCAGAGGCGGCCGTTCGCGGGGCTTGCAGCGGGAGGAGCAGTGAATCGGCAGTTTCGGGAGCGGGACTCGCTCGGCGACATCATGAGGGCCGGTGCTCCGAGAAGCGGGGCTCATCCAGGATCGGCTGCGGCAGTGAGGAGGACGTGTTTGTGTGTGACGGCTCCCGGGCAAAAAGGTCAGCTGCGTGGGGTGCTCCGGAGAATGCGGCGGTGCGGGGGCCGGTGCGTTGCGGCTCCCGGGTGCGTTCAGAGTGTGGCGGCTCGAGAGAGTGAGAGAGAGAGAGAGAGAGAGGGAGAGCAGGCAGCAGCACAGCGAGTTCAAGATGGCGGTGAGCCTCGTGGCAGCAGAGTTCTGCAGAGAGAGGCAGGCAGGCACCAGCAGAGCACCTAAAATGGCGGCGCCCAGTTGAAACCTCGTGGGAAAAATGGCATCTTAAAAGAGAAATGTACCCAGGAGTCTTAAAGGGGCCTTACACCATTGGCGGTCCCCACAAAGAGACTTTTGTAAGGGCAAAAGTGAGTCAAAATGATTACTGTGATTTGTATGATGACGTGATTTATGACAAGAGTTAACATTTTGATGCTAAAATGATTACTGTGATTAAAATGATTGATATGATTGGTGAAAAGAGTTAATATCACAATGCACAGTTAAAAGGGTTAATGGATCTGTGACTAACATGAGTAATGGATTAATGCGATTTCTGATTTTATGTGATTTATGCAATTGTTCAGCGGCTGCAGAAAAGCCGCAAGGCAATGCACTAGTTGCCATACCCTGCCTCAGCGCAGCCCATTACCTCGGGCAAAAAGGGGCAGTATGCCACCACCATACCTCACCCTGTGGAGCTGGGATTTAATAACTGTTCAGTGTATCTGCAACCTTTTGATATAACTCTTCAACGCATCTATATGTATCATACAAATGTACTGTCTGTGTACCTGCTTTCTACTGGAGATTATGTTTGTGTACTTGTATCACCCATGTAAGGACTGCTAATACCACATGCTCGCACCGGATCGCAAGCATAATCTCTACATGGGGGGGGGGAGAGGGAAGTGGATGGTCATGGACTCACACTCACAAATCAACCAGAGCGAACAAGGCTGAGGTTACCGGCAATTTGTTTTTGGAACTCGGGGGGGTGGGGAGTGAGATGTTATATATTGTCCATGTACATTAAATGTATAGTTACAATGGTGCACCACAAGGGGCACTGTGGTGAGAGACCCAAAAGTACCTGCAAGACAGAGTATAAAAGGCTGCCCGCCACACCTGAGGGGCACTCTGGAGTTACACAATAAAGGACCAAGGTCACAGCAGTTACTACAACACCAGACTGTGTGGAGTCAGTGATTTGAGTGCTACATACATCACAGGCACAATTCTCTGTGCCAGGTCTGTAGCAAATGATATAATCATAGGCAGATAATGTCAGCGCCCACCTTTGGATGCGGGATGAAGCAGTGGTATTGCTAACTTTGCTCTCGGAAAACAATGAAATGAGCGGCTTGTCTCTAATTCGAACCTCAGACCAAGCAGGTATTGATTCATCGTTTTAACACCGTACACACACACGAAAGCTTCTTTTTCTACCATGCTGTAGACTCTTTCTGCTTTAGACAAACTTTTGGATGCATACGTGACAGGTTGAAGTTTCCCCGACTCATTGGCTTGTTGGAGTACGCAACCAATTCCATATGACGGTGCACCACAGGCCAAAACTAAATGTTTACATGGGTCATAATGTACCAGCAGCTTGTTTGAGCAAAGCAGATTGGTGGCTTTCTCGAAAGCTCGTCTTGCAATGCGCCCCAAACCCAGTTGTCGCCTTTTCTCAATAACATTTGCAGTGGTTCTAGTAAGGTGCTCAATTTAGGTAGGAAGTTACCAAAGTAGTTGAGTAGACCCAGGAACGAACGCAGCTCCATCACATTCCGCGGCTTGAGTGCATTCTTGATGGCCTTGGTTTTCACGTCAGTAGGTCTGATGTCATCAGCATTGATTTTCCTCCCGAGGAATTCGACCTCCGATGCCTTGAAGATGCACTTCGAGTGTTTCAGTTTGAGTCCCGTTCTATCCAAATGCAGTAGAACCTCTTCCAGGTTGTTCAGATGTTCTTTGGAGTCACGACCGGTGATCAGGATGTCATCTTGGAACATGACGGTTCTGGGAACGGACTTGAGTAGACTTTCCATGTTCCTCTGGAATATTGCTGCAGCCGAGCAAATTCCGAAAGGGCACCTGTGGTAAATAAACAGTCCTTTGTGCGTGTTGATGCACGCAAGTCTCTTCGACGTCTCGACCAACTCCTGTGTCATATAGGCCGACGTCAAGTCCAGTTTTGTGAACGACTTCCCTCCGGCTAGCGTCGCAAACAGGTCATCAGCCTTCGGTAACGGGTACGGGTTTCGAAACCTTGTTGATCGTAGCCTTGTAGTCTGCACAGATTCTGACTGTGCCATCATTTTTCAGCATAGGAACAATGGGGCTGGCCCATTCATTAAATTCGACCGTGTTAAGTCCTGACTCTAATGTACTGACTTACACGAGGCACATGCTGAAGTCAAGGTCACTCAGAACCTGCACCTTTAATTCCAGCTCTCCAGTGCTGCACTTGCCTGAGACCTCCCTTTATATACCTCAGTGGGACAGGTATGGAGTGTCTCCTGCAAGTGCACCCCTGGTGGTAAGGTATGCTTATTGTTACAGGCCATATCCAGTTACAGTCATATATAGCATGGTAAGATACAGTTATATACAGTAATGTGAGATACATGTAATCACCCTCCACCAAGGTCTTACTGCCTTTATAGATTCAGTCTCTCAGGTGGTCTGCGCTCTCGCGTGAAGCGTCTTAGTTGTGGTTCAGTTGTTTGCCTTGGTGCCTGTTTTTCATTCGGTGTGATTGCTGGTATCTCGCCTGGGCTTACTGTTTTGTTCGGTGTGATTGCTGGTATCTCGCCTGGGCTGTCTGTTGAGATTGCCCTTTCCTCAGGTTGTTCCACATGTCTGTCCACCAGGTGTGGTGTGAGTTCCACATTGTAGTCTGCCTCTGGTTCTTCATTGTTATCAGTGAATCTACTTTTTACTTGATCTACATTGGCCATTGTCCATTTGTACAACCAGTAACCTGTTTCCCTCTTTGTCTGTTACTGTCCCTGCAAGCCCCGGCCATAGTTTAGCACAAACACTTTGTCCCCTATCTCAATCCACCTCCCCCTCGAATTTCGGTCATGGTACTCAATTTACTTTTGACGCTTAGCCTCAACAATTTCATGCATGTCTGGGAGGATTAACGAGAGCCTGGTCTTTAAGGTTCGTTTCATCAATAGTTGTGCGGGGGGGAACCCCAGTCAACGAATGCGGACGAGATCTGTATGCCAGCAGCAGTCGCGACAGGCGGGTCTGCAGCATGGGACCTTGGATTCTTAGCATGCCTTGTTTAATGATCTGCACTGCTCGTGCCGCCTGGCCATTGGAAGCCGGCTTCAAAGGTGCCGTCTTAATGTGATTTATATTGTGTTCAACTATAAAATCGTGAAATTCTGCGCTGGTGAAGCACTGACCATTATCACCGACCAATATGTCAGGAATGCCGTGCATTGCAAACATGGTTCTAAGGCTCTCTACTGTGGTGGAGGTGGTGCTCGAGTTTAAAATGGTGCACTCGATCCATTTTGAAAATGCATCAACGACTACGAGGAACATTTTGCCCATGAATGGGCCCGCATAATCTACATGCACCCGCGATCACAGTTTGGTAGGCCAGGGCCAGGGGCTTAGGAGGCCCTCCCTGGGGGCATTACTGAGATGGGCACAAATGGTGCACCGACGGACGTAGAGCTCCAAGTCCGCGTCAATGCCAGGTCACCAGATATGAGATCTGGCTATAGCCTTCATAAGGACAATCCCCGGGTGCTCGCGATGGAGCTCCCGGACAAACGCCTCACTGCCTCGTAAGGGCATAACCACTCGGCTGCCCCACATCAGGCAGTCTGTCTGTAGTGAGAGTTCATGCATGCATCTATGGAAGTGTTTGACCTCCTCGGGGCAGGCATCGCGAGCCTTTGCCCAGTCATCGGTTAAAACGCATCTTTTAACTAGAGATAACGTGGGGTCGCTGGCCGTCCAGGCTCTGATTTGGCGAGCTGTCATGGGCGAACCTGTGGATTCAAAGGCATTGACTGCCATGACCATCTCACAGTCCTGTTCGTCGGACCCTTCTGTGGTTGCCAGGGGTAGCCTGCTAAGCGCGTCGGCACAGTTGTCTGTGCCTGGTCTGTGCCTTATCGTGTCGTCGTAAGCCGCCAGCCATGAGTGCCCACCGCTGAATGCGCGCCGAGGCGTTGCCGTTGATTGCCTTGCACTCGGATAGTAGGGACGTGAAGGGTTTGTGGTCGGTTTCTAACGCAAACTTGGCCCCGAAAAGTTATTGGTGCATCTTTTTGACACCGTACACGCACGCGAGCGCCTCCTTCTCAACCATACCGTACCCGCGCTCCGCCAGCGAAAGTGACCTGGAGGCATAAGCAACAGGTTGCAATTTACCCGCATCATTGACGTGCTGTAAAACGCACCCGACCCCGTACGCTGACGCATCACACGTAAGGACTAACTTTTTACCTGGGTCAAAAAAGGCTAAAACACTCTTGGAGCATAGAAGGTTGCGTGCGTTCTTGGGCGTCCCCCCAAAACCAATCGCACCCCTTTCTGAGTAGCACGTGGAGAGGCTCCAGCAGCGTGCTCAAGTTCTGCATAAAGTTCCCAAAGTAATTGAGTAGACCGAGAAAGGCGCGCAGTTCCGAGACATTCCGGGGCCTGGGTGCCAGGCGAATCGCTTCAGTTTTGGATTCGGTTGGGTGGATTCCATCAGCGGCAATCCTTCTGCCCAAAAGTTCAACCTCAGGCGCGAGAAACAGAAACTTGGATTTCTTAACTCTTCGGCCTACCCGATCCAATCGACTTAGTACTTCCTCAAGATTGCGGAGATGAGAGTCGGTGTCCCTGCCCGTGATGAGTATGTCATCTTGAAACACAACCGTCCCCGGGATTGACTTGAGCAGACTCTCCATGTTGTGCTGGACTATAGCAGCTGCCGACCTGATGCCGAATGAGCATCGATTGTACACAAAAAAGCCTCGATGTGTGTTGATGGTGGTGAATAGCTTAGACTCTTCGGTCAGTTCTTGCGTCATATACACAGATGTGAGGTCAAGTTTCGAGAAAAGTTTTCCTCCAGCCAATGTGGCAAATAGGTCCTCCGCTCTGTGCAGCGGGTATTGGTCCTATAGGGAGACTATATTTATGGTAGACTTGTAATCCCCACAGATTCGCATGGATCCATCAGGCTTCATGACGGGGACGATGGGACTTGCCCAGTCGCTGAATTCCACGGGAGAAATTATGCCTTCCCGCAGAAGCCGGTCCAGTTCGTTTTCAATCTTTTCCCTCATCACATAAGGCACAGCTTTAGCCTTGTGATGGACCGGTCTGACATCCTGTGTGATGTAGATTCTAACTTTAGCCCCTTTGAAGGTGCCCACACCTGGCTGAAAGAGATGTTCAAAATGACTTAGAACTGTTGAGCAGGAGGTCCGTTCCTCTGACGACATGGCGTGAACATCATCCCATTTCCAATTAAGTTCTGCTAGCCAGCTTCTCCCCAACAGGGCTGGGAGATCCCCGGGGACAATCCACAGGGAAAGTCGGTTCACCATCCCTTTGTGTGTGACTGAGAGCATGGCGCTGCCAAGGACTGGGATGATTTCTTTAGTATAGGTCCTTAGTTTAGTGACGATCTTTGTGAGTTTTGGTCTGTTGCTTTTGTGTGGCCACAGCTGTTCAAATTGTTGAATGCTCATGAGGGATTGACTGGCCCCATGTCCAATTCCATGTTGACAGGTATCCCGCTGAGTAGAACCCTCATCATAATTGGAGGCGTCTTGGTGTAGGAACAGTGGACATTGATCGTGTTAACCCGCTGTACCTCGGCGTCTCATGCACTGTTCCAACTGTCTTCTGGTCTGCTTTCCGACCCTTCCGATTCGTATACCAGCCGAGCTGCTGTTTTTCTGCACATGCGAGCCAGATGCCCTGTGTAGTTGCAGTTTCTGCAAACGGTATGCTGAAATCGACACACCCTGGTTGAGTGCCTTCCCCCACATCTCCAACACAGACCGTTTCGATTGTTTCCGAAGGATGAGCTGCGTCTGGCTGATCTCTCTTGAGCTTCTCTCAGTCTGTTGTTGATTGCTCGCATTGTGGGTTGATGAGGTGTGATCGGCCGTTCATGTGGCCCTTGATTTTGATGGCTTCTGGTGCCACTGTCTGCTGTTGAAGGCCTGCTCTCCTGCCTTTGTCTGTGTGTGGGGGTAGCGGTTTGTTTCACAATGTGAAGCCCTTGTTCCGATGCCTCGTTGGTTGTCGTACCCGAAGTATAGATCAACCTCGTTTCTTCTTCGCCTGCCAAGAACGTCTGTGCGACCAGTGCTGCTGCCTCTAGAGTCAAGTTCTTAGTCCCTATAAGCTTTCGGAATATGCCTGCATGGCCTATTCCTTCAATAAAAAAGTCTCTCAGACCTTAGTTCATCGCGGAACTCACATGAACTAGCCAGCCTCCGAAGTTCCACCACGAAGCCGGGTATGCTTTGGCCCACACAGCGTCTGTAGTTGTAGAACCTGTGTCTGGTCATGTGTAGGCTGCTCGCTGGCTTCAGATGGTCTCTCACCAGTGTGCTCAACTCCTCAAATGACTTGCTTGCTGGTTTCTCGGGTGCCAGCAGGTCTTTCATTAAAGCGTATGTTTTCGAGCCACAGCTGGTCAAGAGATGGGCTCTTCTCTTGTCTGCCTTATCGTTGCCCAGCCAGTCTTTGGTCACAAAGCTTTGCTGGAGCCTTTCTATAAAGTCATCCCAATTGTCTCCAGCATTGTATTTCTCATCTGAGCTGTTGGTAGCCATTCTGTGGATTCTGTGATCCCGTAACTCGTCGCCACTGTTAAGTCCTGACTCTAATGTACTGACTTACACGAGGCACATGCTGAAGTCAAGGTCACTCAGAACCTGCACCTTTAATTCCAGCTCTCCAGTGCTGCACTTTCCTGAGACCTCCCTTTATATACCTCAGTGGGACAGGTATGGAGTGTCTCCTGCAAGTGCACCCCTGGTGGTAAGGTATGCTTATTGTTACAGGTCATATCCAGTTATAGTCATGTATAGCATGGTAAGATACAGTTATATACAGTAATGTGAGATATATGACACACAACACCTCGTACGTTTTCTCTTTTGGATCACTAAGCATGAGTAGATTCTTTATCAGACCGTAGATCTTTGAACCGCACACAGTGAGGAACACGGCCCAGCGCCGATCTGCATCGTCGACCCCCTTCATTTTGTTGGCCACGAAGTACTGATTCAAACGGCTCACAAAGTCTGCCCAATCTTCTCCCTCCATGAATCGCTCTAAAAATTCAATCGTGCTCATTTTGCAAACAAAGGTTCTTGTATTCTCGTCGCCAAATGTTATGTATGCAATAAAGGTTCAAACTGAGTATTGTTTAACTAAGCAAGGTACAACCTTGACTCTGCTTTATTTAGGCCCAAAGTGCCTGACTCTCAAAATGGCTGACCTTTTATACCTGAGCAGCACCATGTGCATGCTGCTCAGTGGCCTCCAACAATTACGCCATCTGGTGGCTACAAACAAAATTATCCTCCCCTTATAGTTCAATCCGCACTCCAGAGACTTGAGCACTTAATCCAGACTGACACTCCAATGCAGTGCTGAGGGAGTGCTGCACTGTCGGAGGTGCTGTCTTTCGGATGAGACTTTAAATCGAGGCCCTGTCTGCTCTCTCAGGTGGATGTGAAAGATCTCATGGCAGTATTTCAAAGAAAAGCAGGGGAGTTCTCCCCTGTGTCGTATAGACTATAGACCAGTTAGACTTACATCTGTTATTGGGAAAATGCTGGAGGCCATTATTCATTATCATAGGCAGTCCCTCGAAACGAGGATGACTTGCTTCTACGCGAACAAGGGATGAGTTCACAGGTGTTTCAATGAAGTACCTAATATTCCAGATCCTGAACTACATCTTGAAGGGTGGAAGATGCCTGTGAGTGGATTTTTTAACGTGTGGTGGTCTTGGTCCAGTGGCAAGGATTACCGAAGACGACTGGAGACCTGCTCTGCTGCACGGACCTAGTGTGCACACATATCACAGTGTGAGCTGGCCCATGCTGCCCCTGGGTCCTCACCTCTTCTGGCCCCGAACCGATGCCTCTCCCGGGTCCTGATCACATCCCTCTACATTCTCTCACCGCTCCTTTGCCCTTGGGCCCTCGCCTCTCTGGTCCCGAACTCACGTCTCTCCCGGATCCTGATCACATCCCTCTACATTCCCTCACCGCTCCTTCGCCCCGACCTCACTGCTCCTGCTGTACCTGCCCACACTCCAATCACCAACCTGGACCTTAATGACGTCCCTCTTCACTGCAGTCGCCCTCCTGCACCAGCTCGTGCTGTACCTTGAAGTGGTATGCCGCCAGGCCGTTATTAATAAAGTAATAGCAGGACATTTAGAAAATCATAATACAATCAGAGTCAGCATGGTGTTATGAAAGGGAAATTGTGTTTGCTAGAGTTCTTTGAGGATGTAACGAGCAAGGTGGATAAAGGGGAACCAGTAGATGTGGTGTAATTTGGATTTCCAGAAGGCATTCAATAAGGTGCCACATAAAAGGTTACTGCATAAGATAAGAGTTCACGGGGTTGAAGGTAATATATTAGCATGGATAGAGGATTGGCTAACTAACAGAAAACAGAGAATCAGAATAAATGGGTCTTTTTGCGGGTTGGCAAACTTTAACTCGTGGGGTGCCAGAATGCTGGGTCCTCAACTATTTACAATCTATATTAATGACTTGGATGAAGGGACCGAGTGAATTGTTGCCAAATTTGCTGATGATACAAAAAGGGGTGGGAAAGCATGTTATGAGGACACAAAGGGCTGGATTTTTGGTTGCCTACGCCTCAGTTAGCGGCTAGAAGGGGCGTTAATGGGAGCATAAGTGGTTACCGACCAGGAGCGCAGCATTTGATGCCACAACCGAAAATTCATTAGAGGCTCACCAGGGCCGCAGACCAGTAGTGCCCGACTGCTGGCGATCACTCCGATCATGACGTATTCCTGGTGCAACGCCCACGCTTGCGTCCCGGTCAAAAAATTAGGTGCGGACCAGGAACAACATCTGGAAAAACAGTCGGTACTGGCTTGCAGAGTTGTTTGCTGGGGCTACCTGAAGGGATGAGGAAGCTCTTCCCTCGGAGGTCACAGTCAGTGCAACGCTTACACGCAGCACAGTGTTGAGCCTCCGAGTTTGCAGCGGCAGGCAGGTGTACCAGTTGAGCTTCAGGGAAACCTATTTGGAAAACTTTAATGGGGGCATTACTTGTTCGCCAGCGTCGCATTCTACAAGCAGAGAAGGGCTGTTGGCCATGTTGGCGCCCAAAGGAGGAAAGCCCCTAGACGTTGGGGCAGGAGGTCTTACCCTCCACGGCTTTACCAATGGCAATGCTCATACCTGAACCTGTCCGAGGAGCAGTGTGTCAGAAGGCTGTGCTTCCGAAAAGAGGTTGTCACAGAGATATGCCATCTCTTGCAGGAAGACCTGCAGCCTCACATCGGTACAAGGACTGTGCTGCCCATCACATGAAGGTCATGGATGCACTCGCCTTCTTTGCGTCCAACTCCTTCCAGGCTGCTTCAAGGGACATATTCTGCATCTCACAATTTGCAGCATATCGCTGCATCGCGACGTCACACAGGCTCTCTACAGCTGTTGAATGGACTTCATTACCTTCCCAATGAGCAGGGAGAAACAGGATGAACGCACATGTGCATTTGCCAGAATAACGGGCTTCCAGAGGATGCAAGGAGCAATTGACTGCATGCACAAGTCTTGCGAGCAACATTCCAGAATGCAGAGGTCTTCAGAAACAGAAAGGGAAGCCATTTAGGACTGAGATGAGGAGGAATTTCTTCACCCAGAGAGTGGTGAACCTGTGGAATTCTCTACCACAGAAAGTTGTTGAGGCCAATTCACTAAATATATTCAAAAAGGAGTTAGATGAAGTCCTTACTACTAGGGGAATCAAGGGGTATGGTGAGAAAGCAGGAATGGGGTACTGAAGTTGCATGTTCAGCCATGAACTCATTGAATGGCGGTGCAGGCTAGAAGGGCCGAATGGCCTACTCCTGCACCTATTTTCTATGTCTATGTTTCTATGTTTCCCTAAATGCACAACTGGTGTGCGAGCACATGCAGCGCATCCTCGCAATCAATGCTCGCTATCCTGGAAGTGCACATGACGCCTTTATCCTGCAGTGGAGCACTGTGCCTCGACTGTTTCAGCCACCATGGCAAGGCTGAGGTTGGCTACTCGGGGACAAGGGATATGGCCTGGCCAGCTGGCTTTTGACAGCCCTCCGCAACCACACCACAGAGCCGGAGGAACGCTACAGTGAGAGCCATGCCGCCACCCAAAACGTCATAGAGTAGACCATAGGGCTGCTGAAGCAACGATTCCGATGGCTGGACTGCCCTGGAGGCAGCCTTCAATACTCCTGTTATGTATGTATGTAGACCTTACCCAAATGTAAGACTTGCCAGTAGGGCGCACACCTGTAGAAGACCTCAGGGTCACCTGTGCACCCTGGGGCAAGCAGGTATAAAAGGTGATTCACCATGCTGCTTCCTCACTCTGGAGTCTGAATAAAGAGACCAAGGTCACAACAGTTTGAGCTTACGATATAGCCCTGTGAATTTATTCTGAACATAACAAATTAGTGATGAACGGATCAAGAACTTTCACGTGGTAATGGCTGCCATTGGTATTCTTGGGATTTGTTGAGGGCAATGATCGGGAAGCCTTCGTTGAGCACCTCAACCGGTACTTTGTGACCAACGAATTGGAAAGACTGAGATGGCGACCAAGTGCAGGGCGATTCTCCTCACCATATGTGGGTCATCGATATATGGCCTCCTTAAAAATTTGCTGGCACCGGTCAAACTAACAGACAAATCTTACGCAGAGCTGTGTACACTGGCTAAAGACCATCTCAAGCCAAAGGAGAGCATCCTGATGGCCAGGTACCGCTTTTACACGCACCGTCGCTCCGAGGGCCAGAACATGGCGGGTTTTGTCGCCGACCTAAGACGCCTTGCGGGGCAGTGTGACTTTGCAGGATCCTTGGGGGAAATGTTGTGGGACTTTTTTGTGCTTGGAATTGGCCATGAAGTCATCCTTCGCAAACTGCTGTCTGTCGAATCCCTAGATCTGAGCAAGGCCATCACGATAGTCCAAGCCTTCATATCCATGAGCAATAACACAAAACATATATCTTCAAAGAATCGAAGCTCACCGGCAAGCACCGTGCACAAAATAATGTTTGCAGCAGGCAGAACAGCACAGGGCAGGGCCCACACAATTGCAGAGGCCAGACCTAGGCCTAGAGTGACTCAGAGTCCGCCGTGGGGCGTGAATGCATATCCATTAGCACCATGTTGGTGCTGCAGGGGCAGCCATAGAGCTCATCAATGTAGGTTTAAGCCCTATGTGTGCAAGGGCTGTGGAACAATGGGATACCTCCAGCGAATGTGCAAACGATCTCTGGCAGAGTCAGGAGAGGACGACCGATCTAGCGAGGATCTAGATGAACGAACAGGAGAGGCAACTGAACCTGAGGATGAAGAGGAAGTATATGGGATACACACCTTCACCACCAAAAGCCCTCTGATAATGTTAAAAGTTGAACTTAACGGCACTCCAGTCTCCATGGAACTATAGGCACGGGGGTGAGTCAATCAATCATGAGCCAGAAGGCTTTCGAGAGGCTGTGGAGCGACAAAGCACAGCAACCCAAGCTGATCCCGATTCAGGCAAAGTTGCGCACCTACACCAAGGAACTGATACCAGTTATTGGTAGTGCGGACATAAGAGTATTCCATGAGGGAGCAGAGCACAATTTATCACTCTGGATTGTTTCAGGTGATGGGCCATCGCTGCTCAGCAGGAGGTGGATGGGGAAGATTCGATGGAACTGGGAAGACCTCTGCGTACCTTCTCCGGCAAACCCCCTCTTTCAGCTGAACCAGACATCGAAGTGCAGATCCATTCGCAGATCCCCAAGGCACAGGCCGCTCATCACAACCACGAGGAGGTAAAGTTCAACCGAGCAGCGATACAGGCGTGGTACCCACCACCCAAAGCCGACGACCCCTTCGCGACGATGGAAGAGGCTCCAGGTCGACCATGCGGAGTGGGACTCCGGCCGAAATGATCTGAATGCGTCTTCCTGACGCCAGAGGCAAAATACCTGGGGAGGAAGATCATGGCAGTCGGCATCACGGACACGGACGAGAGGGCGCCCAGAACAAGGGACGAGAGAGCATCCAGACCACGGGATGAAGGTGCGTCCAGACCATGGGACAATAGAGCATCGAGACCATGGGACGAGAGCACGTCCAGACCACGGGAGGTCGCCGCAATGGAACGGAGGAATGTGTCACCGAACAAGGAAGACGACTGGGTTTGGGGCATGGGTAAAGGGCGGCCGCGGTGAAGGCTAGGAACCCACTATGCTCCAATAAATTGTGTGCACCATGTAACCCTTGCGAGCGGTCTTTCGCGGTCAATGATGTATTATTGTATGGGGTTGGGGGTACCTTACAACAAGCCAAAGTAGTGGGCGAACACCAACCGGTCGTATATGTATCTGACAAAGTACTTGTAACAAGTGATGTGTTATTACATTGGTTCAGGTGTGTTGTACAGCAAGTCAAAGTAGCGGGCTAACCCCAACCAGTTGCATATGTATGTAACAAAGTAT
The DNA here is from genome assembly GCF_044704955.1 of Pristiophorus japonicus. Lineage (NCBI taxonomy): Eukaryota > Metazoa > Chordata > Chondrichthyes > Pristiophoridae > Pristiophorus > Pristiophorus japonicus. The sequence continues at coordinate 47,947,864 of NC_091986.1, read as the reverse complement.
TCGTAGCAAGTGAGATGTTACCGCACGGGGTCTGGTGTGTTGCGCAGCAAGCAAAAGTAGCGGGCAAGCCCCAAACGATTGAACATATATCAAATAAGTTAAACAAAGCAGCAGCCAGTGTTCACGGGACTAAAGAGACGTACCAAAGAGTGTCCCAATATGTGCTTGAGTCAGACAAGCTGCTCATCCCACAAGCTTGGGAGAGCAGAGGCACCATTATCGATGCATTGTTTCGAGAATGTCTAACACTGTCTGTGCACTGTAACATGATCCGCCACAGGCCAGGCACTGAGAGCGGCACTAATGCTCTCAGTTGGCTACCGTTGCCCACCACCGGGGTGGAAATGGCACAGCCTGCAGACCCACTCGCGGTCGTGGAAGTGCTAGAAAGCGAGGGGTCAATCGTAACGGCCCCCCAGCTTAGGACCTGGACCAGCCAGGATCCCACGTTACCGCCTGCCAAAGGTGAACTGCTAGATGGGATGTGGCAACCTATCCATCGCAGAGACGATAGACTCATCCCAACATTGCAAAGCAAGGCAGGGCGGCTACTCACAACGGTGGTCCGGGACCCCCCCTACTACGGCCCAAGGTCCATGGAGAGCACGAGGCCTCCCGCCACTACCGAAAGTCTCAAGGCCATGACGGCCATCCTGGGTTTGCCAGACCTCAGGGTCAGCGACAATAGCCCGGAGCAGGTAGCCCAAATCACTAAACCTAGCACCATGCATGTCACAGTAGATTCCCTACAGACCCGGCTATCCTGGGTGTTACGCAGTCACCAGACAGAATCACTCAAAATCCTTCTGTAGGCCATCAGCAGAGAAAGCACCATAATTGCACGGCCCCTCCACGCGACATCAGAATAAGTGATGTAGACCATGTTCAGGGCCCCAGTTGGGCCACTAGCACTGCATTAGCCTAGGTGGGGAATGGAGTGTATGTGGCGAAAATGGAGCGTTTGATTGTGAACCCATGTACCGGGCTAACGAGTAAAGCATTTGGACAAGACCAAACTGCGAACTACAGATAACCAGGAGCCACTGTGAAAGGACCTGGCCTCTAGTGACCCATTAACACGATCAACTTCGCCGTCAACCACGAGGATGAACCCACTATGTCAGGGCTTCAACCCAGGCGATCAACCCGGGGGCACGGGGCACCAGATCACCTCAACTTGCAAATAACTTGCACAAGAAGACTTTGGGGGGGAGTGATGTTATGTATGTATGTAAACCTTACCCAAGTGTAAGACTTGCCACTAGGGGGCACACCTGTGGGAGACCTAAGGGTCACCTGTGCACCCTGGGGCAAGCAGGTATAAAAGATGATTCACCATGCTGCTTCCTCACTCTGGAATCTGAATAAAGAGACCAAGATCACAACAGTTTGAGCTTGCGATATAGTCCTGTAAAGTGTGGCTGTCCTTAACAACTGCATGGCAATGCTCAATTCTCGCGATTCAGGAGGTCAAGGGTCATCATTACATGCGCAGAAAAGGAGACGGAGAGAGAGAGAACTCAGAGGCACTGAAAGCATGTGTGGCTGTGGTATAACGCCGCAATCAAAAGGCCACATTAGTGAAGTAAACAGGATTGAGCGGCGAGCGGCGGCCACGGGCAGCATGGAGGCCCCGACCTGCGAGGGAACATCAGCGACAGGTCGGGGCCAGAAAAGGAGCAGCGGCCACAGACAGCATGGAGGCATGCCACTGCAAGGCACAGCGCGAGCTGATGCAGGAGGGCGACGGCTGTGAAGAATGACGTCATCAAGATCCAGGTCGGTGATTGGAACGTGGGCAGATACAGCAGGAGCTGCGAGGTCGGGGTGAATGAGCTATGAGAGACTGTGGAGGGACGTGATCAGGGCCCAGGGGAGCCACGACTTCGGGGCCAGGGGCCCAGGGGCAGCATGGACCAGCCCTCACTGCGATACATGTGCGCACTAGGTCCGTGCAGCAGAGCAGGTCTCCAGTTGTCTTGGGTAATCCTTGCCACTGGACCAAGACCTAGCTCTGTCAAGCCCGTGTGGTGGCTGGTGTGCAACGGCCACCCCACGTTAAAAAAATCCACGCACAGGCATCTTCCACCTTCAGGATGTAGTTCGGGTCCTTCATTGAAACACCAGTGAACTCGTCCTTTTTTTGGCGTGGAAGCAAGTCATCCTCGTTTCGATGGACTGCCGATGATGAGTCCTGTGAATTTATTCTGAGCATAACTGTCATGTATGTAACCACAATGTAACACCACTGTTTTACTGTATACACTCAACCTAGATGTACACCTTGACCACAAGGGGTGAACTTGTGGGAGATACTCCTTACCTGATCACACAGGTATAAAAAGGGAGGTCCCACGCAGGGTCATCACTTGGAGTCCTGTGAATAAAGAGTTAAGGTCATAGAGTGACCTTGTTCCCAGAATGTGCCTCGTGTGGTTTCATACTGTAGAGTAAGGACTTTACATTGGCGACGAGAAACAGGAATTCACGAGCCACGAGAATGGCCACCGGTAGCACAGAGGAACGGTACTGTGTTGGGGAAGACTGGGACGATTTTGTTGAGAGGCTTCAGCAAAGCTTTGTTATGAAAGAATGGCTGGGGGATGCAGCGGCCGACAAGCGAAGGGCTCATCTTTTGATCATCTGCGGACCAAAGACTTACGCGCTCATAAAGGACTTACTAGAACCTGAAAAGCCGGCGGACAAAACCTTTGAAGAACTTAGCAAATTGATCGGGGAGCACCTCAAACCAACGAGTAGCATACATATGGCCCGACACAGATTCTACACCCACCGACGTCAGGAAGGACAGAGCATACCGGACTTCGTAGCGGACCTCTGGCATTTGGCTAGCCTCTGTAAGTTCACAGACGCCTGCAGGGGGGAGATGCTAAGGGACTTCTTTATCGAGGGCATCGGTCATCCGGGGATTTTCCGCAAGTTAATTGAGACCAAGGATTTGACCTTGGAAGCGACGGCGTTGCTAGCTCAAACTTTCATGGCGGGGGAGGAAGAGACGAAAATAATATACGCGCGCAATTCTGCCTCTAACATGGCAAGGGATCAGGAAGTCAACATCATCAATGTGACTCAGAGCCCCGTAGGCAGGCAGGGGCAGTCCGACATTCCCCAGACAGCAATAGACCCCAGAGTAGGACTTCAACAGAAACAATGGCAGGCTGAACGGACATTCACGCCATCACAGTGGACAATGCGGCCCGGGATGGGGCCATTGACACCCACTAATAGGGTACTTAAGAGCAGTCAAACGGACAGTCAGCGCAGAATGCCTGGCCGTAGTCCCTTTGTTCCCAACAATGGAAACTTTAACTCATGCTGGAGGTGTGGGGGAAAACACCCAGCCAGATCTTGCAGATTTCAACAGTTTGTCTGCAGGACCTGCAATCTCAGTGGCCATTTAGCTCAATGTGCAGGAAGCCTGCAACCAAACTAAAATATGAGGCGGATGGACCAGAAGAGGGTTCTTTGAGGCAGGATGACTTTTGGGGCGAATCGATGGATGCCGAGGTTCAGCGGGTCCATGTGGCGGATATTCACAGTTCATACACCAAAACGCCACCCATGATGATGAGGGTTTTATTAAATGGTATCCCAGTATGCATGGAGCTTGACACCGGGGCCAGCCAGTCACTCATGGCCTTCAGCAATTTGAGAAGCTATGGCCATTTAAAGCCAGTACATGAAAATTAGCATATGTTGGGACACAATTATGGACTTGCACTAAAAAAATCATTCCGGTGCTAGGCAGTGCAATGTTGGCTGTCACACGCAACGAGTTAGTGAATCGGCTGCCGCTCTGGATTGTCCCGGCCAATGGTCCCGCACTGTTGGGGAGGAGCTGGTTAGCTGAGATGAACTGGAAATGGAGGGATGTTCACGCAATGTCATCTGTGGAGCGAAGTTCGTGCTCACAAGTTCTGCAACAATTCGACTCACTATTCCAACCTGGCGTCGGGACTTTCAAAGGCACTAAAGTAATGATACACAACACCCCGGACGCCAGGCCAGTGCACCACAAAGCCAGAGCGGTGCCATATGTAATGCGGGAAAAGATTGAGAGCGAATTGGACCGGCTATTGAGAGAGGGCATCATCTCGCTTGTTGAATTCAACGACTGGGCGCGAGCCCCATCGTTCCCGTTCGAAAAGCGGATGGCTCTGTCAGGATCTGTGGCGACAAAAGGCCACCATCAATCGGGTGTACCTACAAGATCAATACCCTCTCCCGAGAGCGGAGGACCTTTTCGCCACGCTGGCAGGCGACAACCTGTTCACCAAGTTGGACCTCACTTCAGTCTATATGACCCAGGAACTGGCCGACGAATCCAAACTACTGACCACAATCACCATGAACAAGGAACTGTCGTTTACAACAGGTGCCCGTTTGGCATTCGATCAGCGGCCGCAATTTTTCAACGAAACATGGAAAGCCTGCTTAAATCCATTCCTGGAACGATCGTATTCCAGGACGACATCCTCATCACGGGTCGAGACACCGAGGAACACCTCCACAACCTGGAGGAGGTGCTATGCCGACTGGACCGGGTAGGCCTGCGACTCAGGAAGTCTAAATGTGTGTTTTTAGCCACTGAGGTTGAGTTTCTGGGCAGGAGAGTTGCTGCAGATGGGAACAGAGGCGATTCGACGAGCACCCAGGCCCTGCAACACATCGGAGTTGCGTTCATTCCTGGGACTGTTGAACTATTTTGGGAACTTTCTGCTGAACTTGAGCATGTTGTTGGAGCTGCTACACGTGCTCCTGCGTAAGGGTTGCGATTGGTTTTGGGAGGACTGTCAGGAACGGGCTTTTGATCGGGCGCGAAACCTACTTTGTTCAAACACGTTGTTGACCCTGTATGACCCCTGTAAAAAATTGGTTCTGACATGTGATGCATCGTCCTATGGGGTTGGGTGCGTGTTGCAGTAGGGCAATGCTGAGGGTCAACTACAACCTGTGGCTTATGCCTCCAGGTCGCTCTCTCAAGCAGAACGGGGATATGGGATGGTCGAAAAGGAAGCGCTTGCATGTGGCTATGGTGTAAAAAAAATGCATCAGTACTTCTTTGGTAGGAAGTTTGAATTAGAGACGGACCACACGCCATTAACATCCCTGTTGTCAGACAGCAAGGTTATCAATGCCAATGCATCAGCGCGCATACAGCGATGGGCCCTCATGCTGGCTGCTTATGACTACTCCATCCGGCACCGGCCCAGCACTGAAAATTGTGCTGACGTGCTCAGCAGGCTTCCACTGGCCACCACTGAGGAGGCAGCAGAGCAAAGCGCCCGAGATGGTCATGGCTGTTGATGCCTTTGACAGTGTAGGCTCCCCTATCACAGCCCACCAGATCAAAATCTGGACAAACAGAGATCCCCTCCTATCCCTGATTAAGTAATGTGTCTTGACTAGGGATTGGGCGCCCGCACACGGAGCATGCCCTGAGGAGGTCAGACCGTTCCACAGACGGATGGATGAGCTCTCCATCGAAGCCGACTGCCTGCTATGGGGCAGCTGGGTAGTTATGCTCCAGAAGGGCAGGGAGGCATTCATCCGGGAACTCCACAGCGAACACCCAGGCATTGTGCTGATGAAGGCCATTGCCCGGTCACACATTTGGTGGCCTGGAATTGATTCAGACCTGGAACACTGTTTTCGCAGGTGCACGACGTGTGCCCAGCTGAGTAATGCCCCCAGGGAGGTCCCGCTCAGCCCGTGGCCCTGGCCCACCAGGCCATGGTCACGCATTCATGTTGACTACGTGGGCCCGTTCATGGGTAAGATGTTCCTTATTGTGGTCGATGCGTACTCGAAATGGATCGAGTGCATCATTCTGAATTCATGCACTCATCCACCACCGTGGAAAGCTTACGTGCGATCTTTGCATCCCATGGCTTGCTGGACATCCTGGTTAGTGATAATGGCCCATGTTTCACAAGCTACGAATTCCGAGAGTTTATGTCGGGCAATGGCATCAACCACGTTAGGACTGCGCTGTTCAAGCCGGCCTCCAATGGCCAGGCTGAACATGCGGTCTAAATCATTAAGCAACATATGCTCAGGATTCAAGGACCCTCCCTTCAATGCCGCTTATCGTGCCTCCTGCTGGTCTATAGATCCGCACTTGCTCACGGGGGTCCCGCCCGCAGAGCTACTAATGAAACGGACACTCAAAACTCGGTTGTCCCTTATTCACCCAGTCCTGACCGACATAGTTGAGGGCAAGCGCAAGTCACAAAACGAGTATCATGACCGTAATGCGAGGGGGTGATGTATAGAAATAAATGATCCTGTATTAGTCCTCAATCATGCCATGGTGCCCAAATGGCTTGAGGGCACTGTAATTGACAAAGAGGGGAATAGGGTCATTGTGGTAAAACTCAACAATGGTCAGATATGCCGTAAGCATCTGGACCAAGTAAAAAAAAGGTTCAGCATCGACACGGAGGAACCTGAAGAAGACCATGAGATGGAGCTCACAACACCGCCAGTGAACGAGCAACAAGAGCATTCAGAAGAATGCACAGTCCCTGTGGTCAGCCCGGACAGGCCGGAATCACCACAGGTGACAGACACTCAGGTCAGTGTCCAACAACCAGAGCCCCAACTGCGGCGCTCCACGAGGGAGTGTAGACCACCTGAAAGACTAAACCAATGATCCCAATTAGACTTTGGGGGGGGGGTGATGTCATGTATGTAACCACAATGTAACACCACTGTATTACTGTATATACTCAACCTAGATGCACACCTTGACCACAAGGGGTGAACTTGTGGGAGACACTCCTTACCTGATCACTCAGGTATAAAAAGGGAGGTGCCACGCAGGGTCATCACTTGGAGTCCTGCGAATAAAGAGTTAAGGTCACAGAGTGTGCCTTGTGTGGTTTCATGCTGTAGAGTAAGGACTTTACAATAACAACTCCCATAAACAGGCCAGGGCCCTCAGTTGCTGCACAACTTGAGGGCCCAGGCCTTGCTAGTGGAGATCGAAGGCCCACCTCAAGAGGATGAGGAGGAGGGGGAGGAGCCTGATGACGCCCTGAATGGCCAGCAAGATGGCGACGACCAGCAGCAACCATGGAGGTGGTAGCGCTATTCGGTGGTGGCTCATAATGGAGTGCTTCACTTGAATGAGAAATGCAGCTAATAATGAATGCTGATTGAGGCACGATAATGCCACCTCTCTGTTACAAGTCAACAGTCATACATCAGAGGCTGCAGGAAACGCTCAACATAACATTTTATTGCAAAGAAATCCGTCCAAAAATCCAAACAACCCCACCCCCTGAAACAATACAAAATGGAGCACCCTCCCCTTCAAATCATATAACATATGAATGACTTGTGTACCATTATTTACATAGCATCCATGGGGACACCTTCACTTCATGTGTTTTCCGTAGGCATTTGCCACCTCTCTGCCTTACTCCCCTCCCTCGCCTACTGCTCCTCCTCAACGGTACCTCAATGGCTTCTTGGGGGCTGCTGTGACTCTGAGGAATGTAGGTCCAATGGCCTAGTTGGTTGCGCTCGAACACCTGTGGCATGGAGGGGCCAACTGCTGACTACCCTGCCTCAGGATGGCCGGCAGCAGGGATGTAGGCCGTGTCGGGTGCAACGGTGGAGCGGCAGTGGTGGAAGCTCCTACCATTTCCAGCGGCACACTGTCGCTCCTCCGGGGCGGCAGCAGAGCATAATGAGCAATATGTGGCCCCACAAATTGCTGACCCTCTGCAGCACCATCTGTTCCCCGCTCGACTGTGGAGAACACAGAGAGGATAGCGGTAAACAAAGCTTGCATGGTATCACGCTTTGAGATTGAAGGAATGCAGTAAGCGTATGAAACACTGTAGTCTGCACTTGAATCGCTGCACTCTGAGAGTGTATGCCAGCAACCCATCATCATCATCATCATAGGCAGTCCCACGACAAGAAGATGATTTGCTTCCACGACGAAAAAGGATGAGTTCACAGATGTTTCAAATGAAGTACATCCTGAAGGGTGGAAGATGCCTGTGCGTGGATTTTTTTAACGTGTGGTGGCCGTTGCACACCAGCCACCACACGGGCTTCACAGAGCTAGGTCTTGGTCCAGTGGCAAGGATTACCCAAGAGACCTGCTCTAAACATAAGAACATAAGAATTAGGAACAGGAGTAGGCCATCTAGCCCCTCGAGCCTGCTCCACCATTCAACAAGATCATGGCTGATCTGGCCGTGGACTCAGCTCCACTAATCTGCCCTCTCCCCGTAACCCTTAATTCCCTTATTGGTTAAAAATCTATCTATGTGACTTGAATACATTCAATGAGCTAGCCTCAACTGCTTCCTTGGGCAGAGAATTCCACAGATTCTCAACCCTCTGGGAGAAGAAATTCCTTCTCAACTCGGTTTTAAATTGGCTCCCCCGTATTTTGAGGCTGTACCCCCTAGTTCTAGTCTCTCCTACCAGTGGAAACAAACTCTCTGCCTCTATCTTGTCTATCCCTTTCATGATTTTAAATGTTTCTATAAGATCACCCCTCATCCTTCTGAACTCCAACGAGTAAAGACCCAGTCTACTCAATCTATCATCATAAGGTAACCCCCTCATCTCCGGAATCACCCGAGTGAATCGTCTCTGTACCCCCTCCAAAGCCAGTATGTCCTTCCTTAAGTAAGGTAACCAAAACTGCACGCAGTACTCCAGGTGCTGCCTTACCAATACCCTATACAGTTGCAGCAGGACCTCCCTGCTTTTGTACTCCATTCCTCTCGCAATGAAGGCCAACATTCCATTCGCCTTCCTGATTACCTGCTGCACCTGCAAACTAAATTTTTGGGATTCATGCACAAGGACCCCCAGGTCCCTCTGCACCTCAGCATGTTGTAATTTCTCCCCATTCAAATAATATTCCCTTTTACTGTTTTTTTTCCCAAGGTGGATGACCTCACACTTTCCGACATTGTATTCCATCTGCCAAACTTAGCCCATTCACTTAACCTATCCAAATCTCTTTGCAGCATCTCTGTGTCCTCAACACAATCCGCTTTCCCACTAATCTTTGTGCCATCTGCAAATTTTGTTACACTACACTCTGTCCCCTCTTCCAGGTCATCTATGTATATTGTAAACAGTTGTGGTCCCAGCACCGATCCCTGTGGCACACCACTAACCACCGATTTCCAACCCGAAAAGGACCCATTTATCCCGACTCTCTGCTTTCTGTTCGCCAGCCAATTCTCGATCCATGCTAATACATTTCCTCTGACTCCGCGTACCTCTATCTTCTGCAATAACCTTTTGTGTGGCACCTTATCGAATGCCTTTTGGAAATCTAAATACACCACATCCATCGGTACACCTCTATCCACCATGCTCGTTATATCCTCAAAGAATTCTAGTAAATTAGTTAAACATGATTTCCCCTTCATGAATCCATGCTGCGTCTGTCTGATTGCACTATTCCTATCTAGATGTCCCACTATTTCTTCCTTAATGATAGTTTCAAGCATTTTCCCCACTACAGATGTTAAACTAACCGGCCTATAGTTACCTGCCTTTTGTCTGCCCCCTTTTTTAAACAGAGGTGTTACATTAGCTGCTTTCCAATCCGATGGTACCTCCCCAGAGTCCAGAGAATTTTGGTAGATTATAACAAATGCATCTGCTATAACTTCCGCCATCTCTTTTAATATCCTGGGATGCATTTCATCAGGACCAGGGGACTTGTCTACCTTGCGTCCCATTAGCCTGTCCAGCACTACCCCCCTAGTGATAATGATTGTCTCAAGGTCCTCCCTTCCCACATTCCCGTGACCAGCAATTTTTGGCATGGTTTTTGTGTCTTCCACTGTGAAGACCGAAGCAAAATAATTGTTTCTGGTCTCAGCCATTTCCACATTTCCCATTATTAAATCCCCCTTCTCATCTTCTAAGGGACCAACATTTACTTTTGTCACTCTTTTCTGTTTTATATATCTGTAAAAGCTTTTACTTTCTGTTTTTATGTTTTGCGCAAGTTTACCTTCGAAATCTATCTTTCCTTTCTTTATTGCTTTTTTAGTCATTCTTTGCTGTTGTTTAAAATTTTCCCAATTCTCTAGCTTCCCACTAACCTTGGCCACCTTATACGCATTGGTCTTTGATTTGATACTCTCCTTTATTTCCTTGCATGGACCTAGTGCACTCACATACCGCAGTGTGGGCTGGTCCATGCTGCCTCTGGGCCTGAACTCACACCTCCCCTGGGCCCCAATCACATCCCTCCACAGTCTCTCGCCGCTCCTTGGCCCTGACCTCGCCACTCCTGCTGTATTTGCCCACGCTCTAATCACCGACCTGGACCATGATGATGTCACTCTTCGCTGCCGTGTGTGTATACCCGTGTGTGTATGACATTGCGATGATCTTGCGTGGCTTAAGCCTGTGATGTCATGGCTGCTGCCAAGTCAACGATGGCACAGGCTATGTCCTCTGGGATCTCACTGTCGCTTGCTGACGCCGGTTGCCAGTCTAAAGAGACAACGATGGTCTCAGTGGACTGCTAAGAGGCTTGGGTAATGGTGGAGGCGACCTCCGCCACACTCACATCAAGTGCAGCCACGCTCTGTGGTACAGTTGCCAATTCACCCATCATCTCATGGTGCACAGAAACATAGAAAATAGGTGCAGGAGGGGCCATTCGGCCCTTCGAGCCTGCACCACCATTCAATAAGATCATGGCTGATCATTCCCTCAGTACCCCTTTCCTGCTTTCTCTCCACAACCCTTGATTCCTTTAGCCGTAAGGGCCATAGCGAACTCCCTCTTGAATATATCCAACGAACTGGCATCAACAACTCTCTGCAGTAGAGAATTCCACAGGTTAACCACTCTCTGAGTGAAGAAGTTTCTCCTCATCTCGGTCCTAAATGGCTTACCCCTTAATCTTAGACTGTGACCCCTGGTTCTAGAATTCTCCAGCAACACGAACATTCTTCCTGCATCTAACCTGTCCAGTCCCATCAGAATTTTACATGTTTCTATGAGATCCCCTCTCATTCTTCTAAACTCCAGTGAACACAAGCTCAGTTGATCCAGTCTCTCCTCATATGTCAGTCCTGCCATCCCAGGAATCAATCTGGTGAATCTTCGCTGTACTCCCTCAATAGCAAGAACGTCCTTCCTCAGATTAGGAGACCAAAACTGAACACAATATTCCAGGTGTGGCCTCACCAAGGCCCTGTACAACTGCAGTAAGACGTCCCTGCTCCTATACTCAAATCCCCTAGCTATGAAGGCCAACATGCCATTTGCCTTCTTCACCACTTGCTGTACCTGCATGCCAAACTTCAATGATTGATGTACCATGGCACCCAGGTCCCCTTGCACCTCCCCTTTTCCTAATCTGTCACCATTCAGATAATATTCTGTCTTCCTGTTTTTGCCCCCAAAGTGGATAACCTCACATTTATCCACATTATACTGCATCTGCCATACATTTGCCCACTCACCTAACCTGTCCAAGTCACCCTACAGTCTCTTAGCATCCTCCTCACAGCTCACACCGCTACCCAGCTTAGTGTCATCTGCAAACTTGGAGATATTACACTCAATTCCTTCATCTAAATCATTGATGTATATTGTAAATAGCCAGTCGGACAGGCAGAGTCCACGCAGGCCCCTGAGAGCTGGCCCCTGAGCTTCCCCTCATGCTGTGCATTGCTACAGGTCACTGGGTTCAGGAGCATTCGGATCTGGGAAGCCCCGAAAGTTGATGGTGCCCCCCCGGCAAGCTGCTGTCCCCACTTGCGGGCACTCGTGCTGGGTCCCAGTCAGTGGTGAGAGATGTCCTGACTTGCCCCTCATCCTCCCTCTTGTGGGAGGACGCTGGATGATGGGCAGGCGGTGGCACATTTGGTTCATCATCTGTAAGCACAATAGAACACAAGTGTGGGTAGCAGTTGGGGAGGGGGCAGGATGGGAAGAAGGAGGGGGGCATCGTTATTTTTCAGATACATGTTATAAGGCATGTGGGATGAAGGGTGAGGGGTGTCGCCGAAATCGGACATCTCATTGACAAACCATCGGTGTCCTGCAGGGGCATAGAAACATAGAAAATAGGTGCAGGAGTAGGCCATTCGGCCCTTCTAGCCTGCACCGCCATTCAATGAGTTCATGGCTGAACATGCAACTTCAGTACCCCATTCCTGCTTTCTCACCATACCCCTTGATTCCCCTAGTAGTAAGGACTTCATCTAACTCCTTTTTGAATATATTTAGTGAATTGGCCTCAACAACTTTCTGTGGTAGAGAATTCCACAGGTCCTCCTCATAACGGTCCGAAATGGCTTCCCCCTTATCCTTAGACTGTGTCCCCTGGTTCTGGACTTCCCCAACATTGGGAACATTCTTTCTGCATCTAACCTGTCTAACCCCGTCAGAATTTTAAACGTTTCTATGAGGTCCCCTCTCATTCTTCTGAACTCCAGTGAATACAAGCCCAGTTGATCCAGTCTTTCTTGATAGGTCAGTCCCGCCATCCCGGGAATCAGTCTGGTGAACCTTCGCTGCACTCCCTCAATAGCAAGAATGTCCTTCCTCAGGTTAGGAGACCAAAACTGTACACAATACTCCAGGTGTGGCCTCACCACGGCCCTGTACAATTGTAGCAACACCTCCCTGCCCCTGCCTGTCTGACCGGCACTGCTCCAACTGCTGGGCTGATGAGGACATTCACTCACTTCTCTCTGCCAGTGAGCTTCTGGAGGTCTGACTCGCCTCCTCCTGTCCGCTCCTGCTCTCGCCTGTTGTGGGCAAGCTGACCTGCATTGAGCAAAACAAGAAGTTGCCAGTGGGTGTGTAGCTACTTGTGTGCAACATCTGTCTGTAGTAAGTGCATCGCTGCTGATGTCGCGACTGTTAAGTATGGAAGAACTCCACAAGGCAGCACTGTGAGCTAAAACTGATGTGACCTTAGTCTCTTTAATACAACTCCAGAGTGCCTAAGCAGCATGGCAGACAACCTTTTATACTCCCTTGCACGAGGTGTGCAGTTGACCCTTGGGCCTCCAACAGTTGCGCCCTCTGTTGGCAAGTCTTACACGGTTACAATGTTTACATACATAACATCACCCCCCCCCCCCCCCCACAGTCTTTGATACAAATTAATACGTTGAGACAATCCGGGGTCCTACGCTCCCTGGTTGATCGTCTGAGTTCAAACTCTGGCATGGGTGAGTTGGTCGGACCATTGCTGCACTGCGGCGCGGCTGGTCTGACAGGACTGTTGGAAATGGTGGGTTCATCCTCTTGATTGACACGAGATCGATTGCTGGTTGGGTGTGTGTTGGTGGATCGATGATGGTGATGCCCTCTTCAGGTTGGTCCTGTTTGTCGGTGAACCGCAGTTTGGTCTGATCCAAATGCTTTCTGCACGTTTGTCCATTCAGTAGTTTGACTATAAACACTCTATTCCCCTCCTTGGCCAAGACAGTGCCAGTGACCCATTTAGGACCATGACTGTAATTAAGGACAAACACAGAATCGTTAACATCAATGTCACGTGATACAGCCGCGCGATCGTGGTACATGTTTTGCTGGTGACGCCGGGTTTCCACATGATCATTTAGATCCGGGTGGACTAGGGAGAGCCTGGTTTTGAGTGCTCTCTTCATTAACAATTCTGCAGGTGGAACCCCAGTGAGCGAGTGGGGTCGCGTCCGGTAGCTGAGCAGAACTCAAGATAAGCGGATCTGCAAGGAGCCTTCTGTCACGCGTTTCAAGCTCTGCTTGATAGTTTGGACTGCCCATTCCGCTTGACCGTTGGATGCGAGCTTAAACAGGGCAAACCTGACATGCTTGATGCCATTGCGGGTCATAAACTCGTTGCATTCCGAGCTGGTGAAACACAGTCCATTGTCACTGAGGCTTTCAATGGTGGCAGTGGATGTGCAGGATGACATGATTTAATCCATTCAATCCATTTAGAGTAAGCTTCCACTACAGCTAAAAACATCTTTCCAAGAAAGGGGCCAGCAAAATCTACGTGGATCCTGGACCACGGTTTGGAGGGCCATGACACAGACTCAATGGAGCCTCCCTTGGTGCATTGCTCAGTTGTGAGTACATGTTGCACTGGTGTACGCATGACTCTAAGTCCGAGTCAATGACGGGCCACCAAACATGCGACCTGGGTATAGCCTTCATCATGACTATGCCTGGGTGGGTATTGTGTAGGTCACGTATAAATGTTTCCCTGCCTTTTTTTGGCAAAATCACGCGATTACCCCATAAGAGACAATCCGACTGGATGGTCATTTCATCTTTACGTCGGTGAAACGGCTTAATTTCATCTTGCATTTCCCCGGGAACAGCCGACCAGCTCCCATTGAGGACGCAACTTTTTACAAGTGATAGCACCGGGGTCCTGGTTGGTCCAAGTCCTGATCTGGCGAGCAGTGACGGGTGACCCGTCGCTCTCAAAAGCATTCATGACCAGAAGCAAGTCTGCGGGCTGCGCCATTTCCACCCCGGTAGTGGGCAATGGTAGCCAACTGAGGGCATCAGCACAGTTCTCCGTGCCTGGTCTGTGGCAGATAACATAGTCATACACAGATAATGTTAGTGCCCATCTTTGGATGCGGGACAAAGCATTGGTGTTTATACCTTTGCTTTCTGAAAACAGCTAAATGAGCGGTTTGTGGTCGGTTTCAAGCTCAAACCAAAGTCCAAATAGGTGTGGTGCATTTTCTTAACCCCATATACACATAATAACGCCTCTTTCTCGACCATACTGTAGGCTCTTTCAGCCTTAGTCAGACTTCTAGAAGCGTATGCAACCGGTTATAGTTTGCCCGATACATTGGTTTGCTATACTCACAGCCGACCCCGTACGAAAATGCATCACAAGCTAGCACTAATCGTTTACATGGATCATACAGTACAAGTAACTTATTAGAACAAAGGCTGTCTCTTGAGATTTACCCCAAACCCAGTTGTCATCCTTATGTAGCAACATTTGCAATGGTTCCAGCAAAGTGCTTACCCCGGGTAGAAAGTTACCAAAATAGTTGAGGAGTCCCAGGAACGAACGCAGCTCCATCACATTCTGTGGTCTGGGAGCGTTCTTGATGGCCTCTGTCTTTGAGTCCGTGGGTCTGATGCGATCTGCTGCAATCTTTCTCCCCAAAAATTCGACCTCTGGCACCAGGAAAACACACTTGGAGCGTTTCAGCCTGAGTCCTACTCTGTCTAGTCGACTTAGAACCTCCTCCAGGTTGTGTTCGGTGGTGTCACGGTCGGTGATCAGGATGGCGTCTTAAAACACAATGGTGCGTGGAATCGATTTCAGCAGACTCTCCATGTTCCTCTGGAAGATGGCAGCAGCCGAGCGAATCCCAAAAGGGCACCGATGGTATATAAACAGTCCTTTGTGTGTGTTGATGCACGTCAATCTTTTCGAAGATTCAGCCAGCTCCTGTGTCATGTAGGCGGAGGTTAGGTCCAACTTGGTGAATGACTCCCCCCCCCCCACCCCCTGCTAATGTTGTGAACAGGTCATCCGCCTTGGGTAGCGGGTACTGATCTTGTAATGAGACTCGGTTGATCGTTACCTTGTAGTCTCTGCAGATTCTGACCATCCTATCGCTTTTCACACCGGAACATTTGGGCTGGCCCACTCGTTGAACTCGACTGGCGATATGATTCCCTCTTGTTGAAGTCTGTCCAGTTCGATCTCCCTCATCATATATGGAACCGCTCGAGCCTTGTGATGAACGGGCCTTGCATCGGGAACTAGATGGATCTGCATCTTTGCGCCTGTGAAGTTGTCGATGCCTGGTTCAAATAGCGACAGAAACTTGCTCAGCACTTGGGTGCACGAGGCATCATCCACTGAAGATAGCGATTTGATGTCGTCCCAGTTCCATCGAATCTTTCCCAGCCAGCTTCTGCCGGATAAATCATGCACAGCTCCATCGTACGATACCTTAACTGCCGCACTGCCATTGATACCGGAATACCGTTCAATTTGACTTTCAGCATGGTAGGAGGGCTCTTGGTGGTGAAGGTGCGTACCCCATACACTTCTTCCTCGGGTTGAGTTGCCTCTTTTGTTTGTTCTGCGTGATCCATGCTGGATCGATCATCCTCTGCCGAATCTGCCGCTGGTGAGTCGCAGCACTCTTGTACATTCGCTGGAGGTGCCCCATTATTTCGCAGCCTTTGCACATGTAGTGCTTGAATCGACATTGATGGGCTTGGTGATTACCCCCGCAGCGCCAACATGGTGCTAATGGATTTGCATTCACGCCCAATGGCGGACTCTGAGTCATCCTAGGTCTTGCAGCTGCAGACGTGTAGGCCCTGCCATATGCAGTTCTGCCTGCTAGCGACGTTATTTTATGCACAGTACTTGCCGGTGAACTTCAATGCTGGGAAGATATCTGTCTGGTATTATTGCTCGTGGATATGAATGCCTGGGCTATCGTGATGGCCTTGCTCAGGTCTATGGATTCGGCAGATAGCAGCTTGTGAAGAATGATCTCGTGGCCGATACCAAGCACAAAAAAGTCCCACAGCATTTCCCCCAAAAATCCAGCAAATTCGCAAGTTTCCGCAAGACATCTCAGGTCGGCGACATAACTCGTCACATCCTGGCCCTCGGAGTGGTGGTGCGTGTAGATGCCATTAAGACACTCTCCTTTGGCTTGAGGTGGCTCCAAACCAGCGTACACAACTCTGTATATGTCTTCTCCGCTGGTTTCTCCGGTGCTAGCAGATTCTTGATGAGGCCGTATATTGTGGACCTACACAAGGTGAGGAGAATCGCCCTGGGCTTAATCGCTTTATCATCCCCATACAGCTCATTAGCCACGAAGTACTGGTTGAGACGCTCAACAAAAGCTTCCCAATCATCACCCTCGACAAATCTCTCTAAAATACCAACGGCATCCATGACTGCATGAAAGTTCGTAATCTGTTACTCGTCGCCGATTGTTTAGAAGAACTCCACAAGACTGAGTACTATGAGCTAAAACTGATGTGACCTTGGTCTCTTTAATACAACTCCAGAATGCTTAAGCAGCATGACAGACAACCTTTTATATTCCCTTGCACGAGGTGTGCAGGTGACCCTTGGGCCTCCAACAGTTGCGTCCTCTGGTGGCAAGTCTTACACAGTTATAATGTTTATATACATAACAGCGACCTCTCAATGTCTGCATCTCAGCCTGCATGGCAGCTCACAGTGGATGTGTGAAAGGTAGGTTCTGGGCACAATGAGGTACGAGTAAGTAAAATGCTGAAGGCCTGTGACCGCATATGAAGACTTAAAAGGTCTTGTTGGTTTCCTCAGGCTGAGTTGGGAGTTAGAAGGTGAGAGACGCATGGATGGGGAGGCTATCGAGAGCTTTGAAGATGTGTACAGCAATGCGGAGCATGGCCTGGCACACATAGAGAGGTGTGGGAAGTATCAAGCAGTGAGGCTCACATAAAGGCATTGCAAGGATAATATAACGGGAACTCACCCTGGCGAGCCGAGTCAGGTCATTGAATTTTTTCTGACATTGAGTGGCCATCCTGGGCACCATGTCATGGGCAGAGACATGCTGTGCCACCTCCCACCACAGCCTCCTGAAGACTCTGGGGGATGACCTTCGTCCCCCTCCAGGCAGCAAGGCAACTTGCTGTGTTCTTTGGCCTCCAGGAGCGCTTCAAGGGCTGCGGCCGAGAAGCGTTGCACTCATCGCCTTGCTGCGTTGGCTTCGATCCTCCCGGACTCATATGAGTAAGAGTTTTGGGGCTAGAATTTATATTAGTTTTGCATTGCTACCGCCCACTTAACGTCCATTTTAACGCTGAGATGATGTATACCGCTGAGATTTCGCCCATTTCGCAAAAAAATGGAAACTAACATCCATTTATCGCTCACTTATCGCCAAGCATTACTTTCGGCATTTAGTTAATACCGAGAATTAATAATACTGCCCATCTATTTTTTCCTGCCGTAAATGTCAGAAAAATGGAGACGAATGCCCATATCGCCGAGCGTTACTTTTGGCATATCGAACACATATCGCCGAAAAGATCGCTCGCCGAAACAAACGCTGAGAAAAAGTTGCTCTCACCTGAACTAAACCCAGCGGTATGGATGCTATGTTGTAAATCGGAAGAGTTTTCATAATGTTTTGATGTAATCTGGAGTTATTTTAAGGTGATTTGAACATCTGAACAGACATCTTATACTGTGGATGAATTGAATTTATTTTATTTGTTTTAGTAGGTAAATTTATTGTTTGTAAACAATAGGTATAATACTGATTATTATTGAAATGGGGCCTGTAATTTCTCAGCCTGTCTTGATGACTACGCACATGCTGCAGACTAGAGATGGGAGAAGATTTACTGAAGAGCCCAATCAAAGAGGTGGCAGACTGAGGAGGAGGAGGAGAACGTACACCCGACGCACTTACCGGGAGAAGCGGTCTTATCTGAGAAAATGCCCAGCACTGTTATGTCAAATAAAATAAATTTAATATCTGTATTAAGTAATACTGAGAACTTTGCAAAACACCCCACCCCACCCCAACCCACAACACAATTAAAACATTTATATCATCTGTAACATTTTTTACACACCCAACAACATTTCAAAAAAACACAAATGCAAAAAAACAAGGTACCCCCCCTCCTACCTTCCCCCAAACCTCCCAACAAAATAGCAACAACATCAAAATACTGTGACCAATACAACTCCTGCAGCCATGCACCTCACTTTCCTTCCCCCACCCCCCCCCCGCTCTCCTCCCCACCTCTACCTCTTCCCCTTCCCCATCCGATTTCAAGCCGCCTGGCCAAAGTGCTCCTCAGGCGCTGCTTCATTGGGGGGGATGACGGCAGATCCACTGGTAGGCCGGATACAGGAGAGGACGGTCCCGAGGAGGGAACGGCTTCGAGTCAGAAGCACGATCTTCCTCCTGGCTCGCATGTGTCGTTGGCAATGGGGTGTGGCACCTTGGGGTTCAGTGTCGTGCTCCGGGACCACTGGTAGCCCTCTGCCACCAGTGTTCCTGGCTATCACCTCCAGGGCCTCCGCCATCCGCGGCACGTACTCAGGCATAGTGAAGGACATGCTGGCCAACTGTTGGGATATGCCCCCCATTGTCTGTAGGATCTGCTGACCTAAAGCAACAGTCCTCCTAGACAAGTGTACCATGTCCCCGCTCAGATCTGCCGCTCGTGGAGCAGTCCTGCTGCGTTGAACCAACTTCCGCGGGGTCGGCAGAGTAACTTGGGGTGCCCTGCGGCAAAGTGCTTGGGCCCGGTACCTCCACGGTGGAGGAGGACATGGTCGCAGGAGCACTAGATGTCACGGGGTTGCATAGATGATGGAACTTGTCGCTGCAGGCTCCTCAAAGTCGGCACTGTTATCAGTGGAGAAGGCACCTGCAGCTCCACAGGCGAGATTCGGGGCTCCTCAGCACCGGATTGACCATCCCCCGCCGAGGCTGCCGCCTGGTCTGCACCTTCTGGGCTCGGTGGTGTTGCATGGGGCCGCGCTGCTGGCTGAGCTACAAAACATAAATGAGGTTATTACAGGAGAAGGGGGTGCTAGGATCACAAGGTGATTCAAACGCTACACACGGCATATGCACGACAAAAGCACTACCGCTATCAAAATCATCACAGGCATCACGTTTCATGAACATGACCAAATTCTGCAATACAATGATCTTCATGAGGCCATCATTATTTAGATAACACTTTCATCAATCATCTATCATATATTACAGTTCGGATATGAGTGCGTGTGGCCTCTATTGACTTTATATCACGCAATGGTGTATATTTTACTCAAGTGGCATCACATCAGGTTCTGCTGCTGCTTGCGTGGCCGACCGGGGGTGGCTCCCCACTAGTGCCAGCATCCGCTCCTCGATGTCTGTCAGCTCACTGATGACTGGAGGCCCCCCACCCGTACGCCGTTGCTCGGCCCTATTCTTCGAAAGCTTCTTCTGCAAAAGGTAACAACAGCACGACATGGCAAGAGATCATTGCTAGGTACTGTCACAGAGACTGATACAACCCATAACCGACAAATGTAATCATTATTATTATGATAATTATCATTATTAACCTAAAGACGTACACCGTAAACACAGGCTTTGAGTAAAACATTCCAGATATAAGTGCAAGACATCACATCTGAATTTAATCACTCAATACAATTACAAGTCAAATGATATAAATATATAAGTAAATGTAAATAAATGTAATAATTACTCTGGCGGATCCGAGAAGGTCGTTCCAGCGCTTGTGGCAATGGTTGCCCTCACGCAGCTCGTTTGTCACCGACGAGACCACCTCGCTATCTCGGCCCAAATTTTCTGGTAAACCTTTGGGGTGGACTTCCCACGCCCACCCCAGGTCAGTTGACCCCAGCGTGACTCCACCTCCCTCAGGAGGGAGGCATTTGCCTTGTCGGAGAATCTCCAAGCTCGTTTTCGTCCTCCCACTTCGAGTTCCTCTCCTACTTCACTGCCCTCGCCAGCATCCTCCCTCTCCACATCGTGCTGTCTCGCATCCTCCATGCCTTCCATGTAAATAATTTGTTTCCCCAAAATCTCTGTGCAAACTAAGTAATTTGTGCTCTCAATTCTTTTTACTGCTGCTAAATCACTTTCCGACCTCCCACAACAGCCAAACAACCAGACAACACCCACACGCACTTTCACTTTTTCTCTGCTCTCTCTCTCTCTCTCCTCTTCTGCGCGTGTATTGATGACCCCTGACCTGAAACACGGGAAACGCGGTGCTATGGATACCGACATCTTATGGCAGAAGGGCAAAAAAATTACCGCTAATGCCCATTTCACATCGCTCCCAATAATGCCCATTTTATAAAGTGGAAAGTTGGGGTTTTGAAAATGCGCAATAATCCGGCGATCTCAATACCCATAATAAACGGCAATGCTGGAAATAATGCCCATTTTTGGGCGAGCTGCACAATAGTGGAAAGTGTAGCCCTTGAAGTGCGCATGCTTATTGTTGAGCTGCCTTTATAAGTCGGCTGTTCCCGGGGTCTGACTGGAAGTTCGGCACATGCACAATGGGTCCGAAGAATTTACCGACAAAACTTTTTTTATGGCACCCCCAGCTCTGGTGTAGAATAGCTGATTTACTGACCCTGTCAGCTCTTGGACCAATTCTGATGAATGTATGGGCAGAGGGCGCAAACTTTTTTAAGGCGCTAAAATTACCACTCAGCCTGGGTTAATGCCCCAAATGAGGCACGACTGAATGTCCACCCCAAAGAATTTGCAAAGGGATAGGTTAAGTCAGTTGGCAAAAATTTGGCAGATGGACTATAATGTGGGAAAATGTGAGGTTATCCACTTTGGTAGGAAGAATAAAAAAGCAAATTATTATTTAAATAGAGAAAGACTGCAAAATGCAGCGGTACAAAGAGAACTGGGAGTCCTTGTGCATGAAACACAAAAAGTTAGCATGCAGGTACAGCAATTAATTAGGAAGGCAAATGGAATGTTGATCTTTGTTGCAAAGGGGATGGAGGATAAAAATAGGGAAATCTTGCCACAACTGTGCAGGGCATTGGTGATGTTGTGTCCTTAGATGCTCTAGTAATGACTCCACGAGGCAATGTGTTGTACTTGAACTGTAGTGACAGTCCTTTATTTGTTAACTCCAGACACCTGTACAGGTACCTACAAGTCTCCCACTACTGTGCCCTCTGGTGGCACACCTTATCATAATACCAACAATAGCCATGTAGGATACATGACAGGTGAGACCACACCTAGAGTACTGCGCACAGTTTTGGTCTCTTTACTTAAGAAGGGATATACTTGCATTGGAGGCAGTTCAGAGAAGGTTCACTAGGTTGATTCCTGAGATGAAGGGGTTGTCTTATGAAGAAAGGTTGAGCAGGTTGGGCCTATACTCATTGGAGTTGAGAAGACTGAGAGGTGATCTTATTGAAACATATAAGATTCTGAGGGGGCTTGACAGGGTAGATGCTGAGAGGATGTTCCTCCTTGTGAGGGAATCTAGAACTAGGGGGCATAGTTTCAGAATAATTGGTCGGCCATTTAAATGAAGATGTGGAGGAATTTCTTCTCCCAGAGGGTCGTGAATCTTTGGAGTTCTCTACCCCAGAGAGCTGTGGAGGCTGGGTCATTGAATATATTTAAGGTGAAGATAGACAGATTTTTGAGCAATAAGGGAATAAAGGGTTATGGGGAACGGGCAGAAAAGTGAAGTTGAGGTCAAGATCAGATCAGCCATGATCTTATTGAATGGCGAGCAGGCTCGAGGGGCCAAATGGCCTACTCCTGCTCCTATTTCTTATGTTCTTATGTTCTGGCAAATACTTATTCCTCAACCAACATCACTAACAGATTATCTGGTAATTATCACATTGCTGATTGTGGGAGCTTGCTGTGCGCAAATTGGCTGCCGTGTTTCCCACATTACAACAGCAACTACATTTCAGAAAGTACTTCATTGGCTATGAAGCGCTTTGGGACGTCATGAAGATGTTTTTACGCATAATTGTGAGATTAACGATTAACTTTCAACAGAAAACTCTGTGTTTCTGGGTTTTGAGAATTTAAAATTATTCAGGTAGTTTTTATATAAATGCACTGTGGTAGGTATTTTCTAATCCAGTTTTGCATCTTTCTTTCCCAACAAAAATCTAAGGCAAGCAAAGCCGCATCAGCAACAGATCCCAAAAAGAGCAACAATGTGCAAGCAAGGGGTGCGAAGTGATGGAGAGCGAGAGACACGGAGCAAAGGGAGGCACCTCGGTCAGCTCCACATGTACTCCTCAGTACTAATCCTCTTCCTCAATATTAATTCACCTTTATAAAAAAAACTCTGCCTTTCCTTCAAATGGCTGATGAAGCTGAAATTCCCCCTCAGGCCAAGGTTTGATTTCACAAGAGTCATCGCGCCTGTCATTATTTGTGTGGGAAAGTTTCTCAAACTCGTAACTTAGATCGGACAATTGGTCACGCCTCATTCGCACTATTCCCAATTTTCCATCAAGCAAGGTTCCATGTCAAGTGCACTGATTCAGCAAATCTATCTCCAGAATTTCTGGGGGTCGGCGAGATCACAGCCTGCTGAATGGGCGGGGGAGGGGCGTTTGGGTGGGAATACGGTGGAGGGAGAGGCGTTTGGGTGGTGGTAGATGGGGGGAGGGGCGTTTGGGTGGAAGTATGGTGGGGGAGGGTCGTTTGGGTGGGGGTATGGTGGGGATAGGGGGATTGGGTGTGAATATGGTGGGGGGAGATTGGATGGGGATGGTGGGAGAGGAGGGATTGGGAGGAGGGATTTGGGTGAGGGTATCCTGGGGGGATGGGCATTTGGGTGGGGGTATGGTGTGGAGAGGGTGGATTGGGTGGGGCTATGGTGGAGAGGGGATTGGGTGGGGGCATGGTGGGGGAGGGTCATTTGGGTGGGGGTATGGTGCGGGGAGTGGGATTGGGTGGGAGTATGGTGGGGTGAGTGGGTTTGGGTGGGGCTACGGTGGGGAGGGGGTTTGGTGGGGGGAGGGGGGATTGTGTGGGGGGGTTGGGTATTTTGGATATGGTGGAGAGAGGGGCTATTGGGCGGGGAGGGAGAATTGTGTGGGAAGGGGGAATTGGGTATTTTGGATATGGTGGAGAGAGGGGCTATTGGGCGGGGAGGGAGAATTGGGTGGGGAGGGGGAATTGGGTATTTTGGGTATGGTGGGACGAGGGGAATTGGGTGAGGGTATGGTTGGGGGAGGGAGGATTGGGTGGGGAGGGGAGTTGGGTATTTTGAGTATGATGGGTAAGGTGGGATTGGGTAGTTTGGGTATGGTGGGGCAGGGGAAATGGGCAGGGAGGGGAGATTAGGTGGAGGTATGGTCGGGGAGGTGGGATTAGGAATTTTGTGTATGGTAGGGCAGGGGGAATGGCATGCGGAACCATAAGAAAGTTCTGGAAAATGATGGAGAGTGCATATCATTAAGACAAGAGCAAAGAATGTAATAAAAATTGTATCAGTTCAAACTTGTTCATTTGTTTATCTTTGAGGCTCGAGTGAAATAAAGTTGCTCCATTTTATGATTGAGTTGCTGTGTAATTGAATACGATCGCTGAGTGTCAACACTCCGTACGTACTCTGTGAGGAGATTTTTGAACCTGTGTTTCTGAGATGATCTAATCAGCCAGTGCGTAAAGGCTGACTTTGCTTTTGCATTTTGCAGATGTATATTCGGCACCCTGTTGCTGACTGGTCAGTATGAGCCGGTGATTGGTCAGTGTATGTGGTGGTCCGTCAGTGTGTGTCGGTGATCGGTCAGTTTGTGGTGATCGGTCAGTGTGTGTGGTGATCGGTCAGTGTGAGCTGGTGATCGGTCAGTGTGAGCTGGTGATCGGTCAGTGTGAGCCGGAGATTGGTCAGTGTGAGCTGGTGATCGGTCAGTGTGTGGTGATCGGTCAGTGTGTGTGGTGATCGGTCAGTGTGTGGTGATCGGTCAGTGTGAGCTGGTATCGGTCAGTGTGAGCCGGAGATTGGTCAGTGTGAGCTGGTGATCGGTCAGTGTGTGGTAATCGGTCAGTGTGTGTGGTGATCAGTCAGTGTGTGGTGATCAGTCAGTGTGTGGTGATCGGTCAGTGTGTGGTGATCAGTCAGTGTGTGGTGATCGGTCAGTGTGTGGGAATCGGTCAGTGTGTGTGGTAATCGGTCAGTGTGTGGTGATCGGTCAGTGTAAGCTGGTGATCGGTCAGTGTGTGGTAATCGGTCAGTGTGTGTGGTGATCAGTCAGTGTGTGGTGATCGGTCAGTGTGTGGTAATCGGTCAGTGTGTGGTGATCGGTCAGTGTGAGCTGGTGATCGGTCAGTGTGTGTGGTAATCGGTCAGTGTGTGGTGATCGGTCAGTGTGTGGTAATCGGTCAGTGTGAGCTGGTGATCGGTCAGTGTGTGGTGATCTGTCAGTGTGTGGTGATCGGTCAGTGTGTGGTAATCGGTCAGTGTGAGCTGGTGATCGGTCAGTGTGTGGTGATCGGTCAGTGTGAGCTGGTGATCGTTCAGTGTGTGGTAATCGGTCAGTGTGTGGTAATCGGTCAGTGTGTGGTAATCGGTCAGTGTGAGCTGGTGATCGTTCAGTGTGTGGTGATCGGTCAGTGTGAGCTGGTGATCGTTCAGTGTGTGGTAATCGGTCAGTGTGTGGTGATCGGTCAGTGTGTGTTGATCGGTCAGTGTGTGGTAATCGGTCAGTGTGAGCTGGTGATCGTTCAGTGTGTGGTGATCGGTCAGTGTGTGGTAATCGGTCAGTGTGAGCTGGTGATCGGTCAATGTGTGGTAATCGGTCAGTGTGATCTGGTGATCGGTCAGTGTGTGGTAATCGGTCAGTGTAAGCTGGTGATTGGTCAGTGTGTGGTAATCGGTCTGGTCAGTGTGTGGTAATCGGTCAATGTGTGGTGATCGGTCAGTGTGTGGTAATCGGTCAGTGTGTGGTGATCGGTCAGTGTGTGGTAATCGGTCAGTGTGAGCTGGTGATCAGTCAGTGTGTGGTAATCGGTCAGTGTGTGGTAATCGGTCAGTGTGTGTGGTGATCAGTCAGTGTGTGGTGATCAGTCAGTGTGTGGGAATCGGTCAGTGTGTGTGGTAATCGGTCAGTGTGTGGTGATCGGTCAGTGTAAGCTGGTGATCGGTCAGTGTGTGGTAATCGGTCAGTGTGTGTGGTGATCAGTCAGTGTGTGGTGATCGGTCAGTGTGTGGTAATCGGTCAGTGTAAGCTGGTGATCGGTCAGTGTGTGGTAATCGGTCAGTGTGTGTGGTGATCAGTCAGTGTGTGGTGATCGGTCAGTGTAAGCTGGTGATCGGTCAGTGTGTGGTAATCGGTCAGTGTGTGTGGTGATCAGTCAGTGTGTGGTGATCGGTCAGTGTGTGGTGATCGGTCAGTGTGAGCTGGAGATCGGTCAGTGTGTGGTAATCAGTCAGCGTGTGTCGGATTGGTCAGTGTATGGTAATCGGTCAATGTGTGTGGTGATCGGTCAGTGTGTGTGGTGATTGATCAGTGTGTGGTGATCGGTCAGTGTGAGCTGGCGATCGGTCAGTGTGTGGTGATCGGTCAGTGTGAGCTGGTGATCGGTCAGTGTGTGGTAATCGGTCAGTGTGAGCTGGTGATCGTTCAGTATGTGGTAATCGGTCAGTGTGAGCTGGTGATCGGTCAGTGTGTGGTAATCGGTCAGTGTGAGCTGGTGATCGTTCAGTATGTGGTAATCGGTCAGTGTGAGCTGGTGATCGGTCAGTGTGTGATAATCGGTCAGTGTGAGCTGGTGATCGGTCAGTGTGTGGTAATCGGTCAGTGTGAGCTGGTGATCGTTCAGTGTGTGGTAATCGGTCAGTGTGAGCTGCTGATCGGTCAGTGTGTGGTAATCGGTCAGTGTAAGCTGGTGATCGGTCAGTGTGTGGTGATCAGTCAGCGTGTGTCGGATTGGTCAGTGTATGGTAATCGGTCAATGTGTGTGGTGATCGGTCAGTGTGTGTGGTGATTGATCAGTGTGTGGTAATCGGTCAGTGTGAGCTGGTGATCGGTCAGTGTGTGGTAATCGGTCAGTGTGAGGCTGGTGATCGGTCAGTGTGTGTGATCGGTCAGTGTGTGGTAATCGGTCAGTGTGAGCTGGTGATCGGTCAGTGTGTGGTAATCGGTCAGTATGAGCTGGTGATCGGTCAGTGTGTGGTGATCGGTCAGTGTGTGGTAATCGGTCAGTGTGAGCTGGTGATCGGTCAGTGTGAGCTGGTGATCGGTCAGTGTGTGATGATCGGTCAGTGTGAGCTGGTGATCGGTCAGTGTGTGGTGATCGGTCAGTGTGTGTTGGTGATCGGTCAGCGTGAGCCGGTGATCGGTCAGTGTGTGTGGTGATCGGTCAGTGTGTGCCGGTAATCGGTCAGTGTGCCAGTGATCGGTCAGTGTGTGGTGATTGGTCAGTGTGAGCTGGTGATCGTTCAGTGTGTGGTAATCGGTCAGTGTGTGGTAATCGGTCAGTGTGTGGTGATCGGTCAATGTGTGGTAATCGGTCAGTGTGAGCTGGTGATCGGTCAGTGTGTGGTAATCGGTCAGTGTAAGCTGGTGATCGGTCAGTGTGTGGTGATCGGTCAGTGTGATCTGGTGATCGGTCAGTGTGTGGTAATCGGTCAGTGTAAGCTGGTGATTGGTCAGTGTGTGGTAATCGGTCTGGTCAGTGTGTGGTAATCGGTCAATGTGTGGTGATCGGTCAGTGTGTGGTAATCGGTCAGTGTGTGGTGATCGGTCAGTGTGTGGTAATCGGTCAGTGTGAGCTGGTGATCAGTCAGTGTGTGGTAATCGGTCAGTGTGTGGTAATCGGTCAGTGTGTGTGGTGATCAGTCAGTGTGTGGTGATCAGTCAGTGTGTGGGAATCGGTCAGTGTGTGTGGTAATCGGTCAGTGTGTGGTGATCGGTCAGTGTAAGCTGGTGATCGGTCAGTGTGTGGTAATCGGTCAGTGTGTGTGGTGATCAGTCAGTGTGTGGTGATCGGTCAGTGTGTGGTAATCGGTCAGTGTAAGCTGGTGATCGGTCAGTGTGTGGTAATCGGTCAGTGTGTGTGGTGATCAGTCAGTGTGTGGTGATCGGTCAGTGTAAGCTGGTGATCGGTCAGTGTGTGGTAATCGGTCAGTGTGTGTGGTGATCAGTCAGTGTGTGGTGATCGGTCAGTGTGTGGTGATCGGTCAGTGTGAGCTGGAGATCGGTCAGTGTGTGGTAATCAGTCAGCGTGTGTCGGATTGGTCAGTGTATGGTAATCGGTCAATGTGTGTGGTGATCGGTCAGTGTGTGTGGTGATTGATCAGTGTGTGGTGATCGGTCAGTGTGAGCTGGCGATCGGTCAGTGTGTGGTGATCGGTCAGTGTGAGCTGGTGATCGGTCAGTGTGTGGTAATCGGTCAGTGTGAGCTGGTGATCGTTCAGTATGTGGTAATCGGTCAGTGTGAGCTGGTGATCGGTCAGTGTGTGGTAATCGGTCAGTGTGAGCTGGTGATCGTTCAGTATGTGGTAATCGGTCAGTGTGAGCTGGTGATCGGTCAGTGTGTGGTAATCGGTCAGTGTGAGCTGGTGATCGGTCAGTGTGTGGTAATCGGTCAGTGTGAGCTGGTGATCGTTCAGTGTGTGGTAATCGGTCAGTGTGAGCTGCTGATCGGTCAGTGTGTGGTAATCGGTCAGTGTAAGCTGGTGATCGGTCAGTGTGTGGTGATCAGTCAGCGTGTGTCGGATTGGTCAGTGTATGGTAATCGGTCAATGTGTGTGGTGATCGGTCAGTGTGTGTGGTGATTGATCAGTGTGTGGTAATCGGTCAGTGTGAGCTGGTGATCGGTCAGTGTGTGGTAATCGGTCAGTGTGAGGCTGGTGATCGGTCAGTGTGTGTGATCGGTCAGTGTGTGGTAATCGGTCAGTGTGAGCTGGTGATCGGTCAGTGTGTGGTAATCGGTCAGTATGAGCTGGTGATCGGTCAGTGTGTGTGGTGATCGGTCAGTGTGTGGTAATCGGTCAGTGTGAGCTGGTGATCGGTCAGTGTGAGCTGGTGATCGGTCAGTGTGTGATGATCGGTCAGTGTGAGCTGGTGATCGGTCAGTGTGTGGTGATCGGTCAGTGTGTGTTGGTGATCGGTCAGCGTGAGCCGGTGATCGGTCAGTGTGTGTGGTGATCGGTCAGTGTGTGCCGGTAATCGGTCAGTGTGCCAGTGATCGGTCAGTGTGTGGTGATTGGTCAGTGTGAGCTGGTGATCGTTCAGTGTGTGGTAATCGGTCAGTGTGTGGTAATCGGTCAGTGTGTGGTGATCGGTCAATGTGTGGTAATCGGTCAGTGTGAGCTGGTGATCGGTCAGTGTGTGGTAATCGGTCAGTGTAAGCTGGTGATCGGTCAGTGTGTGGTGATCGGTCAGTGTAAGCTGGTGATCGGTCAGTGTGTGGTAATCGGTCAGTGTGAGCTGGTGATCGGTCAGTGTGTGGTGATCAGTCAGTGTGTGCCGGATTGGTCAGTGTGTTGTAATCGGTCAATGTGTGTGGTGATCGGTCAGTGTGTGTGGTGATTGATCAGTGTGTGGTGATCGGTCAGTGTGTGGTAATCGGTCAGTGTGAGCTGGTGATCGGTCAGTGTGTGGTAATCGGTCAGTGTGAGCTGGTGATCGGTCAGTGTGTGGTAATCGGTCAGTGTGAGCTGGTGATCGGTCAGTGTGTGGTAATCGGCCAGTGTGAGGCTGGTGATCGGTCAGTGTGAGCTGGTGATCGGTCAGTGTGTGTGATCGGTCAGTGTGTGGTAATCGGTCAGTGTGAGCTGGTGATCGGTCAGTGTGTGGTAATCGGTCAGTGTGAGCTGGTGATCGGTCAGTGTGTGGTGATCGGTCAGTATGAGCTGGTGATCGGTCAGTGTGTGGTGATCGGTCAGTGTGTGGTAATCGGTCAGTGTGAGCTGGTGATCGGTCAGTGTGAGCTGGTGATCGGTCAGTGTGTGATGATCGGTCAGTGTGAGCTGGTGATCGGTCAGTGTGTGGTGATCGGTCAGTGTGTGTTGGTGATCGGTCAGCGTGAGCCGGTGATCGGTCAGTGTGTGTGGTGTTCGGTCAGTGTGTGCCGGTGATCGGTCAGTGTGCCAGTGATCGGTCAGTGTGTGGTGATTGGTCAGTGTGAGCTGGTGATCGTTCAGTGTGTGGTAATCGGTCAGTGTGTGGTAATCGGTCAGTGTGTGGTGATCGGTCAATGTGTGGTAATCGGTCAGTGTGAGCTGGTGATCGGTCAGTGTGTGGTAATCGGTCAGTGTAAGCTGGTGATCGGTCAGTGTGAGCTGGTGATCGGTCAGTGTGTGGTAATCGGTCAGTGTGAGCTGGTGATCGGTCAGTGTGAGCTGGTGATCGGTCAGTATGTGGTGATCGGTCAGTGTGTGGTAATCGGTCAATGTGAGCTGGTGATCGGTTAGTGTGAGCTGGTGATCGGTCAGTGTGTGGTAATCGGTCAGTGTGATCTGGTGATCGGTCAGTGTGTGGTAATCGGTCAGTGTAAGCTGGTGATCGTTCAGTGTGTGGTGATCGGTCAGTGTGAGCTGGTGATCGTTCAGTGTGTGGTAATCGGTCAGTGTGTGGTGATCGGTCAGTGTGTGGTAATCGGTCAGTGTGAGCTGGTGATCGGTCAGTGTGATCTGGTGATCGGTCAGTGTGTGGTAATCGGTCAGTGTAAGCTGGTGATCGTTCAGTGTGTGGTGATCGGTCAGTGTGAGCTGGTGATCGGTCAGTGTGAGCTGGTGATCGGTCAGTGTGTGGTAATCGGTCAGTGAGAGCTGGTGATCGGTCAGTGTGTGGTGATCGGTCAGTGTGAGCTGGTGATCGTTCAGTGTGTGGTAATCGGTCAGTGTGATCTGGTGATCGGTCAGTCTGTGGTAATCAGTCAGTGTGATCTGGTGATCGGTCAGTGTGTGGTGATCGGTCAGTGTGAGCTGGTGATCGGTCAGTGTGTGGTGATCGGTCAGTGTGTGGTAATCGGTCAGTGTGAGCTGGTGATCGGTCAGTGTGAGCTGGTGATCGGTCAGTGTGTGGTGATCGGTCAGTGTGTGGTAATCGGTCAATGTGAGCTGGTGATCGGTCAGTGTGTGGTAATCGGTCAGTGTGAGCTGGTGATCGGTCAGTGTGAGCTGGTGATCGGTCAGTGTGTGGTAATCGGTCAGTGTGAGCTGGTGATCGGTCAGTGTGAGCTGGTGATCGGTCAGTGTGTGGTGATCGGTCAGTGTGTGCCGGTGATCGGTCAATGTGCCGGTGATCGGTCAGTGTGTGGTGATCGGTCAGTGTGAGCTGGTGATCGGTCAGTGTGTGTGGTTATCAGTCAGTGTGTGCCGGTGATCGGTCAGTGTGTGGTGATCGGTCAGTGTGTGGTGATCGATCAGTGTGAGCTGGTGATCGGTCAGTGTGTGGTAATCAGTCAGTGTGTGGTGATTGGTCAATGTGTGTTGGTGATCGGTCAGCGTGAGCCAGAGATCGGTCATTGTGTGGTGATCGGTCAGTGTGAGCTGGTGATAGATCATTGTGTGGTGATCAGTCAGTGTGTGCTGGATTGGTCAGTGTGTGGTAATCGGTCAATGTGTGTGGTGATCGGTCAGTGTGAGCTGGTGATTGATCAGTGTGTGGTGATCGGTCAGTGTGTATGGTGATCGGACAGTGTGAGCTGGTGATTGGTCAGTGTGTGTGGTGATCGGTCAGTGTGTGGTGATTGGTCAGTGTGAGCTGGTGATTGATCAGTGTGTGGTGATCGGTCAGTGTGTGTGGTGATCGGTCAGTGTGAGCTGGTGATTGGTCAGTGTGTGGTAATCGGTCAGTGTGTGTGGTGATCGGTCAGTGTGTGTTGTTGATCAGTCAGCGTGAGCCGGAGATCAGTCAGTGTGAGTCAGTGATCGGTCGGTATGTGCGGTGATCGGTCAGTGTATGTGGTGATCGGTCAGTGTGCGTTGGTGATCAATCAGTGTGAGCCGGAGATCGGTCAGTGTGTGGTAATTGGTCAGTGTCAGCTGGTGATCAGTCAGTGTGTGGTGATCGGTCAGTATGAGTCGGTGATTGGTCAGTATGAGCAGTGATCGGTCAGTGTGTGCTAGCGACTGGTCAGTGTCAGCTGGTGATCGGTCAGCGTGAGCCAAAGATCGGTCAGTGTGTGGTGATCGGTCACTGTGTGTGATGATCAGTCAATGTGAGCTGGTGATTGGTCAGTGTGTGGTGATCTGTCTGTGTGGTGATCGGTCAGTGTATGTGGTTATCGATCAGTGTCTGTGGCAATCGGTCAGTGTGTGTGGTGATCGGTCAGTGTGTGTGGTAATCGGTCAGTGTGTGTGGTAATCGGTCAGTGTGTGTGGTGATCGGTCAGTGTGTGTGGTGGTCGGTCAGTGTGTGTTGTAATCGGTCAGTGTGTGTGGTGATCGGTCAGTGTGTGCCGGTGATTGGTCAGTGTATGTGTTAATTAGTCAGTTTGTGTGACAATCGGTCAGTGTGTGTTGCTGATCGGTCAGCGTGAGTCAGTGATCGGTCAGTGTGTGTGGTAATCGGTCTGTGTGTGTCGGTGATCGGTCACTTGTGTGTCGGTGATTGGACGGTGAGTGTCGTGTTCACTGTCCGTGTGTGTGGTAATTGGTCAGAGTGTGTGGTGATAGGTCAGTACGAGCCAGTGATCACTCAGTGTGTACCACTGATTGGTCAACGTGTGTGGTAATCGGTCAATGTGTGTGGTGATCGGTCAGTGTGTGCCGGTGATCGGTCAGTATGAGCCGATGATTGGTCAGTGTGAGTGGTGATCGGTCAATGTGTGTCAGTGATTGGTCAATGTGTGTCAGTGATTGGTCAGTGTGAGCCGGTGATCAGTCAGTGTGAGCCAGTGATTGGTCACTTGTGTGTAGGGTGATCGGTCAGTTGCGTCGGTGATTGGACGGTGAGTGTAGTGATCACTGTCCGTGTGTAGCGGCGATCGGTCATTGTAAGCTAGTGATCGGACAGTGCGTGTCGGCTATTGTTCAGTGTCTGTGGCAATCGGTTAGTGTGCAGCAGTGATTGGTCAGTTTGAGCCCATAATCGGTCAGTGTGTGCCCGTGATTGGTCAGTGTCTGTGATGATCGGTCAGTGTGAGCCGGTGATCGGTCAGTGTGTGTGGTGATCGGTCAGTGTGTGTCGATGATCGGTCAGTGTGAGCCAGTGATCGGTCAGTGTGTGTCGGTGATCGGTCAGTGTGTGTGGTGATCGGTCAGTGTATGTGGTGATCGGTCAGTGTGTGTCGATGATCGGTCAGTGTGAGCCGGTGATCGGTCAGTGTGTGTCGGTGATCGGTCAGTGTGTGTCGGTGATCAGTCAGTGTATGTGGTGATCGTTCAGTGTGTGTCGGTGATCGGTCAGTGTGTGCCTGTGATGATCGGTCAGTGTGTGCCTGTGTTCGGTCACTGTGAGCCAGTGATTGGTACAGTTCTGTATGAGCCAGTGTTCAGACAATGTGTGTGGTGATCGGTCAGTGTGTGTGGTGATCAGTCAGTGTGCGCCGGTGATTGGTCAGTTTGAGCCCATGATCAGTCAGTGTGTGCAGGTGATTGGTCAGTCTGTGTGGTGATCGGTCAGTGTGTGTTCCGGTGATTGGTCAGTGTATGTGGTGATCGGTCAGTGTGTGTGGTGATTGGTCAGTGTGAGCCGGTGATCAGTCAGTGTGTGTGGTAATCGGTCAGTGTATGTGGTGATCGATCAGTGTGTGTGATAATCGGTCAGAGTGTGTGGTGATCGGTCAGTGTGTGTGGTGATCGGTCCGTGTGAGCTGGTGATCGATCAGTGTGTGTGGTGATTGGACGGTGAGTGTAGTGATCACTGTCCGTGTGTAGCGGCGATCAGTCATTGTAAGCTAGTGATCGGACAGTGCGTGTCAACTATCGGTCAGTGTGTGTGGCGATCGGTCAGTGTGTGCCTGTGATTGGTCACCATGAGCCAGTGATTGGTACCGGTCTGTGTGAGCCAGTGTTCATTCATTGTGTGTGGTGATCGATTACTGTGCGCCGGTAATTGGTCCGTTTGAGCCCATGATTGGTCAGCATGAGCCAGTGACTAGCCAGTGTGAGCCGGTGATCGGTCAGTGTGAGCTGGTGACTAGTCAGTGTGTGCCAGTGATTGGTCAGTGTGTCAGTGATCAGTCATCGTGAGCCGGTGATCGGTCAGTGTGTGTTGGTGATCGCTTAGTGTGAGCTGGTGATCGACCACTGTGTTTGGTGATCGGTCAGTGTGAGCTGGTGATCGGTCAGTGTGTGTGGTGATCGGTCAGTGTGAGCCGGTGATCGATCAGTGTGTGTGGTGATCGGTCAGTGTGAGCTGGTGATCGATCAGTGTGTGTCGGTGATCGGTCAGTGTGAGCCAGTGATCGATCAGTGTGTGTCGGTGATCGGTCAGTGTGTGTCGATGATCGGTCAGTGTGTGTGGTGATCGGTCAGTGTGTGTCGATGATCGGTCAGTGTTTGTCGGTGATCGGTCAGTGTATATGGTGATCGGTCAGTGTGAGCCGGTGATTGGTCAGTGTTTGCCGGTGATCGATCGGCAGGTGAGCCGGTGATCGGTCAGGGTGTGCCGGCGATCGGTCAGTGTGTGTGGTGATTGGTCAGTGTGAGCCAGTGATGGTTCAGTGTGTGTGGTGATTGGTCAGTGTGAGCCGGTGATTGGTCAGTGTGTGTGGTAATTGGTCAGTGTGTGCCGGTGATCGGTCAGTGTGTGTGGTGATCAGTCCATGTGTGTGGTGATCAGTCCATGTGTGTGGTGATCGGTCAGTGTGAGCCTGTGATCGATTAGTGTGTGTCGGTGATCAGTCAGTGTCTGTAGGTGATTGGTCAGTGTGAGTCGGTGATCGGTCAGTGTGAGCCAGTGATCGGTCAGTGTGTGTCGGTGATCAGTCAGTGTATGTGGTGATTGGTCAGTGTGTGTCGGTGATCGGTCAGTGTGTGCCTGTGATGATCGATCAGTGTGTGCCTGTGTTCGGTCACTGTGAGCCAATGATTAGTACAGTTCTGTGTGAGCCAGTGTTCAGTCAATGTGTGTGGTGATCGGTCAGTGTGCGCGGTGATCGGTCAGTGTGCGCCGGTGATTGGTCAGTTTGAGCCCATGATCAGTCAGTGTGTGCAGGTGATTGGTCAGTGTGTGTGGTGATCGGTCAGTGTGTGTGGTGATTGGTCAGTGTGAGCCGGTGATCAGTCAGTGTGTGTGGTAATCGGTCAGTGTATGTGGTGATCGGTCAGTGTGTGTGATAATCGGTCAGAGTGTGTGGTGATTGGTCAGTGTGTGTGATAATCGGCCAGTGTATGTGGTGATCGGTCAGAGTGTGTGGTGATCAGTCAGTGTGTGTGGTAATCAGTCAGTGTATGTGGTGATCGGTCAGTGTGTGCGGTGATCGGTCCGTGTGAGCCGGTGATCGATCAGTGTGTGTGGTGATTGGACGGTGAGTGTAGTGATCACTGTCCGTGTGTAGCAGCGATCAGTCATTGTAAGCTAGTGATCGGACAGTGCGTGTCAACTATCGGTCAGTGTGTGTGGCGATCGGTCAGTGTGTGCCTGTGATTGGTCACCGTGAGCCAGTGATTGGTACCGGTCTGTGTGAGCCAGTGTTCATTCATTGTGTGTGGTGATCGATCATTGTGCGCCGGTAATTGGTCCGTTTGAGCCCATGATTGGTCAGCCTGAGCTAGTGACTAGCCAGTGTGAGCCGGTGATCGGTCAGTGTGAGCCGGTGACTAGTCAGTGTGTGCCAGTGATTGGTCAGTGTGTCAGTGATCAGTCATCGTGAGCCGGTGATCGGTCAGTGTGAGTCGGTGATCGGTCAGTGTGAGCTGGTGATCAGTCAGTGTGTGTGGTTATTGGTCAGTGTGAGCTGGTGATCGATCAGTGTGTGTGGTGATCGGTCAGTGTGAGCTGGTGATCGATCAGTGTGTGTCGGTGATCGGTCAGTGTGAGCCGGTGATCGATCAGTGTGTGTGGTGATCGCTTAGTGTGAGCTGGTGATCGACCACTGTGTTTGGTGGTCGGTCAGTGTGTGTGGTGATCGGTCAGTGTGAGCTGGTGATCAGTCAGTGTGTGTGGTGATTGGTCAGTGTGAGCTGGTGATCGATCAGTGTGTGTGGTGATCGGTCAGTGTGAGCTGGTGATCGATCAGTGTGTGTGGTGATCGGTCAGTGTGTGTCGGTGATCGGTCAGTGTGTGTCGATGATCGGTCAGTGTGTGCCGGTGATCGGTCAGTGTGTGTCGATGATCAGTCAGTGTTTGTCAGTGATCAGTCAGTGTATGTGGTGATCGGTCAGTATGAGCTGGTGATCGGTCAGTGTGTGTCGGTAATTGGTCAGTGTTTGCCGGTGATCGATCGGCAGGTGAGCCGGTGATCGGTCAGGGTGTGCCGGCGATCGGTCAGTGTGTGTGGTGATTGGTCAGTGTGAGCCAGTGATGGTTCAGTGTGTGTGGTGATTGGTCAGTGTGAGCCGGTGATTGGTCAGTGTGTGTGGTAATTGGTCAGTGTGTGCCGGTGATCGGTCAGTGTGTGTGGTGATCAGTCCATGTGTGTGGTGATCAGTCCATGTGTGTGGTGATCGGTCAGTGTGAGCCTGTGATCGATTAGTGTGTGTCGGTGATCAGTCAGTGTCTGTAGGTGATTGGTCAGTGTGAGTCGGTGATCGGTCAGTGTGAGCCAGTGATCGGTCAGTGTGTGTCGGTGATCAGTCAGTGTATGTGGTGATTGGTCAGTGTGTGTCGGTGATCGGTCAGTGTGTGCCTGTGATGATCGATCAGTGTGTGCCTGTGTTCGGTCACTGTGAGCCAATGATTAGTACAGTTCTGTGTGAGCCAGTGTTCAGTCAATGTGTGTGGTGATCGGTCAGTGTGCGCGGTGATCGGTCAGTGTGCGCCGGTGATTGGTCAGTTTGAGCCCATGATCAGTCAGTGTGTGCAGGTGATTGGTCAGTGTGTGTGGTGATCGGTCAGTGTGTGTGGTGATTGGTCAGTGTGAGCCGGTGATCAGTCAGTGTGTGTGGTAATCGGTCAGTGTATGTGGTGATCGGTCAGTGTGTGTGATAATCGGTCAGAGTGTGTGGTGATTGGTCAGTGTGTGTGATAATCGGCCAGTGTATGTGGTGATCGGTCAGAGTGTGTGGTGATCAGTCAGTGTGTGTGGTAATCAGTCAGTGTATGTGGTGATCGGTCAGTGTGTGCGGTGATCGGTCCGTGTGAGCCGGTGATCGATCAGTGTGTGTGGTGATTGGACGGTGAGTGTAGTGATCACTGTCCGTGTGTAGCAGCGATCAGTCATTGTAAGCTAGTGATCGGACAGTGCGTGTCAACTATCGGTCAGTGTGTGTGGCGATCGGTCAGTGTGTGCCTGTGATTGGTCACCGTGAGCCAGTGATTGGTACCGGTCTGTGTGAGCCAGTGTTCATTCATTGTGTGTGGTGATCGATCATTGTGCGCCGGTAATTGGTCCGTTTGAGCCCATGATTGGTCAGCCTGAGCTAGTGACTAGCCAGTGTGAGCCGGTGATCGGTCAGTGTGAGCCGGTGACTAGTCAGTGTGTGCCAGTGATTGGTCAGTGTGTCAGTGATCAGTCATCGTGAGCCGGTGATCGGTCAGTGTGAGTCGGTGATCGGTCAGTGTGAGCTGGTGATCAGTCAGTGTGTGTGGTTATTGGTCAGTGTGAGCTGGTGATCGATCAGTGTGTGTGGTGATCGGTCAGTGTGAGCTGGTGATCGATCAGTGTGTGTCGGTGATCGGTCAGTGTGAGCCGGTGATCGATCAGTGTGTGTGGTGATCGCTTAGTGTGAGCTGGTGATCGACCACTGTGTTTGGTGGTCGGTCAGTGTGTGTGGTGATCGGTCAGTGTGAGCTGGTGATCAGTCAGTGTGTGTGGTGATTGGTCAGTGTGAGCTGGTGATCGATCAGTGTGTGTGGTGATCGGTCAGTGTGAGCTGGTGATCGATCAGTGTGTGTGGTGATCGGTCAGTGTGTGTCGGTGATCGGTCAGTGTGTGTCGATGATCGGTCAGTGTGTGCCGGTGATCGGTCAGTGTGTGTCGATGATCAGTCAGTGTTTGTCAGTGATCAGTCAGTGTATGTGGTGATCGGTCAGTATGAGCTGGTGATCGGTCAGTGTGTGTCGGTAATTGGTCAGTGTTTGCCGGTGATCGATCGGCAGGTGAGCCGGTGATCGGTCAGGGTGTGCTGGCGATCGGTCAGTGTGTGTGGTGATCGGTCAGTGTGAGCCAGTGATGGTTCAGTGTGTGTGGTGATTGGTCAGTGTGAACCGGTGATTGGTCAGTGTGTGTGGTAATTGGTCAGTGTGAGCTGGTGATCAGTCAGTGTGTGTGGTGATTGGTCAGTGTGAGCCGGTGATCGATCAGTGTGTGTGGTGATCGGTCAGTGTCAGCTGGTGATCGATCAGTGTGTGTCGGTGATCGGTCAGTGTTTGTCGATGATCGGTCAGTGTGTGTGGTGATCGATCAGTGTGTGTCGATGATCGGTCAGTGTGAGCCGGTGATCGGTCAGTGTGTGTGGTGATCGGTCAGTGTGTGTCGATGATCGGTCAGTGTGAGCCGGTGATCGGTCAGTGTGTGTCGGTGATCGGTCAGTGTGTGTGGTGATCGGTCAGTGTGTGTGGTGATCGGTCAGTGTGTGTCGATGATCGGTCAATGTGAGCCGGTGATCGGTCAGTGTGTGTCGGTGATCGGTCAGTGTGTGTCGGTGATCAGTCAATGTATGTGGTGATCGGTCAGTGTGTGTCGGTGATCGGTCAGTGTGTGCCTGTGATGATCGGTCAGTGTGTGCCTGTGTTCGGTCACTGTGAGCCAGTGATTGGTACAGTTCTGTATGAGCCAGTGTTCAGTCAATGTGTGTGGTGATCGGTCAGTGTGTGTGGTGATCAGTCAGTGTGCGCCGGTGATTGGTCAGTTTGAGCCCATGATCAGTCAGTGTGTGCAGGTGATTGGTCAGTCTGTATGGTGATCGGTCAGTGTGTGTTCCGGTGATTGGTCAGCGAATGTGGTGATCGGTCAATGTGTGTGGTGATTGGTCAGTGTGAGCCGGTGATCAGTCAGTGTGTGTGGTAATCGGTCAGTGTATGTGGTGATCGGTCAGTGTGTGTGATAATCGGTCAGAGTGTGTGGTGATCGGTCAGTGTGTGTGGTAATCGGTCAGTGTATGTGGTGATCGGTCAGAGTGTGTGGTGATCGGTCCGTGTGAGCCGGTGATCGATCAGTGTGTGTGGTGATTGGACGGTGAGCGTAGTGATCACTGTCCGTGTGTAGCGGCGATCAGTCATTGTAAGCTAGTGATCGGACAGTCCGTGTCAACTATCGGTCAGTGTGTGTGGCGATCGGTCAGTGTGTGCCTGTGATTGGTCACCATGAGCCAGTGATTGGTACCGGTCTGTGTGAGCCAGTGTTCATTCATTGTGTGTGGTGATCGATTACTGTGCGCCGGTAATTGGTCCGTTTGAGCCCATGATTGGTCAGCATGAGCCAGTGACTAGCCAGTGTGAGCCGGTGATCGGTCAGTGTGAGCTGGTGACTAGTCAGTGTGTGCCAGTGATTGGTCAGTGTGTCAGTGAACAGTCATCGTGAGCCGGTGATCGGTCAGTGTGTGTTGGTGATCGCTTAGTGTGAGCTGGTGATCGACCACTGTGTTTGGTGATCGGTCAGTGTGAGCTGGTGATCGGTCAGTGTGTGTGGTGATCGGTCAGTGTGAGCCGGTGATCGATCAGTGTGTGTGGTGATCGGTCAGTGTGAGCTGGTGATCGATCAGTGTGTGTCGGTGATCGGTCAGTGTGTGTCGATGATCGGTCAGTGTGTGTGGTGATCGGTCAGTGTGTGTCGATGATCGGTCAGTGTTTGTCGGTGATCGGTCAGTGTATGTGGTGATCGGTCAGTGTGTGTGGTGATCAGTCCATGTGTGTGGTGATCAGTCCATGTGTGTGGTGATCGGTCAGTGTGAGCCTGTGATCGATTAGTGTGTGTCGGTGATCAGTCAGTGTATGTGGTGATTGGTCAGTGTGTGTCGGTGATCGGTCAGTGTGTGCCTGTGATGATCGATCAGTGTGTGCCAGTGTTCGGTCACTGTGAGCCAGTGATTGGTACAGTTCTGTGTGAGCCAGTGTTCAGTCAATGTGTGTGGTGATCGGTCAGTGTGTGTGGTGATTGGTCAGTGTGAGCCGGTGATCAGTCAGTGTGTGTGATAATCGGTCAGTGTATGTGGTGATCGGTCAGTGTGTGTGATAATCGGTCAGAGTGTGTGGTGATCGGTCAGTGTGTGTGGTAATCGGTCAGTGTATGTGGTGATCGGTCAGTGTGTGTGATAATCGGTCAGAGTGTGTGGTGATTGGTCAGTGTGTGTGATAATCGGTCAGTGTATGTGGTGATCGGTCAGAGTGTGTGGTGATCAGTCAGTGTGTGTGGTAATCAGTCAGTGTATGTGGTGATCGGTCAGTGTGTGCGGTGATCGGTCCGTGTGAGCCGGTGATCGATCAGTGTGTGTGGTGATTGGACGGTGAGTGTAGTGATCACTGTCCGTGTGTAGCGGCGATCAGTCATTGTAAGCTAGTGATCGGACAGTGCGTGTCAACTATCGGTCAGTGTGTGTGGCGATCGGTCAGTGTGTGCCTGTGATTGGTCACCATGAGCCAGTGATTGGTACCGGTCTGTGTGAGCCAGTGTTCATTCATTGTGTGTGGTGATCGATTACTGTGCGCCGGTAATTGGTCCGTTTGAGCCCATGATTGGTCAGCATGAGCCAGTGACTAGCCAGTGTGAGCCGGTGATCGGTCAGTGTGAGCTGGTGACTAGTCAGTGTGTGCCAGTGATTGGTCAGTGTGTCAGTGAACAGTCATCGTGAGCCGGTGATCGGTCAGTGTGTGTTGGTGATCGCTTAGTGTGAGCTGGTGATCGACCACTGTGTTTGGTGATCGGTCAGTGTGAGCTGGTGATCGGTCAGTGTGTGTGGTGATCGGTCAGTGTGAGCCGGTGATCGATCAGTGTGTGTGGTGATCGGTCAGTGTGAGCTGGTGATCGATCAGTGTGTGTCGGTGATCGGTCAGTGTGAGCCGGTGATCGGTCAGTGTGTGTGGTGATCGGTCAGTGTGTGTCGATGATCGGTCAGTGTTTGTCGGTGATCGGTCAGTGTATGTGGTGATCGGTCAGTGTGAGCCGGTGATTGGTCAGTGTTTGCCGGTGATCGATCGGCAGGTGAGCCGGTGATCGGTCAGGGTGTGCCGGCGATCGGTCAGTGTGTGTGGTGATTGGTCAGTGTGAGCCAGTGATGGTTCAGTGTGTGTGGTGATTGGTCAGTGTGAGCCGGTGATTGGTCAGTGTGTGTGGTGATCGGTCCATGTGTGCGGTGTTCGGTTCGTGTGTGTGGTGAACAGTCAGTGTGAGCCGGTGATCGGTCAGTGTGTCGGTGATCGGTCAGCGTGTGTGGTGAACAGATAGTGTGAGCCAGTGGTCGGTCAGTGTGTGTGGTGATTGGTCAGTTTGTGTCAGATCGGTCAGTCTGAGCCTGTGATCGGTCAGTGTGCATCAGTTATTGG
Source organism: Pristiophorus japonicus (assembly GCF_044704955.1). Lineage (NCBI taxonomy): Eukaryota > Metazoa > Chordata > Chondrichthyes > Pristiophoridae > Pristiophorus > Pristiophorus japonicus. The sequence continues at coordinate 47,906,778 of NC_091986.1, read as the reverse complement.
TCAGTGTGTGTCATTGATTGGTGAGTGTGTGCCGGTGATCGGTCAATATGAGCCGCAGATCAGTGAGTGTGAGCCTGTGATCGGTCAGTGTGTGTGGTGATCGGTCAGTGTGAGCCGGTGATCGGTCAGTGTGTCGGTGATCGGTCAGTGTGTGTGGTGAACAGATAGTGTGAGCCAGTGGTCGGTCAGTGTGTGTGGTGATTGATTAATGTGTGTGGTGATCGGTCAGCATGTGTGGTGATCGGTCAGTGTGTGTGGTGATCAGTTATTGTGTGTAGTGATCGGTCAGTGTGAGCTGGTGATTGGTCAGTGTGAGCCAGTGAGCGATCACTTTGTGTGCTGATCAGTCAGTGTGTTTGGTGATCGGTCATTGTGAGCCAATGAAAAATCGGTCAGTGTGAGCTGGTGATCGGTCAATAGTGTGGTGATTGGTCAATTTGTGTCAGATCGGTCAGTCTGAGCCTGTGATCGGTCAGTGTGCATCAGTGATTGGTCAGTGTGTGTCATTGATTGGTCAGTGTGTGCCGGTGATCGGTCAATATGAGCCGCAGATCAGTGAGTGTGAGCCTGTGATCGGTCAGTGTGTGTGGTGATCGGTCAGTGTGAGTCGGTGATCGGTTAGTGTGTGTGGTGATCGATCAGTGTGAGCCGGTGATCGATCAGTGTGTGTGGTGATCGGTTACTGTGTGTCGGTGATCGGTCAGTGTGTTGCGGTAATCGGTCAGTGTCTGTGATGATCGGTCAGTGTGTGGTGATCGGTCAGTGTGAGCTAATAATGGGTCAGTGTGTGTCGGTGATCAATCAGTGTGTGCTGGCGATTGGTCAGTGTGTGTGGTGATCAGTCAGTGTGAGCCAACAATGGGTCAGTGTGTGTCGGTGATCGGTTAGTGTGTGCCAGTGATCGGTCAGTGTGTGTGCTGTTCGGTGAGTGTGAGCTGCAGATCAATGAGTGTGAGCCGGTGATCGGTCAGTGTCTGTGGTGATCGGTCAGTGTGAGCCAGTGATCGGTCAGTGTGTGTGGTAATTGGTCAGTGTGTGCCGGTGATCGGTCAGTGTGTGTCAGTGATCGATCAGTGTGTCTCGGTGATCGGTCAGTGTGTGTCGGTGATCGATCAGTGTGAGCTGGTGATCGATCAGTGTGTGTCGGTGATCGACCAGTGTGAGTCAGTGATCGGTCAGTGTGTGTCGATGATCGGTCAGTGTGTGTTGTGATTTGTCAGTGTGTGGTGATCGGTCAGTGTGAGGCACTAATCAGTGTGTGTGGTGATCGGTCAGTCTGAGCCTGTGATCGGTCAGTGTGCAGTAGTGATTGGTCAGTGTGTGTCATTGATTGGTCAGTGTGTGCTGTGAACGGTCCGTGTGTGGTGATCGTTCAGGGTGTGTTGGTGATCGGTCAGTGTGTGTCGGTGATCGGTCAGTGTCTATCAGTGATTGGTCATTGTGAGCCGGTGATCAGTCAGTGTGCCGGTGGTCGGTCAGTGTGAGACAGTGATCTGTCAATGCATGTGGTGATCGATCAGCGTGTGTGATGATCGGTCAGTGTGTGTTGTGATCTGTCAGTGTGAGCTGGTGATCGATCAGTGTGTGGTGATCGGTCAGTGTGTGCCGGTGATCGGTCAGTGTGTGTGGTGATCAGTTAGTGTGAGCCAGTGATAGGTCAGTGTGTGTGGTGATCAGTCAGTGTGTGTGGTCATCGGTCAGTGTGAGCCGGTGAGCGGTCACTTTGTGTGATGATCGGTCAGTGTGTGTGGTGCTCAGTCAATGTGCGTCTGTGATCGTTCAATGTGAGCTGGTGATGGATCAGTGTGTGGTGATCGGTCAGTGTGTGCCGGTGATCGGTCAGTGTGTGTGGTGATCGGTCAGTGTGAGCTGGTGATAGGTCAGTGTGTGTGGTGATCAGTTAGTGTGTGGTGATCGGTCAGTGTGTATGGTAATCGGTCAGTGTGAGCCGGTCCTCGGTCAGTGTGCGTCTGTGATCGGTCAATGTGAGCTGGTGATCGGTCAGTGTGTGGTGATCGGTCAGTGTGTGCCTGTGTTCGGTCACTGTGAGCCAGTGATTGGTACAGTTCTGTATGAGCCAGTGTTCAGTCAATGTGTGTGGTGATTGGTCAGTGTGTGTGGTGATCAGTCAGTGTGCGCCGGTGATTGGTCAGTTTGAGCCCATGATCAGTCAGTGTGTGCAGGTGATTGGTCAGTCTGTGTGGTGATCGGTCAGTGTGTGTTCCGGTGATTGGTCAGTGTATGTGGTGATCGGTCAGTGTGTGTGGTGATTGGTCAGTGTGAGCCGGTGATCAGTCAGTGTGTGTGGTAATCGGTCAGTGTATGTGTTGATTGGTCAGTGTGTGTGATAATTGGTCAGAGTGTGTGGTGATCGGTCAGTGCGTGTGGTAATCGGTCAGTGTATGTGGTGATCGGTCAGAGTGTGTGGTGATCGGTCCGTGTGAGCCGGTGATCGATCAGTGTGTGTGGTGATTGGACGGTGAGTGTAGTGATCACTGTCCGTGTGTAGCGGCGATCAGTCATTGTAAGCTAGTGATCGGACAGTGCGTGTCAACTATCGGTCAGTGTGTGTGGCGATCGGTCAGTGTGTGCCTGTGATTGGTCACCATGAGCCAGTGATTGGTACCGGTCTGTGTGAGCCAGTGTTCATTCATTGTGTGTGGTGATCGATCACTGTGCGCCGGTAATTGGTCCGTTTGAGCCCATGATTGGTCAGCATGAGCCAGTGACTAGCCAGTGTGAGCCGGTGATCGGTCAGTGTGAGCTGGTGACTAGTCAGTGTGTGCCAGTGATTGGTCAGTGTGTCAGTGATCAGTCATCGTGAGCCTGTGATCGGTCAGTGTGTGTTGGTGATCGCTTAGTGTGAGCTGGTGATCGGTCAGTGTGTGTGGTGATCGGTCAGTGTGAGCCGGTGATCGATCAGTGTGTGTGGTGATCGGTCAGTGTGAGCCGGTGATCGATCAGTGTGTGTCAGTGATCGGTCAGTGTGTGTCGATGATCGGTCAGTGTGTGTGGTGATCGGTCAGTGTGTGTCGATGATCGGTCAGTGTTTGTCGGTGATCGGTCAGTGTATGTGGTGATCGGTCAGTGTGAGCCGGTGATTGGTCAGTGTTTGCCGGTGATCGATCGGCAGGTGAGATGGTGATCGGTCAGGGTGTGCCGGCGATCGGTCAGTGTGTGTGGTGATTGGTCAGTGTGAGCCAGTGATGGTTCAGTGTGTGTGGTGATTGGTCAGTGTGAGCCGGTGATTGGTCAGTGTGTGTGGTAATTGGTCAGTGTGTGCCGGTGATCGGTCAGTGTGTGTCGATGATCGGTCAGTGTGTGTGGTGATCGGTCAGTGTGTGTCGATGATCGGTCAGTGTTTGTCGGTGATCGGTCAGTGTATGTGGTGATCGGTCAGTGTGAGCCGGTGATTGGTCAGTGTTTGCCGGTGATCGATCGGCAGGTGAGCCGGTGATCGGTCAGGGTGTGCCGGCGATCGGTCAGTGTGTGTGGTGATTGGTCAGTGTGAGCCGGTGATTGGTCAGTGTTTGTGGTAATTGGTCAGTGTGTGCCGGTGATCGGTCAGTGTGTGTGGTGATCAGTCCATGTGTGTGGTGATCAGTCCATGTGTGTGGTGATCGGTCAGTGTGAGCCTGTGATCGATTAGTGTGTGTCGGTGATCAGTCAGTGTCTGTAGGTGATTGGTCAGTGTGAGTCGGTGATTGGTCAGTGTGAGTCGGTGATCGGTCAGTGTGAGCCAGTGATCGGTCAGTGTGTGTCGGTGATCAGTCAGTGTATGTGGCGATTGGTCAGTGTGTGTCGGTGATCGGTCAGTGTGTGCCTGTGATGATCGATCAGTGTGTGCCTGTGTTCGGTCACTGTGAGCCAGTGATTGGTATAGTTCTGTGTGAGCCAGTGTTCAGTCAATGTGTGTGGTGATCGGTCAGTGTGTGTGGTGATCGGTCAGTGTGCGCCGGTGATTGGTCAGTTTCAGCCCATGATCAGTCAGTATGTGCAGGTGATTGGTCAGTGTGTGTGGTGATCGGTCAGTGTGTGTGACAATCGGTCAGAGTGTGTGGTGATTGATCAGTGTGTGTGATAATCGGTCAGTGTATGTGGTGATCGGTCAGAGTGTGTGGTGATCAGTCAGTGTGTGTGGTAATCAGTCAGTGTATGTGGTGATCGGTCAGTGTGTGCGGTGATCGGTCCGTGTGAGCCGGTGATCGATCAGTGTGTGTGGTGATTGGACGGTGAGTGTAGTGATCACTGTCCGTGTGTAGCAGCGATCAGTCATTGTAAGCTAGTGATCGGACAGTGCGTGTCAACTATCGGTCAGTGTGTGTGGCGATCGGTCGGTGTGTGCCTGTGATTGGTCACCGTGAGCCAGTGATTGGTACCGGTCTGTGTGAGCCAGTGTTCATTCATTGTGTGTGGTGATCGATCACTGTGCGCCGGTAATTGGTCCGTTTGAGCCCATGATTGGTCAGCCTGAGCCAGTGACTAGCCAGTGTGAGCCGGTGATCGGTCAGTGTGAGCCGGTGACTAGTCAGTGTGTGCCAGTGATTGGTCAGTGTGTCAGTGATCAGTCATCGTGAGCCGGTGATCGGTCAGTGTGTGTTGGTGATCGCTTAGTGTGAGCTGGTGATCGACCACTGTGTTTAGTGATCAGTCAGTGTGTGTGGTGATCGGTCAGTGTGAGCCGGTGATCGATCAGTGTGTGTGGTGATCGGTCAGTGTGAGCCAGTGATCGATCAGTGTGTGTGGTGATCGGTCAGTGTGAGCTGGTGATCAGTCAGTGTGTGTGGTGATTGGTCAGTGTGAGCTGGTGATCGATCAGTGTGTGTGGTGATCGGTCAGTGTGAGCTGGTGATCGATCAGTGTGTGTCGGTGAATGGTCAGTGTGAGCTGGTGATCGATCAGTGTATGTGGTGATCGGTCAGTGTGTGTCGGTGATCAGTCAGTGTATGTGGTGATCGGTCAGTGTGTGTCGGTGATCGGTCAGTGTGTGCCTGTGATGATCGGTCAGTGTGTGCCTGTGTTCGGTCACTGTGAGCCAGTGATTGGTACAGTTCTGTATGAGCTAGTGTTCAGTCAGTGTATGTGGTGATCGGTCAGTGTGTGTGGTGATCAGTCAGTGTGCGCCGGTGATTGGTCAGTTTGAGCCCATGATCAGTCAGTGTGTGCAGGTGATTGGTCAGTCTGTGTGGTGATCGGTCAGTGTGTGTTCCGGTGATTGGTCAGTGTATGTGGTGATCGGTCAGTGTGTGTGGTGATTGGTCAGTGTGAGCCAGTGATGGTTCAGTGTGTGTGGTGATTGGTCAGTGTGAGCCGGTGATTGGTCAGTGTGTGTGGTAATTGGTCAGTGTGTGCCGGTGATCGGTCAGTGTGTGTGGTGATCAGTCCATGTGTGTGGTGATCGGTCAGTGTGTCGGTGATCAGTCAGTGTGAGCCTGTGATTGATTAGTTTGTGTCAGTGATCAGTCAGTGTCTGTAGGTGATTGGTCAGTGTGAGTCGGTGATCGGTCAGTGTGAGCCAGTGATCGGTCAGTGTGTGTCGGTGATCAGTCAGTGTGTGCAGTGAACAGTTAGTGTGAGCCAGTGGTCGGTCAGTATGTGTGCTGATCGGTTAGGGTGTCTGGTGATCGGTCAGTGTGTGTGGTGATCAGTTAGTGTGTGTGGTGATCGGTCAGTGTGAGCCGGTGATCGGTCAGTGTGAGCCAGTGAGCGATCACTTTGTGTGGTGATCAGTCAGTGTGTTTGGTGATCGGTTATTGTGAGCCAATAATCGGTCAGTGTGAGTTGATGATCGGTCAGTAGTGTGGTGATCGGTCAGTTTGTGTCAGTGATCGGTCAGTCTGAGCCTGTGATCAGTCAGTGTGCATCAGTGATTGGTCAGTGAGTGTCGTTGATCGGTCAGTGTGTGTGGTGATCGGTCAGTGTGTGTGGTAATCGGTCAGTGTGTGTGGTGATCGGTCAGTGTGTGCCGGTGATTGGTCAGTGTATGTGGTAATTAGTCAGTTTGTGTGACAATCGGTCAGTGTGTGTTGCTGATTGGTCAGCGTGAGTCAGTGATCGGTCAGTGTGTGTGGTAATCGGTCTGTGTGTGTCGGTGATCAGTCAGTGTGTTCCGGTGATCAGACAGTATGAGCCAGTGATTGGTCAGTGTGAGCAGCGGTCGGTCATTGTGTGTGGTGATCGGTCAGTGTGAGCCAGTGATCGGTCACTTGTGTGTCGGTGATTGGACGGTGAGTGTCGTGTTCACTGTCCGTGTGTGGTAATTGGTCAGAGTGTGTGGTGATAGGTCAGTATGAGCCAGTGATCACTCAGTGTGTACCGCTGATTGGTCAACGTGTGTGGTAATCGGTCAATGTGTGTGGTGATCGGTCAGTGTGTGCCGGTGATCGGTCAGTATGAGCCGATGATTGGTCAGTGTGAGTGGTGATCGGTCAATGTGTGTCAGTGATTGGTCAATGTGTGTCAGTGATTGGTCAGTGCGAGCCGGTGATCAGTCAGTGTGAGCCAGTGATTGGTCACTTGTGTGTAGGGTGATCGGTCAGTTGCGTCGGTGATTGGACGGTGAGTGTAGTGATCACTGTCCGTGTATAGCGGCGATCGGTCATTGTAAGCTAATGATCGGACAGTGCGTGTCGGCTATTGTTCAGTGTGTGTGGCAATCGGTTAGTGTGCACCAGTGATTGGTCAGTTTGAGCCCATAATCGGTCAGTGTGTGCCGGTGATTGGTCAGTGTCTGTGATGATCGGTCAGGGTGTGTTCTGGTGATCAGTCAGTGTGTGTTGATGATCGCTTAGTGTGAGCTGGTGATCGACCACTGTGTTTGGTGATCGGTCGGTGTGAGCTGGTGATCGACCACTGTGTTTGGTGATCGGTCAGTGTGAGCCGGTGATCGGTCAGTGTGTGTGGTGATCGGTCAGTGTGTGTCGATGATCGGTCAGTGTGAGCCGGTGATCGGTCAGTGTGTGTCAGTGATCGGTCAGTGTGTGTGGTGATCGGTCAGTGTGTGTGGTGATCGGTCAGTGTGTGTCAGTGATCGGTCAGTGTGTGTCGATGATCGGTCCGTGTGAGCCGGTGATCGGTCAGTGTGTGTCGGTGATCGGTCAGTGTGTGTCGGTGATCAGTCAGTGTATGTGGTGATCGGTCAGTGTGTGTCGGTGATCGGTCAGTGTGTGCCTGTGATGATCGCTCAGTGTGTGCCTGTGTTCGGTCACTGTGAGCCAGTGATTGGTACAGTTCTGTATGAGCTAGTGTTCAGTCAGTGTATGTGGTGATCGGTCAGTGTGTGTGGTGATCAGTCAGTGTGCGCTGGTGATTGGTCAGTTTGAGCCCATGATCAGTCAGTGTGTGCAGGTGATTGGTCAGTCTGTGTGGTGATCGGTCAGTGTGTGTTCCGGTGGTTGGTCAGTGTATGTGGTGATCGGTCAGTGTGTGTGGTGATTGGTCAGTATGAGCCGGTGATCAGTCAGTGTGTGTGGTGATCGGTCAGTGTGTGTGGTAATCGGTCAGTGTATGTGGTGATCGGTCAGAGTGTGTGGTGATCGGTCCGTGTGAGCCGGTGATCGATCAGTGTGTGTGGTGATTGGACGGTGAGTGTAGTGATCACTGTCCGTGTGTAGAGGCGATCAGTCATTGTAAGCTAGTGATCGGACAGTGCGTGTCAACTATCGGTCAGTGTGTGTGGCGATCGGTCAGTGTGTGCCTGTGATTGGTCACCATGAGCCAGTGATTGGTACCGGTCTGTGTGAGCCAGTGTTCATTTATTGTGTGTGGTGATCAATCACTGTGCGCCGGTAATTGGTCCGTTTGAGCCCATGATTGGTCAGCATGAGCCAGTGACTAGCCAGTGTGAGCCGGTGATCGGTCAGTGTGAGCTGGTGACCAGTCAGTGTGTGCCAGTGATTGGTCAGTGTGTCAGTGATCAGTCATCGTGAGCCGGTGATCGGTCAGTGTGTGTTGGTGATCGCTTAGTGTGAGCTGGTGATCGATCACTGTGTTTGGTGATCGGTCAGTGTGAGCTGGTGATCGGTCAGTGTGTGTGGTGATCAGTCAGTGTGAGCCGGTGATCGATCAGTGTGTGTGGTGATCGGTCAGTGTGAGCTGGTGATCGATCAGTGTGTGTCGGTGATCGGTCAGTGTGAGCCGGTGATCGATCAGTGTGTGTCGGTGATCGGTCAGTGTGTGTCGATGATCGGTCAGTGTGTGTGGTGATCGGTCAGTGTGTGTCGATGATCGGTCAGTGTTTGTCGATCGGTCAGTGTATGTGGTGATCGGTCAGTGTGAGCCGGTGATTGGTCAGTGTTTGCCGGTGATCGATCGGCAGGTGAGCCGGTGATCGGTCAGGGTGTGCCGGCGATCGGTCAGTGTGTGTGGTGATTGGTCAGTGTGAGCCAGTGATGGTTCAGTGTGTGTGGTGATTGGTCAGTGTGAGCTGGTGATTGGTCAGTGTGTGTGGTAATTGGTCAGTGTGTGCCGGTGATCGGTCAGTGTGTGTGGTGATCAGTCCATGTGTGTGGTGATCAGTCCATGTGTGTGGTGATCGGTCAGTGTTAGCATGTGATCGATTAGTGTGTGTCGGTGATCAGTCAGTGTCTGTAGGTGATTGGTCAGTGTGAGTCGGTGATCGGTCAGTGTGTGCCTGTGATGATCGATCAGTGTGTGCCTGTGTTCGGTCACTGTGAGCCAGTGATTGGTACAGTTCTGTGTGAGCCAGTGTTCAGTCAATGTGTGTGGTGATCGGTCAGTGTGTGTGGTGATCGGTCAGTGTGCGCCGGTGATTGGTCAGTTTCAGCCCATGATCAGTCAGTATGTGCAGGTGATTGGTCAGTGTGTGTGGTGATCGGTCAGTGTGTGTGGTGATTGGTCAGTGTTAGCCGGTGATCAGTCAGTGTGTGTGGCAATCGGTCAGTGTATGTGGTGATCAGTCAGTGTGTGTGGTAATCGATCAGTGTATGTGGTGATCGGTCAGTGTGTGTGATAATCGGTCAGAGTGTGTGGTGATTGGTCAGTGTGTGTGATAATCGGTCAGTGTATGTGGTGATCGGTCAGAGTGTGTGGTGATCAGTCAGTGTGTGTGGTAATCAGTCAGTGTATGTGGTGATCGGTCAGTGTGTGCGGTGATCGGTCCGTGTGAGCCGGTGATCGATCAGTGTGTGTGGTGATTGGACGGTGAGTGTAGTGATCACTGTCCGTGTGTAGCGGCGATCAGTCATTGTAAGCTAGTGATCGGACAGTGCGTGTCAACTATCGGTCAGTGTGTGTGGCGATCGGTCGGTGTGTGCCTGTGATTGGTCACCATGAGCCAGTGATTGGTACCGGTCTGTGTGAGCCAGTGTTCATTCATTGTGTGTGGTGATCGATCACTGTGCGCCGGTAATTGGTCCGTTTGAGCCCATGATTGGTCAGCCTGAGCCAGTGACTAGCCAGTGTGAGCCGGTGATCGGTCAGTGTGAGCCGGTGACTAGTCAGTGTGTGCCAGTGATTGGTCAGTGTGTCAGTGATCAGTCATCGTGAGCCGGTGATCGGTCAGTGTGAGTCGGTGATCGGTCAGTGTGTGTTGGTGATCGCTTAGTGTGAGCTGGTGATCGACCACTGTGTTTGGTGATCGGTCAGTGTGTGTGGTGATCGGTCAGTGCGAGCCGGTGATCGATCAGTGTGTGTGGTGAACGGTCAGTGTGAGCTGGTGATCGATCAGTGTATGTGGTGATCGGTCAGTGTGTGTCGGTGATCAGTCAGTGTATGTGGTGATCGGTCAGTGTGTGTCGGTGATCGGTCAGTGTGTGCCTGTGATGATCGGTCAGTGTGTGCCTGTGTTCGGTCACTGTGAGCCAGTGATTGGTACAGTTCTGTATGAGCTAGTGTTCAGTCAGTGTATGTGGTGATCGGTCAGTGTGTGTGGTGATCAGTCAGTGTGCGCCGGTGATTGGTCAGTTTGAGCCCATGATCAGTCAGTGTGTGCAGGTGATTGGTCAGTCTGTGTGGTGATCGGTCAGTGTGTGTTCCGGTGATTGGTCAGTGTATGTGGTGATCGGTCAGTGTGTGTGGTGATTGGTCAGTGTGAGCCAGTGATGGTTCAGTGTGTGTGGTAATTGGTCAGTGTGTGCCGGTGATCGGTCAGTGTGTGTGGTGATCAGTCCATGTGTGTGGTGATCGGTCAGTGTGTCGGTGATCAGTCAGTGTGAGCCTGTGATTGATTAGTTTGTGTCAGTGATCAGTCAGTGTCTGTAGGTGATTGGTCAGTGTGAGTCGGTGATCGGTCAGTGTGAGCCAGTGATCGGTCAGTGTGTGTCGGTGATCAGTCAGTGTGTGCAGTGAACAGTTAGTGTGAGCCAGTGGTCGGTCAGTATGTGTGCTGATCGGTTAGGGTGTCTGGTGATCGGTCAGTGTGTGTGGTGATCAGTTAGTGTGTGTGGTGATCGGTCAGTGTGAGCCGGTGATCGGTCAGTGTGAGCCAGTGAGCGATCACTTTGTGTGGTGATCAGTCAGTGTGTTTGGTGATCGGTTATTGTGAGCCAATAATCGGTCAGTGTGAGTTGATAATCGGTCAGTAGTGTGGTGATCGGTCAGTTTGTGTCAGTGATCGGTCAGTCTGAGCCTGTGATCAGTCAGTGTGCATCAGTGATTGGTCAGTGAGTGTCGTTGATCGGTCAGTGTGTGTGGTGATCGGTCAGTGTGTGTGGTAATCGGTCAGTGTGTGTGGTGATCGGTCAGTGTGTGCCGGTGATTGGTCAGTGTATGTGGTAATTAGTCAGTTTGTGTGACAATCGGTCAGTGTGTGTTGCTGATTGGTCAGCGTGAGTCAGTGATCGGTCAGTGTGTGTGGTAATCGGTCTGTGTGTGTCGGTGATCAGTCAGTGTGTTCCGGTGATCGGACAGTATGAGCCAGTGATTGGTCAGTGTGAGCAGCGGTCGGTCATTGTGTGTGGTGATCGGTCAGTGTGAGCCAGTGATCGGTCACTTGTGTGTCGGTGATTGGACGGTGAGTGTTGTGTTCACTGTCCGTGTGTGTGGTAATTGGTCAGAGTGTGTGGTGATAGGTCAGTATGAGCCAGTGATCACTCAGTGTGTACCGCTGATTGGTCAACGTGTGTGGTAATCGGTCAATGTGTGTGGTGATCGGTCAGTGTGTGCCGGTGATCGGTCAGTATGAGCCGATGATTGGTCAGTGTGAGTGGTGATCGGTCAATGTGTGTCAGTGATTGGTCAATGTGTGTCAGTGATTGGTCAGTGCGAGCCGGTGATCAGTCAGTGTGAGCCAGTGATTGGTCACTTGTGTGTAGGGTGATCGGTCAGTTGCGTCGGTGATTGGACGGTGAGTGTAGTGATCACTGTCCGTGTGTAGCGACGATCGGTCATTGTAAACTAGTGATCGGACAGTGCGTGTCGGCTATTGTTCAGTGTGTGTGGCAATCGGTTAGTGTGCACCAGTGATTGGTCAGTTTGAGCCCATAATCGGTCAGTGTGTGCCGGTGATTGGTCAGTGTCTGTGATGATCGGTCAGGGTGTGTTCTGGTGATCAGTCAGTGTGTGTTGATGATCGCTTAGTGTGAGCTGGTGATCGACCACTGTGTTTGGTGATCAGTCAGTGTGAGCTGGTGATCGACCACTGTGTTTGGTGATCGGTCAGTGTGAGCCGGTGATCGGTCAGTGTGTGTGGTGATCAGTCAGTGTGTGTCGATGATCGGTCAGTGTGAGCCGGTGATCGGTCAGTGTGTGTCAGTGATCGGTCAGTGTGTGTGGTGATCGGTCAGTGTGTGTGGTGATTGGTCAGTGTGAGCCGGTGATCAGTCAGTGTGTGTGGTGATTGGTCAGTGTGTGTGGTAATCGGTCAGTGTATGTGGTGATCGGTCAGAGTGTTTGGTGATCGGTTCGTGTGAGCCGGTGATCGATCAGTGTGTGTGGTGATTGGACGGTGAGTGCGGCGATCAGTCATTGTAAGCTAGTGATCGGACAGTCCGTGTCAACTATCGGTCAGTGTATGTGGCGATCGGTCAGTGTGTGCCTGTGATTGGTCACCATGAGCCAGTGATTGGTACCGGTCTGTGTGAGCCAGTGTTCATTCATTGTGTGTGGTGATCGATCACTGTACGCCGGTAATTGGTCCGTTTGAGCCCATGATTGGTCAGCATGAGCCAGTGACTAGCCAGTGTGAGCCGGTGATCGGTCAGTGTGAGCTGGTGACTAGTCAGTGTGTGCCAGTGATTGGTCAGTGTGTCAGTGATCAGTCATCGTGAGCCGGTGATCGGTCAGTGTGTGTTGGTGATCGCTTAGTGTGAGCTGGTGATCGACCACTGTGTTTGGTGATCGGTCAGTGTGAGCTGGTGATCGGTCAGTGTGTGTGGTGATCGGTCAGTGTGAGCCGGTGATCGATCAGTGTGTGTGGTGATCGGTCAGTGTGAGCTGGTGATCGATCAGTGTGTGTCGGTGATCGGTCAGTGTGTGTCGATGATCGGTCAGTGTGTGTGGTGATCGGTCAGTGTGTGTCGATGATCGGTCAGTGTTTGTCGGTGATCGGTCAGTGTATGTGGTGATCGGTCAGTGTGAGCTGGTGATTGGTCAGTGTTTGCCGGTGATTGATCGGCAGGTGAGCCGGTGATCGGTCAGGGTGTGCCGGCGATCGGTCAGTGTGTGTGGTGATTGGTCAGTGTGAGCCAGTGATGGTTCAGTGTGTGTGGTGATTGGTCAGTGTGAGCCGGTGATTGGTCAGTGTGTGTGGTAATTGGTCAGTGTGTGCCGGTGATCGGTCAGTGTGTGTCGATGATCGGTCAGTGTGTGTGGTGATCGGTCAGTGTGTGTCGATGATCGGTCAGTGTTTGTCGGTGATCGGTCAGTGTATGTGGTGATCGGTCAGTGTGAGCCGGTGATTGGTCAGTGTTTGCCGGTGATCGATCGGCAGGTGAGCCGGTGATCGGTCAGGGTGTGCCGGCGATCGGTCAGTGTGTGTGGTGATTGGTCAGTGTGAGCCAGTGATGGTTCAGTGTGTGTGGTGATTGGTCAGTGTGAGCCGGTGATTGGTCAGTGTGTGTGGTAATTGGTCAGTGTGTGCCGGTGATCGGTCAGTGTGTGTGGTGATCAGTCCATGTGTGTGGTGATCAGTCCATGTGTGTGGTGATCGGTCAGTGTGAGCCTGTGATCGATTAGTGTGTGTCGGTGATCAGTCAGTGTCTGTAGGTGATTGGTCAGTGTGAGTCGGTGATCGGTCAGTGTGAGCCAGTGATCGGTCAGTGTGTGTCGATGATCGGTCAGTGTGAGCCGGTGATCGGTCAGTGTGTGTCAGTGATCGGTCAGTGTGTGTGGTGATCGGTCAGTGTGTGTGGTGATTGGTCAGTGTGAGCCGGTGATCAGTCAGTGTGTGTGGTGATCGGTCAGTGTATGTGGTAATCGGTCAGTGTATGTGGTGATCGGTCAGAGTGTGTGGTGATCGGTTCGTGTGAGCCGGTGATCGATCAGTGTGTGTGGTGATTGGACGGTGAGTGTAGTGATCACTGTCCGTGTGTAGAGGCGATCAGTCATTGTAAGCTAGTGATCGGACAGTGCGTGTCAACTATCGGTCAGTGTATGTGGCGATCGGTCAGTGTGTGCCTGTGATTGGTCACCATGAGCCAGTGATTGGTACCGGTCTGTGTGAGCCAGTGTTCATTCATTGTGTGTGGTGATCGATCACTGTACGCCGGTAATTGGTCCGTTTGAGCCCATGATTGGTCAGCATGAGCCAGTGACTAGCCAGTGTGAGCCGGTGATCGGTCAGTGTGAGCTGGTGACTAGTCAGTGTGTGCCAGTGATTGGTCAGTGTGTCAGTGATCAGTCATCGTGAGCCGGTGATCGGTCAGTGTGTGTTGGTGATCGCTTAGTGTGAGCTGGTGATCGACCACTGTGTTTGGTGATCGGTCAGTGTGAGCTGGTGATCGGTCAGTGTGTGTGGTGATCGGTCAGTGTGAGCCGGTGATCGATCAGTGTGTGTGGTGATCGGTCAGTGTGAGCTGGTGATCGATCAGTGTGTGTCGGTGATCGGTCAGTGTGTGTCGATGATCGGTCAGTGTGTGTGGTGATCGGTCAGTGTGTGTCGATGATCGGTCAGTGTTTGTCGGTGATCGGTCAGTGTATGTGGTGATCGGTCAGTGTGAGCCGGTGATTGGTCAGTGTTTGCCGGTGATCGATCGGCAGGTGAGCCGGTGATCGGTCAGGGTGTGCCGGCGATCGGTCAGTGTGTGTGGTGATTGGTCAGAGTGAGCCAGTGATGGTTCAGTGTGTGTGGTGATTGGTCAGTGTGAGCCGGTGATTGGTCAGTGTGTGTGGTAATTGGTCAGTGTGTGCCGGTGATCGGTCAGTGTGTGTGGTGATCAGTCCATATGTGTGGTGATCAGTCCATGTGTGTGGTGATCGGTCAGTGTGAGCCTGTGATCGATTAGTGTGTGTCGGTGATCAGTCAGTGTCTGTAGGTGATTGGTCAGTGTGAGTCGGTGATCGGTCAGTGTGTGCCTGTGATGATCGATCAGTGTGTGCCTGTGTTCGGTCACTGTGAGCCAGTGATTGGTACAGTTCTGTGTGAGCCAGTGTTCAGTCAATGTGTGTGGTGATCGGTCAGTGTGTGTGGTGATCGGTCAGTGTGCGCCGGTGATTGGTCAGTTTGAGCCCATGATCAGTCAGTGTGTGCAGGTGATTGGTCAGTGTGTGTGGTGATCGGTCAGTGTGTGTGGTGATTGGTCAGTGTGAGCCGGTGATCAGTCACTGTGTGTGGTAATCGGTCAGTGTATGTGGTGATCGGTCAGTGTGTGTGATAATCGGTCAGAGTGTGTGGTGATCGGTCAGTGTGTGTGGTAATCGGTCAGTGTATGTGGTGATCGGTCAGTGTGTGTGATAATCAGTCAGAGTGTGTTGTGATTGGTCAGTGTGTGTGATAATCAGTCAGTGTATGTGGTGATCGGTCAGAGTGTGTGGTGATCAGTCAGTGTGTGTGGTAATCAGTCAGTGTATGTGGTGATTGGTCAGTGTGTGCGGTGATCGGTCCGTGTGAGCCGGTGATCGATCAGTGTGTGTGGTGATTGGACGGTGAGTGTAGTGATCACTGTCCATGTGTAGCGCCGATCAGTCATTGTAAGCTAGTGATCGGACAGTGCGTGTCAACTATCGGTCAGTGTGTGTGGCGATCGGTCAGTGTGTGCCTGTGATTGGTCACCGTGAGCCAGTGATTGGTACCGGTCAGTGTGAGCCAGTGTTCATTCATTGTGTGTGGTGATCGATCACTGTGCGCCGGTAATTGGTCCGTTTGAGCCCATGATTGGTCAGCCTGAGCCATTGACTAGCCAGTGTGAGCCGGTGATCGGTCAGTGTGAGCCGGTGACTAGTCAGTGTGTGCCAGTGATTGTTCAGTGTGTCAGTGATCAGTCATCGTGAGCCGGTGATCGGTCAGTGTGAGTCGGTGATCGGTCAGTGTGTGTTGGTGATCGCTTAGTGTGAGCTGGTGATCGACCACTGTGTTTGGTGATCGGTCAGTGTGTGTGGTGATCGGTCAGTGTGAGCCGGTGATCGATCAGTGTGTGTGGTGATCGGTCAGTGTGAGCCGGTGATCGATCAGTGTGTCGGTGATCGGTCAGTGTGAGCCGGTGATCGATCAGTGTGTGTGGTGATCGATCAGTGTGTGTCGTTGATCGTTCAGTGTGTGTCGGTGATCGGTCAGTGTGTGTCGGTGATCGGTCAGTGTGTGTCGATGATCGGTCAGTGTGTGTGGTGATCGGTCAGTGTGTGTCGATGATCGGTCAGTGTTTGTCAGTGATCAGTCAGTGTATGTGGTGATCGGTCAGTGTGAGCTGGTGATCGGTCAGTGTGAGCGGTGATCAGTCAGTGTGAGCCAGTGATGGTTCAGTGTGTGTGGTGATTGGTCAGTGTGAGCCGGTGATTGGTCAGTGTGTGTGGTAATTGGTCAGTGTGTGCCGGTGATCGGTCAGTGTGTGTGGTGATCAGTCCATGTTTGTGGTGATCGGTCAGTGTGTCGGTGATCAGTCAGTGTGAGCCTGTGATTGATTAGTTTGTGTCAGTGATCAGTCAGTGTCTGTAGGTGATCGGTCAGTGTGAGCCAGTGATCGGTCAGTGTGTGTCGGTGATCAGTCAGTGTGTGCAGTGAACAGTTAGTGTGAGCCAGTGGTCGGTCAGTATGTGTGCTGATCGGTTAGGGTGTGTGGTGATCGGTCAGTGTGTGTGGTGATCAGTTAGTGTGTGTGGTGATCGGTCAGTGTGAGCCGGTGATCGGTCAGTGTGAGCCAGTGAGCGATCACTTTGTGTGGTGATCAGTCAGTGTGTTTGGTGATCGGTTATTGTGAGCCAATAATCGGTCAGTGTGAGTTGATGATCGGTCAGTAGTGTGGTGATCGGTCAGTTTGTGTCAGTGATCGGTCAGTCTGAGCCTGTGATCAGTCAGTGTGCATCAGTGATTGGTCAGTGAGTGTCGTTGATTGGTCAGTGTGTGCCGGTGATCGGTCAATATGTGCCGCAGATTAGTGAGTGTGAGCCGGTGATCGGTTAGTGTGTGTGGTGATCGGTCCATGTGTGCGGTGTTCGGTTCGTGTGTGTGGTGATCGGTCAGTGTGAGCCGGTGATCGGTCAGTGTGTCGGTGATCGGTCAGTGTGTGTGGTGAACAGATAGTGTGAGCCAATGGTCGGTCAGTGTGTGTGGTGATTGGTCAGTTTGTGTCAGATCGGTCAGTCTGAGCCTGTGATCGGTCAGTGTGCATCAGTGATTGGTCAGTGTGTGTCATTGATTGGTGAGTGTGTGCCGGTGATCGGTCAATATGAGCCGCAGATCAGTGAGTGTGAGCCTGTGATCGGTCAGTGTGTGTGGTGATCGGTCAGTGTGAGCCGGTGATCGGTCAGTGTGTCGGTGATCGGTTAGTGTGTGTGGTGAACAGATAGTGTGAGCCAGTGGTCGGTCAGTGTGTGTGGTGATTGATTAATGTGTGTGGTGATCGTTCAGCATGTGTGGTGATCGGTCAGTGTGTGTGGTGATCAGTTATTATGTGTAGTGATCGGTCAGTGTGAGCTGGTGATTGGTCAGTGTGAGCCAGTGAGCGATCACTTTGTGTGCTGATCAGTCAGTGTGTTTGGTGATCGGTCATTGTGAGCCAATGAAAAATCGGTCAGTGTGAGCTGGTGATCGGTCAATAGTGTGGTGATTGGTCAATTTGTGTCAGATCGGTCAGTCTGAGCCTGTGATCGGTCAGTGTGCATCAGTGATTGGTCAGTGTGTGTCATTGATTGGTCAGTGTGTGCCGGTGATCGGTCAATATGAGCCGCAGATCAGTGAGTGTGAGCCTGTGATCGGTCAGTGTGTGTGGTGATCGGTCAGTGTGAGTCGGTGATCGGTTAGTGTGTGTGGTGATCGGTCAGTGTGAGCCGGTGATCGATCAGTGTGTGTGGTGATCGGTTACTGTGTGTCGGTGATCGGTCAGTGTGTTGCGGTAATCGGTCAGTGTCTGTGATGATCGGTCAGCGTGTGTGGTGATCGGTCAGTGTGAGCCAATAATGGGTCAGTGTGTGTCGGTGATCAATCAGTGTGTGCTGGCAATTGATCAGTGTGTGTGGTGATCAGTCAGTGTGAGCCAACAATGGGTCAGTGTGTGCCGGTGATCGGTTAGTGTGTGCCGGTGATCGGTCAGTGTGTGTGCTGTTCGGTGAGTGTGAGCTGCAGATCAATGAGTGTGAGCCGGTGATCGGTCAGTGTCTGTGGTGATCGGTCAGTGTGAGCCAGTGATCGGTCAGTGTGTGTGGTAATTGGTCAGTGTGTGCCGGTGATCGGTCAGTGTGAGCTGGTGATCGATCAGTGTGTGTCGGTGATCGATCAGTGTGTGTCGGTGATCGGTCAGTGTGTGTTGATGATCGGTCAGTGTATGTTGTGATTGGTCAGTGTGTGGTGATCGGTCAGTGTGAGGCACTAATCAGTGTGTGTGGTGATCGATCAGTCTGAGCCTGTGATCGGTCAGTGTGCAGTAGTGATTGGTCAGTGTGTGTCATTGATTGGTCAGTGTGTGCTGTGAACGGTCCGTGTGTGGTGATCGGTCAGGGTGTGTTGGTGATCGGTCAGTGTGTGTCGGTGATCGGTCAGTGTCTGTCAGTGATTGGTCATTGTGAGCCGGTGATCAGTCAGTGTGCCGGTGGTCGGTCAGTGTGAGACAGTGATCTGTCAATGCATGTGGTGATCGATCAGCGTGTGTGGTGATTGGTCAGTGTGTGTTGTGATCTGTCAGTGTGAGCTGGTGATCGATCAGTGTGTGTCGATGATCGGTCAGTGTGTGTTGTGATCGGTCAGTGTGTGGTGATCGGTCAGTGTGTGCCGGTGATCGGTCAGTGTGTGTGGTGATCAGTTAGTGTGAGCCAGTGATAGGTCAGTGTGTGTGGTGATCAGTCAGTGTGTGTGGTGATCGGTCAGTGTGTGTGGTGATCAGTTAGTGTGTGTGGTGATTGGTCAGTGTGAGCCGGTGAGCGGTCACTTTGTGTGATGATCGGTCAGTGTGTGTGGTAATCGGTCAGTGTGCAGCAGTGATTGGTCAGTGTGTGTCATTGATTGGTCAGTGTGTGTGGGAACGGTCCGTGTGTGGTGATCGGTCAGGGTGTGTTGGTGATCGGTCAGTGTGTCGGTGATCGGTCAGTGTCTGTCAGTGATCGGTCATTGTGAGCCGGTGATCAGTCAGTGTGCCAGTGGTCAGTCAGTGTCTGTCAGTGATCGGTCAGTGTGAAACGGTGATCTGTCAATGCATGCAGTGATCGGTTAGTGTGTGTGGTGATCGGTCTGTGTGTGTGGTGATTGGTCAGTGTGTGAGCCGGTGATCGGTAAATGTGTATGGTGATCAGGCAGTGTGAGCCGGTGATCGGTCAGTGTGTGTGTTGATCGGTCAGTGAGAGCCGGTGATCGGTCAGTGTGTGAGGTGATCGGTCAGTGTGAGCCAATAATCGATCAGTGTGTGTCGGTGATCGGTCAATGTGCGTGATGATCGGTCTGTATGTGTGGTGATCGGTCAGTGTGAGCCAGTAGTTGGTCAGTGTGAGCCTGTGATTGGTCAGTGTGAGCCGGTGATCGGTCAGTGTGTGTTGGTGATCGGTCAGTGTGAGTCGGTGATCGGTCAGTGTGAGCTGATGATCGGTCAGTGTGAGCCGGTGAGCGGTCACTGTGAGCCAATAATCTGTCAGTGTGTGTCGGTGATCGGTCAATGGGTGTCATTAATCGGTCAGTGTGTGCCGGTGATCGTTCAGTATGAGCCGGTGATCAGTCAGTGTGTGTGGTGATCAGTCAGTGTATGTGGTGATCGGTCAGTGTGTGCTGGTGATCAGTCAATGTGTTTCGGTGATCAGTCAGTGTGTGCTGGTGATCAGTCGGCATGTGAGCCGGTGATCGGTCAGTGCGTGCCGGTGATCGGTCAGTGTGTGTGCTGTTCGGTGAGTGTGAGCCGCAGATCAGTGAGTGTGATCAGGTGATCGGTCAGTGTGTGTGGTAATTGGTCAGTGTGAGCCGGTGATGATTCAGTGTGTGTGTGGTGATCGGTCAGTGTGAGCCAGTGATTGATCAGTGTGTGTGGTAATTAGTCAGTGTGTGCCGGTGACCGGTCAGTGTGTGTGGTGATCAGTCCATGTGTGTGGTGATCGGTCAGTGTGTCAGTCATCGGTCAGTGTGAGCCGGTGATCGAACAGTGTGTGTCGGTGTTCGGTCAGTGTCTGTCAGTAATCAGTCAGAGTGTGTCGGTGATCGGTCAGTGTGTGCCAGTGAACGATCAGTGTGTGTCGGTAATCGGTCAGTGTAAGCCAGTGATCGGTCAGTGTGTGTCGGTGATCGGTCAGTGTGTGCCAGTGAACGATCAGTGTGAGTCGGTAATCGGTCAGTGTAAGCCAGTGATCGGTCAGTGTGTGTTGGTGATCGGTCAGTGTGTGCCAGTGAACGATCAGTGTGAGTCGGTGATCGGTCAGTGTAAGCCAGTGATCGGTCAGTGTGTGACGGTGATCGGTCAGTGTGTGTCGGTGATCGGTCAGTGTGTGCCAGTGAACGATCAGTGTGAGTCGGTGATCGGTCAGTGTAAGCCAGTGATCGGTCAGTGTGTGTCGGTGATCGGTCAGTGTGTGTCAGTGATCGGTCAGTGTAAGCCAGTGATTGGTCAGTGTGTGTCGGTGATCGGTCAGTGTGTGCCGGTGATTGGTCAGTGTGTGTCGGTGATCGGTCAGTGTAAGCCAGTGATTGGTCAGTGTGTGTCGGTGATCGGTCAGTGTGTGCCGGCGATCGGTCAGTGTGTGTGGTAATTAGTCAGTGTGTGCCGGTGATCGGTCAGTGTAAGCCAGTGATTGGTCAGTGTGTGTCGGTGATCGGTCAGTGTGTGCCGGCGATCGGTCAGTGTGTGTGGTAATTAGTCAGTGTGTGCCGGTGATCGGTCAGTGTGTGTGGTGATCAGTCCATGTGTGTGGTGATCGGTCAGTGTGTCGGTCATCGGTCAGTGTGAGCCGGTGATCGAACAATGTGTGTCGGTGTTCGGTCAGTGTCTGTCAGTGATCAGTCAGAGTGTGTCGGTGATCGGTCAGAGTGTGCCAGTGAACGATCAGTGTGTGTCGGTAATCGGTCAGTTTAAGCCAGTGATCGGTCAGTGTGTGTCGGTGATCGGTCAGTGTGTGCCAGTGAACGATCAGTGTGAGTCGGTGATCGGTCAGTGTAAGCCAGTGATCGGTCAGTGTGTGTCGGTGATCGGTCAGTGTGTGTCGGTGATCGGTCAGTGTGTGTCGGTGATCGGTCAGTGTGTGCCAGTGAACGATCAGTGTGAGTCGGTGATCGGTCAGTGTGTGTCGGTGATCGGTCAGTGTGTGTCGGTGATCGGTCAGTGTGTGTCGGTGATCGGTCAGTGTAAGCCAGTGATTGGTCAGTGTGTGTCGGTGATCGGTCAGTGTGTGTCGGTGATCGGTCAGTGTAAGCCAGTGATTGGTCAGTGTGTGTCGGTGATCGGTCAGTGTGTGCCGGCGATCGGTCAGTGTGTGTGGTAATTAGTCAGTGTGTGCCGGTGATCGGTCAGTGTGTGTGGTGATCAGTCCATGTGTGTGGTGATTGGTCAGAATGTGCCGGTGATTGGTCAGTTTTGGTGGTGATCAGTCAGTGTCTGTTGTAATTGGTCATTGTGCGCCGGTGATCGGTCAGTGTGTGCCGGTTATTGGTCAGTGTGTGTAGTGATCGGTCAGTGTGTGTTGTGATTGGTCAGTGTGAGCCAGTGATCGATCAGTGTGTATGGTGATCAGGCAGTGTGAGCCGGTGTTCGGTTATTGTGCGCCCGTGATTGGTCAGTGTGTGTTGGTGATCAGTCGGTGTGTGCCAGTGCTCGGTCAGTGTGTGTGGTGATCGGTCAATGTGTGCTGGTGATTGTTCAGTGTTAGTGGTGATCAGTCAGTGTGTGTGGTGATTGATCATTGTGTGCCGGAGATCGGTCAGTATGTGTCGATGATCGATCAGTCTGTTTTGTGATCGGTCAATGTGTGCCGGAGATCGGTCAGAGTGTGCCGGTGATCAGTCTTTGTGTGCCAGTGATCGGTCAGTGTGTGTTGGTGACTGATCGATATGATCTGTTCCCATCACCAGCTCTTAGTTACAAGGCCAATGTTTTTAACTTGGGTTATTTTCACTCACCTACTCCACCCACTACACTTCCACCCACAATAAACCACACGGCACAGAAACCACATCTCGCAACAGATAACAACTTGCGCCTTTTTATTTTTTTCAAAGTAATTCATAGCAAGGGCACGCCTCAGACAAACTGTTACATCTCTGCTCTTAAAAACATCTCTGCCCTTCCTGCACCAAGGTGAAAGTTAATTTTGTATAAAGTGCTTGTTTGTCAGCTATTTCGGCAGGCTGCTGTTGTGATCTGGAACTCACTGCCTAAAAGGGCGGTGGAAGCAGATTCAATAGTAACTTTCAAAAGGGAATTGGATAAATACTTTAAGGGGAAACATTTTGCAGGGCTATGGGGAAAGAGCTGAGCGGGGGTTGGAGTGGACCAATTGGACAGCTCGTTCAAAGAGCCAGCAGAGGAATGATGGGCCGAATGGCTTCCATCTGTGCTGTATCATTCTCTGATGGAACCTATGGGGGTTCATCTCTGACACAACGGAACTATAATTTCTTCATAGCGCAGTGTTGAATGTACAAACATAAAGAAACACTTGGTTTATCTTTTTCTACAATGTACAAACTACTTCATCACAGCCTCTACCCCATCGATTTGATGTCCTCAGGGAAGTTTATCTGTAATTAAAATTCTGATATATAAACATAATCTAGGAAAAGCCCAGAATATTGGCCTAGATTTTACACTTTTGTGCAGATCGCCCAAAAATGGGCGTTATTTCAGGCTTGGGCGGTAAAAATGGGTTTTCAGATTGACGGCTTGTCGCCCATTTTCAAAGCCCCTAGTCTCCATTTTAAAAGTTGGGTGTTACCACGAGCGATCTGAAATGAGCATTAGTGTTAAATCTCTCCGACCTTCTGCTGTAAAGCGTCGCTTTACGGCAGAAGGTCGGAGAGATTTAACACTAATGAGCAACGGCATGGCAACGCTCGATTCCCGCAATTCAAGAGGTCAAGGGTCATCATTACATGCGCATAAGAGGAGATAGAGAGGGAGCTGAGAGGGAGTGAAGGCGTGTCTGGGTGTGGCGTGGCTGCTTTGGGAGGAAGGAGGGAGAGTTTGGAGCTTTATAGCAAATTGTGCCCAAAAACATTAGCTGTTACCAGCCATATATTATCCCGAATTTGGTGCCTATAATGGAGGGAGAGGAGGAGGTGACACAACACGCTGTGCAGACTGACGCTGGAGAGAGCAGTGAGCTGGGAGAGGAACACATTGGAGACGCAAAAGAGCGAGGAGGTTCTCAGACGAGGCTAATGACTCCCTCCAGTCACGCTGGGGCGATTTGACACAGGGAGGGTGTGGGAAGCTCACACCAAAGGCCTACCAGAAGATATGGGCCGAGATAGCAGAGGTGGTCTCGTTGGTGACCAATGAGGTGCATGAGGGCAACCAAAACCACAAGCGATGGAACAACCTTGTCAGATCTGCAAAAGTAAGTATTACATTTATTTACATGTACTAATATATTTATATTATTTGATTTGTAAGAGTCATGAGTGACTGTCATCAGATGTGAGGTCTTCCACTTTTACTGGGAATGTTGTACTCAAAGCCTGCAGTCATGGTGCACGTCTTTAGGTAGAGAATGATAATTCTCATATTAATCATGATTACATCTGCACTCGTGGGGAGACACCCCCGGACGGCCAAGCAGGCAGCTGCAGATCCTAAAGTGATGCCACGTGAGTAAAGTATACACCATTGCATGATCGAAAGTCAATAGATGTCACACCCACCCATATCCGAACAATAATATATGATAGATGATTTCTAAAATTGTCCTATAAATAATGCTGGCCTCATGAGAATCATTGCATTGCAGAATGTGTTGATGGTCATGAAATGTGATGTCTGTGAAGGTTTTAATAGCGGTGGTGCTTTTGTCGTGCATATGCTGTGTGTAGCACTGGACTCGCCATGTGACCATAGCACCCCCTTCTCCTCTAATAACCTTATTTATGTTTTGCAGCTCAGCCAGCAGTGCGGCCCCAGGCAAGACCACTGAGGCCAGAAGGTGGGGGGGTCTGGACTCTCCGGACGATCCCACATCTGGTGCTGAGGAGCTCCGATTCTCGCCCGTCAATCCGCTGGGTTTGTTCTCTACAGATGAGAGCGCAATCTTTCAGGAGTCTGCATCACCAGGCTCCAGAAGGCATTCCACCCCAAGGCCATCTTATGCTCCTCCGGCCATTCCCGCCTCCACTCTGGAGGTACTGGGCCCAAGCATCTCACCTCAAAGCACCCCAGTTATCCCCAGGATGGCGCCGACCCCGCGGAGGTTTCACGGATGTGGCAGGTCTGGTCCACGAGCACCAGATGAGAGCGGAGAGATGGTACCGTTGTCCAGGAGAACTGTAGACATAGGTGACCAGATCCTAAATGCATTGGGGGGCATATCCCGACAGCTGGCCAGCATCTCCAGCACCATGACCGAGTATGTTCCATGGATGGCGAAGGCCCCTGAGGCGATAGCCAGGAACACTCGTGGTACAGACCTCACAGTGGTCCCAGAGCGTGGCACTCCATCCCTAGGTTCCGCACCCCCAATTCCAACGACAGATGAGAGAAAGGACCAAGATACTGCTTCTGGATCCGAGAATGTTCCCACCTTGGTACCCCCTGCTCCCGTACCCATGCAACTACCGGCTCTGCCTTCATACCCCCCAATGAGGCACCGCCTGAGGAGCTCTTCGGCCAGGCGGCGTGGTGAGGAAGGGGTAGAGGTAGTGAGAAGAAGGGAAAGGGGGAAAGAAAGTGAGGTGCATGCCCTCAGGTGATGGCTTTGTTATATTTCTATCTCGGTGTATGCAATTTGTTGTAATGTATGGGGGGGCAGGGCCACCCTGTTGGTTTACATTTGTGTCCTGTATTGCTGGACATGTTGACCATTTGATTGACGTCAATGGTCGAAAAAGTGGGGTGGAGATGAGGTGTTTTTGCCCATGATACTTATGACTTCAGATCAATGGCCGTATTAAATGTTTTTTATTCAACATAACTGTGGTGCATGAAATGATACAATGAACTCCGTACTGTGAGCCAGCGACTAGGTGTAACCTGGTCAGTCTTTAATGGCTTCCACGAGTGACGATACAAAGATGAAGTTCAGGTTATATACCGGGACAACCCATGACCCAAGGACCTCTGATGGTAGTGCCTCCTGTTGGTGGGCAGATCTTATGTACATATATTACATCATTCCCCCCCCCCCCCCCCAGTTGTTGGCACAAGTCCACATTACAAGTTCAGACGGTCTGGAGCCCTTCACTCCCTGGTTGACCGTCT
Organism: Pristiophorus japonicus; assembly: GCF_044704955.1. Lineage (NCBI taxonomy): Eukaryota > Metazoa > Chordata > Chondrichthyes > Pristiophoridae > Pristiophorus > Pristiophorus japonicus. The sequence continues at coordinate 47,881,855 of NC_091986.1, read as the reverse complement.
CAGTACAATGCCAGTGCTTTTTGAGTCTCTCACAACTTGGGGCTGGGAGTTGACCAGAGTCGGTTCTTCTGATGGCTGGACGTGAGTTGGTTGGTCGTCTGAGCTCGCGGTGTCTTCTTCCAACTGTTCCGGTTCGTCAGTGTGTCTTAGCTTGATCTGATCATTGTGTTTCCTGCACATCTGCTCATTCTTGAGCTTGACCATATACACCCGGTTACCTTCCTTATCTGTAACATTGCCCGGGAGCCACTTGGGCCCTTGACCATGGTTAAGTACATACACTGGGTCATTTACAGATATGTCGCGTGACACTGCGGCAAGGTCGTGATACCACTGCTGGCGTTGACGTCGGGTTTCGACATGATCATTAAGGTCAGGATGGACTAGAGAGAGCCTGGTTTTGAGGCCTCTCTTCATCATTAGTTCTGCAGGCGGGTCCCCAATGAGCATGGGTGGCCTTGTCCTGTAACTGAGTAGTATGCGTGATAGCCATGTCTGCAAGGAACCGTGAGTTACGTGTTTCAGGCTCTGCTTGATGGTTTGAACTGCTCGCTCCACTTGACCATTGGATGTGGGTTTGAACAGGGCTGACCTCACGTGTTTTATGCCGTTGAGTTTCATGAAACATAGTCTGTTGTCACTGACAACGATGTCTGGCAGACCATGTGTGGCAAACATGGCTCTCAGGTTCTCAATGGTGGCAGTGGAAGTGCTGGATGACATGATCACACATTCTATCCATTTGGAGTATGCATCCACCACCACAAAAAACATTTTACTGAGGAAGGAGCCCGCAAAGTCGATGTGAATTTTAGACCACGGTTTGGATGGCCATGACCACAGACTGAGTGGAGCTTCCTTTGGGGCATTGCTTAACTGCATGCAAGTGCTGCACTGATGCATGCATGACTCTAAGTCCGAGTCAATGCCAGGCCACCAAACATGGCGATGGCCTTCATCATGACAATACCGGGATGCAAACTATGTAACTCCCGTACAAATCTCGCCCTGCCTTTCTTGGGCATTATAACACGATTACCCCACAGTAAACAGTCAGACTGGATGGAAAGCCCATCTTTGCGACGGCCGTACAGTTTGGTTTCATTACCCATTTCTTTGGGGATGGTTGACCAGTCCCCGTTAACAGAACGTTTTACAGCCGATAGGGTTGGATCCTGGCTGGTCCAGGTCTTAACCTGTTGAGCAGTGACAGGCGACCCTTCACTCTCAAAGGCATCCATGACCATGAGTAGCTCTGCGGACATTGACGTTTCCACCTCCGGTGTGGGCAACGGTAACCGGCTAAATGCATCAGCGCAGTTGTTGGTGCCTGGTCTATGACGAATGACATAATCATAGGCAGATAATGTCAGCGCCCACCTCTGGATGCAGGACGACGCGTTGGTATTGATACCTTTATATTCCGAGAACAATGATATAAGCGGTTTCCAGCTCGAAGCGAAGCCCAACAGGTACTGGTGCATTTTTTTTTAATCCCATACACACATGCTAAAGCCTCTTTCTACATCATGCTGTCGGCTCTTTCCGCCTTGGACAGGCTTCGAGACGCGCATGCAACTGGTTGTAGTTTGCTTGACTCATTGGCTTGCTGGAGTATGCAGCCGACCCCATAGGATGATGCATGACAGGTCAAAACTAGATGCTTGCATGGGTCATATAGTACCAGTAGCTTGTGGGAACACAACAGATTTCTAGCTTTCTCAAAGGCTCTATCTTGAAATTCACCCCACACCCAGTTGTCACCTTTCCTGAGCAGCTTGTGCAAAGGCTCTAATACAGTGCTCAATTTGGGTAAGACTTTACCGAAATAGTTGAGAAGACCCAGGAACGAACGCAGCTCCGTCACATTCTGGGGTCTGGGCACATTTTTGATGGCCTCTGTTTTCGGGTCTGTCGGCCTGATTCCACCTGCAGCAATCTTTCGTCCAAGGAATTCGACCTCTGGTGCCATGAAAACGCACTTTGAACGTTTCAGCCTGAGTCCCACTTTGTCCAGACGACGCAGAACCTCTTCCAGATAGTGCAGGTGCTCAGCAGTGTCACGACCTGTGATTGGAATGTCGTCTTGGAATACCACGGTCCTGGGGACGGATTTCAATAGGCTCTCCATGTTTCTCTGAAATATGGCTGCCGCCGAATGAATGCCAAAAGGACACCTGTTGTAAATAAACAGTCCTTTGTGCGCGTTGATGCACGTAAGTTTCTTTGATGATTCAACCAATTCCTGTGTCATGTAGGCTGATGTTAGATCCAATTTGGTGAACGATTTCCCCCCGGCTAGCGTTGCAAACAGGTCATCAACTTTCGGTAGTGGGTACTAATCTTGTTTCGAAACTCGGTTGATCGTGACCTTGTAGTCTCCACAAATCCTGACCGTGCCATCGCTCTTTAACACAGGAATAATGGGGCTGGCCCATTCATTAAATTTGACCGGTGAGATGACTCCCTCGCGTTGTAGTCTGTCCAATTCGAGCTCGACCTTTCCTCTCATCATGTGCGTTACCGCCCTGGCTTTGTGATGGATGGGCCTTGCATCTGGGCTTAGGTCTGGGCGTCTGCACCTTGGCTCCATTGAAGCTGTCAGTTCCCGGTTCAAACACTGAGGGAAATTTGCTCTGTACTTGAGCACACAAATCATCATCCGCTGATGACAAAACTTTGATATCATATCATTTCCATTTTATTTTCTTGAGACAACTCCTGCTGAATAATGATGGGCTGTTGCCCGGGATAATCCATAACGGTAGATAATGAACCGCTCCCTCGTACGATACTCTTACTGCTGCACTACCGATCACTGGTATGAGCTCTTTGGTGTAGGTACGTAACTTCGCATTTATTGGACTCAGCTTGGGTCTCTCTGCCTTGGTCTTCCACAGCTTTTCAAAAGTCATCGGACTCATTATCGATTGACTCGCACCAATGTCTAATTCCATGGATACCGGCAAGCCGTTTAATTTTACCTCCATCATTATCGGTTGGCTCTTTTTTAGGAACGAACGTACGCTATACATTTCCTCCTCAGAGCTCTCAAATACCTCGTGCTGTATCGACTGATCCACGCTGAATTGATCATCATCCACGTGGTGTGTCGTAGCTCGCTTGCTCTGCTGTGGACACGTCCGCTGACGATGCCCGGTCTTTGCACACCCTCTGTATACATACTGCCTGAAGCAGCACTGATGGGATCGCTGATTACTCCCGCAACGCCAACACGTTGAACTCGGATTTGCGCCCGATGGCGGGCTTTGAGCAGCTCCCGTTCTCGCATATGCAGTCAAGTAGGCCCTCGATGGTGAACTTTGAACGGCTCCCGTTCTCGCATACGCAGTCAAGTCGGCCCTCGATGGCGAACTTTGAGTGGCTCCTGGTCTTGCAGACGCAGTCGAGTAGGTCCTGCCATGTGCAGCTCTGCCGGCCGTCGATACAATTTTGTGCACCGTACTTGCCGTGGAGTTCCTGTTTTGTCGCGATATCTGCTTCGTGCTATTCCGCATGGACATACAAGCCTGGGCGATGGTGATGACCTTGCTGAGGTCCGGCATCTCCGCAGCCAGTAGCTTACTTAAGATTGCCTCGTGGTTGACGAAAAAGTCATGCAACATATCTTCCAACACAGGCCCAAATGTGCAAGGCCCTGCAAGTCGTCTCAGGTCGGCAACAAATGCCGCTACGTCCTGGCCTTCTGGACGAACGTGCGTATAGAAGCGATATCTGGATATGAGGATTCCTTCCGTAGGTTTAAGGTGTTCCCGAACTAGAGCACACAGTTCTTTGTAATCCTTTTACAAGTGGATGAAAGCAGATTCTTGATGAGTGCATAGATCGTGGGGCCACAGACGGTGAGAAGAACTGCCCTGCGCTTCTCTGCATCCTTGTCTTTGTTTAGGTTGTTTGCCACAAAGTACTGGTCAAGACGATCTGTAAAATCTCCCCAATCCTCTCCCTCATTGAATCTCCCGAGAATGCCAACAGTACTTGATTGTGCTGTGCTCGCCATACTTTTGCATGGGTTCATATTTGCCTCATCGTCAGTTGCGGTGTATGAAATGATACAATGAACTCCGCACTGTGAACCAGTGACTAGGTGTAACCCGATCAGTCTTTAATGGCTTCCATGAGTGAAGATACAAAGGTGAAGTTCAGGTTATATACCGGGCCAAGCACGAGTGTACCCATGACCCTAGGACCTCTGACGGTAGTGCCCCCTGTTGGTGGGCAGACCTTATGAACATACATTACAATAACCTTGTTGCGCATTGTCTCAGATAACTGGACTGTTACACACTGATGATTCTTTAACATGAAAGGGTATAGTTACACTTAACTTGAATCAACTTAAATTTTAACTGGCACCAAGGTGATGCCTACCATTGATGTCTGAGCTGCCCACACACAGCAGTCAGTTTTGTCAATAACATCAACGTTCTTTCAGACAAATCGCTCATTTATGAGTTCCTTACGTAAGAGTCTTGCAGCTATGTAGCCACCACGGGCCCTTTCCTGTGGTCTGGAGGGGGTCGTGGGCATGGTTGCATAGTCAGCCTGATTGTCTGGCCCTAGGTCAGCGTCCAGCACCTCGGTCCCCCCTCCTCTCTCCCCTGAGGTGGACCATCAGTCCCTTCTGGCAATTCTTGTCCCCTCCTGATAGCCAGGTTGTGCAGCATGGAGCACATGACCACAAATTGAGCTACTTGCTCAGGGTTGTATGGTAGTTCCCCTCCTGAGTGCTGCTTAAGTACACTAATTGTTTTCTGGACCACATTGCGTGTGGCTCTCGTTGTATCACTTCTCGGCCTCGGTGTGGATGTCACGCAGGGGGGGTCATCAGCCAGGTGGCTAGGCCATATCGTTTGTCACCAAGTATCCAGCATTGTCCTGTGGCTGACTGGTAAACATGTCAGAGACAGCGCTCTTATGCAGGATGTGAGTCTCACCGAAGCTGCCCGGACATTTGGCATTCACTGCTATTATTATCTGGTTGTGGTCAACAATGTTACGTATGTAATAATTCGATAGACTGAATCCTGTAAACTAACACATGTACATTAGGGCCCAAAGTGATTATATTACATGATGGCTTGTCTTTTATACCTGGGCCGCACACACGTGCGTACAGCCCAATGACCTCTGACAGTGGCGCCACCTGGTGGCTTGTTACCCCAAGCATACATAAATGACACTATCCCCCTTTAAGATATTAGTAACAGTCTATTTACAAATTGAGACGGTCCGGGGCTTTCCGCCCCCGAGTTGATTGTCTCAGTTTAACTCCAGCCTTGGGCGAGCGTTCTGAGTCTGTTATGACTGGGGGCTGGGTAGCCGATCTGATGGGAGTGGCAATGACCATGTCAGGGATTGAAAGTCCAGATTCACTGATGACAGCGGAGTCCTCTGATGACTGCGGGTAGGTTGGTTGGTCACTGATTGTGTCTTCCTCAGACTGTTCCGGTTCATCCTTGTGCCACAGCTTTATCTGATCAACATGTTTCCTGCATGTTTGCCCATTCTTGAGCTTGACGATTAACACTCTGTTACCTTTCTTGATCATAATAGTATCAGCGATCCACTTGCGACCTTGACCATAATTTATTACAGACACAGGATCGTTAACAGAAATGTCGCGTGACACAGCAGTACAATCATGATACCACTGCTGACTTTGACGTCTGTATTCAACATGATCGTTCAAGTCAGGGTGGACAAGAGAGAGATTGGTCTTGAGACCTCTCTTCATCAATAGTTCAGCAGGTGGGACCCGGGTAAGCGTATGGAGTCTTGTCCTGTAACTAAACAATATGCGTGACAAGTGAGTCTGCATTGAACCTTGAGTTACATGTTTCATACTCTGCTTGATGGTTTGGACAGCACGCTCTGCTTGACCATTAGATGCGGGTTTGAAGACCTCACATGTTTGATACCATTGAGACCTGCTCTGCTGCACGGACCTAGTGGGCACACATATCGCAGTGTGGGCAGGCCCGAGCTGCCTCTGGGCCCTCGGCTCTTCTGGGCCCCACACTTTCACCCACGATGTTCCAGGGCCCGGCGCTCCAGCTCTATTTATAGCCCTGACCTGCGGGGGTGTTCTCACATAGGTCGGGGCAGTCCACGATGGATATTGATACACTACTGAGCAATGGACTCTACCAATAACCCAGCTATTTGCTACACATCTTGGGTGAGGCCACACAGGACCTCCATATGTGTGTAATGCTCTGCAAGCATCTATCACTATTCCAACACACTCCTGGCTGGCCTGCCACATTCTACCCTACATAAACTGGAGATGATTCAAAACTCAGCTGCCCGTGTCCTAACTCGCACCAAGTCCAGCTCACCCATCGCCCCAGTGCTCGCTGCCCTACATTGCCTTCTGTTTAAGCAACGCCTCGATTTCAAAATTCTCATCCTTATTTTCAAATTCCTCCATAGCCTCGCCTCTCCTTATCTCTGTAATCTCCTCCAGCCCCACAACCCCCCGAGATGTCTGCGCTCCTCTAATTCTGCCCTCTTGAGCATCCCTGATTATAATCGCTCAACCATTGGTGGCCGTGCCTTCTGTGTGTGGGCCCCAACTTCCTCCCTAAACCTCTCCGCCTCTTTATCTCTTTTTTGTCCATCAAGATGCACCTTAAAACATACCTCTTTGACCAAGCTTTTGGTCACCTGCACTAATTTCTAATTATGCAGCTCGGTGTCAATTTATTTTTAGCTCATAATACTCCTGTGAAGTGCCCTAGGATGTTTCACTTCGTTAAAGGCGTTGTATAACTACAAGTTGTTGTTGTTGTTTGAAGTGGCTGAATGGCCATTGTTATGCCTGGCCTCCTTGCAAGGCACTTCATATGAAAAGGGCATTAAGCTGAGACTACCAATGATGTTCTTCACACAAAGGCTGGTGGAAATCTGGAACTCTCTCCCCCAAAAACCTTTCGAGGCTGGGGGTGGTTAATTGAATATTTCAAAACTGAGATTGACAGATATTTGTTGGGTAAGTGATTTAAGGGTTATGGAACCAAAGTGGGTAGCTGGAGTTAAGATCAGCCATGATCTAATAGAACAGCGAAACAGTCTCAAGGGGCTGAAAAGCCTCCTCCTGTTCCGATGAGCATTTCCCAGCTTTTACTAACCCTATGGTGTCCTGGCCAGTATTTATTCATCAACCAACATCACTAAAAAAAGAATATCTGCTCATTATCTCATTGCTGTTTGTGGGAGCTTGCTGTGTACAAATTGGCAGTTGCGTTTCCTACATTGTTCTTACTTTGTTCCCCTCTCTGAGACGTCCGGTGGTCGTGAAAGGTGCTATATAAATGCAAGTCTTTCTTTCTCACTCTGTCTTCCTACGACTTCCAGTGCCCCCTGACTGTGTGGGCTTGGAATTTTCCGTGATGGTGCTCCTCCCCTGGTTGCAATTCTCTGGCACTGGTTATGGATTGGCTTTTCCTAGTGAGGGAGAAAAGACAATATTGGGCTGGATTTTCGGAAGTCTATAGCCATAGTTAGTGGCCAGCATTAGAGTTTAGCTGTTGTGTATGTATATACCCTGTACACTCAATGTACAGTTACATAAGACCAATGAATGTATCTTTACACTGTTTTCAATATGACTGTGAAACCAAAGGGTGCAGCAAGTGGAGACCTCGAGGTTACCTGCACACCGCAGATGACCAGGTATAAAAGGGAGCTCACCTTACTGTACCCTCATTCAGGAGCTGCAATAAATGGACTAAGGTCACAACAGTTCAAGTGCAATACCTTACCTCGTGGAGTCATTACTAGAGTGCCTGCAAACATCACAATTGGCGACGAGAATACGAATTCCATGCGAAAAATGGCTAACCTTGACAACTTTGAACAATTCGCTGATGGAGAAGATTGAGATGCCTTTGTGGAAAGGCTAGAACACTACTTCATCATGAACGACCTGGCTGGAAACACACCGACCTCGCTGGCTGATAAGCGCTGAACCATCCTGCTCAGCAGTTGTGGGCCCACCGTTCATGGCCTTGTCAGGGACTTGCTAGCCCCAGAGAAGACGACAACAAAAATGTTCGCGGAACTCATAACCCTGATACAGGAACAGTTTAAGTCAAAGGAGAGCATCCTAACAGCCACACATCGGTTCTACACACACTGGCGGCCCGAAGGCCAAGAAATCGCAAAATATGCTGCAGACCTGAGACGATTGGCTGCACCGTGTGATTTTGCCGACCACCTCACCGACGCACTGAGGGACATCTTTGTTATCGGAATCAGCCACGAAGGCCTCCTCCACAGGCTGCTCTCTGCGGACACCACCATCACCCTACAGAAAGCAATTAGCGTGAGCCAAGCGTTCAGGGCCTCGGCCTGCGATTCCAGAAGGATAATGACTCAACCCCAGGACTCCAACACAGCAAGTACAGTGAACCGAATGCTGCCTTTCAGGGGCAAGACTGTGACCCCGAACCCCGCAGCCCTAAGTTCACCGCAGGGGGCCAACTGGCCAGCCCCATGCTGGCGCTGTGGAGGAAATCACAAAGCCCACCAATGCCGATACCGAGACTATACTTGCAAGGGCTGTAACACTAAAGGCCATCTACAGCCAATGTGTAAAATAAATTTTGCTCACCGAGTCGCTGAAGAGTTGGCCGATTACCCGGGCTCCAGCGCTGATGAAGATGAAGAGAGAGTCCAGGAGGCAGCTCAGCCCCAGGAAGAGGTGTACGGAGTGGTTACCTGCTCCACCGAGAGTTCCCCGTTGAAGATAGAAGTTGAAATCAACGGTGTTCCAGTCTCGATGGAGGTCGACACAGGGGCGAGCCAATTGCTGATGAATCAGACAGCCTTCGAGAAACTCTGGGACAACCCTATCAAAGAACCTAAAAAGCTACCAATCCAGGTGAAGCTGCTCACCTACACAAACGACACCATCCCAGTTGTTGGCAGCGTGGATGTCCAGGTGTCCTACAGCGGCGCGATGCACAAGTTACCTTTGTGGATCGTTGCTGGTAATGGTCCAACGTTGCTAGGAAGAAGTTGGATGAAGCAAATCCAAATCTGTTGGAGCTGGGAAAGCCTCCAGGCCCCGGCGATCGACGTCCTAGGCAGCCCAAAATTTGGATCCATCGCAGCACCTGAAGATCTTACCGTCCAGCTCGACTGCGCGGCGACGACACAGACCGCACTAACCAACAGTGAGATGATCCAACCCGAATGGACAGAGCACACCTTCCGGGCCGTGGCAGGACTCAGAAGGGAGAAGATCGACGCAGAAGGTATTTCCCCGGCTTCAGTGGCAGAACCTGGGGAGAGAAGGATCACCGCAGCCTACCTCAAGGAGAGTGAAACGATGGCGCCCGCACCACGAGGCAAAGTGCCTGAAATCAAGATGGCCGTGACCAGACCACGAGGGGCAGCGTTGAGGGAGCAACACGTGATGCCGAGCAGCGAACCAGATTGGGGTAAAGATTGCAAGGCCCTCTTAAAGGAGACCGGCAACCCAGAACAATTAAAGGGACAGTTCCACTTCTTGTACAGCGATGCTAGTGATACTAATGTGAGACATGTAATTAACAAATGCAAGTATTTAACTGTACCGTTGAACAGCGATGCCAGTAGGATATGTGGAAAAGGTGTAATTGATGAACACAAGTATCTATATGTAACATTGTACAGCGATGCTGGTAATATACAGGGAAAATATGTAATTGAGGGTAAAGATGTAATTGGCAAATGTGAACTCGTACCTGAGAGCGATCGGAGCCAATGTATCATGAATGTAAACGATGGAATAATGTGTGATGCCAGGTTCAAGATTCTCGCCGACAAAACCAAGGGCAACCTCCCGTTTGAAGCACCCAGGTCCAGCAGGCCACCCAATCATGTAGCCTGCGCCTCCGGGACCAAGATGATGCCCCAGGGAGTGTGGCCACACACTGTGGGAGCTTACCCACTGCAGGGCCAGCGATCATCGTATGGCACAGACACCACGACTGGCACCCTGCCCCAGATCAGCCCTACCCCTCTGGCCACCAGGGCCAGCACCAGGAGCAAGAGGCCAGCAACCTCCAGCCCTCCTGATGGGGCCTGGGATGACAGGCTCCCACTACCGCTGAAGGGCAGCAGGGAGACCCTGCAGCCATCAAAGGAGGACAGGGAGGCCACATATTCCTGTGGCTCTGCCCACCACTAGGCAACAGCAAAGGTCCTGAGACCCAGCCAAGGGAGCGACTCGAGCCCACCCAGCTGGCAGGGTGCGCAGCGCCGCCATCAGACAACCTGGACACAGTCCGGTTACTCTGGAACTAGCATCCTCACCCACCTGCACCTACACCCAAGGGGCAAGACTGTAATACCGTGTGTACCTTACCGATAAAATGTACTTGTTCCATGACTGCTAAACCCAAAAAGTCATGTAACCAATCCTATTTTTTGTACATGTATGTAAATGCAACTGTCGAGCCACACACATGGTCTATGTATGGGTGGGCAGGAGGGGAAATGAGGGTATGTAGCCATGGATCACACTCAGAACCCATTCAAACCCCCACTTCATCCTCCAACCATCCACTGCTGACCATTTCCCAATGTTGTGGCAATAAGGACTTGGTGGTCCACAGGGAGAGAGCCATTCCCAAGCACAGACAAAGTGCAAGGGCTTTGGGCATACAAGTCGAGGGCCAGAGCACCCAGTGCAAAGGCCAGTGGCACAAGACTTAGGGGGGAGTGATGTTGTGTAAGTATATACCCTGTACACTCAATGTACAGTTACATAAGACCAATGAATGTATCTTTACACTGTATACAATATGCCTGTACCACCAGAGGGTGCAACAGGTGGAGACCTAGAGGTCACCTGTACACTGCAGGTAACCAGGTATAAAAGGGAGCCCATCTTATTGAACCCTCATTCAGGAGCTGCATTAAATGGACTAAGATCACAACAGTTCAAGTGCAATAGCTTACCTCGTGGAGTCATTACTAGAGTGCCTGCAAACACCACATTAGCGACCGGGAGTGCAGCTTTTAACGCCCTGGCTGAAAATTTATTAGAGGCTCACCGGAGGCGCAAACCAGTAGCGCCTCGACTTGAATGCATGCGTGCGCCTCCTTGAGCGCCCGCCAATAACAACGTCTGGAAAAACAGTGGGTACAGGTTTGCAGAGTCATTAACTGGTGGCTACTTAAAGGGATGAGGAAGCGCTTCCCTCGGAGGTCACATTCAGTGCAATGCTTAAGCCTCCGAATTTGCAGACATAACAGCACAGCTTAAAAACAAGTGATTTTGAACATTTTAATGGGTGCATTACTGTGCCGAGCCTGTAATTGCCCCTCCCCAGCTCTGGTGTGCAACAGCTGATTCATCTCCCCCGTCAGCGCTTCAACCGATTCTGATGAATTTCTGGGAGGCACAAACTTTTTCAAGCCACTAAAAGACCGCTCTGCCTGGATTAATGCCGCAACAGAGGCGCGACTGAATTTCTCCCCCAAAGGGACAGAAATTCCTTGGAGCTTTTCCTGCTCCATAATCTCTCTGGAGGTGCAGAAGCCCCATTTGCGGGAGTTTATTGGAGTTTCCACTATACTCCCGGCAAAGTTATGGGGCTAGATTTTACAGTATTGTGCTTATCACCTAAAAATAGGTGGTATTTCCGACATGAGAGGTAAAAATGGGTTTTCAGATCACCAGCTTCCCGCCCATTCGCAAAGCACCTAGTCTCCATTTTTGAAATTGGGTGTTACCGCGAGCGATATGAAATGGGTGGTGGGCGTTAAATCTCGCTGACCTTCTGCCGTCAAGTGTCACCGTCCTTAGCAACGGCATGGCAACGCTCGATTCCCGCGATTCAGGAGGTCAAGGGTCATCATGACATGCGGGGAAGAGGAGACAGAGAGAGAGGGAACTGAGAGGGACTGAAGGCGTGTGTGGGTGTGATGTGGCTGCTTTGGGAGGAAGGAGGGAGACTTTAGAGCTCTACAGCAAATAGGAAAACAAAAATTAGCTGTTACCAGCCACATATTTGCCCGAATTTGGCCTATAATGGAGGGAGAGGAGGAGGCATCACAGCACACTGTGGAGACTGACGCTGGAGAGAGCAGTGAGGTGGGAGAGGAGCACATTGGAGGGCGCAAAAGAGCGAGGAAGTTCTCAGACGAGGCAAATGCCTCCCTCCTGCAGGAGGTCAAGTTACGCTGGGGCGATTTGACACAGAGAGGGTGTGAGAAGCCCACCCCAAAGGCCTACCAGAAGATATGGACCGAGATAGCAGAGGTGGTCTCGTCTGCGATCAACGAGGTGCGTGAGGGCAACTAATGCCGCAAACGATGGAACGACCTTGTGGGATCTGCAAGAGTAAGTATTACATTTATTTACATGTACTTATGTATTTATAGAATTTAATTTTTAACAGTCATGAATGACAACCAGCAGATGTGAGGTCTTCCACTTTGCTTGTCTCTGACGACGCATTTGATATGTTACTCATGACCTTTGGGCAACACCTCCATCTGCTGTCAGGAAAATGGTAGTACAGGACAAAGCAAAGCTTTGCTCCACTCAGCATTGTAATCTCGGCTGACACTCCTGACAGTACTGCACTGTCAGAGGGGCTGTTTTTTGGATGGGATGTTAAACCGGGGCTCTATTTGCCCACTCAGGTGGATATAAAAGATCCCATGATGACTCTTCGAAGAAGAGTAGGGGAGATCTCCCTGTTCTGATGAAAAGTCATCAACCTGAAACATTAATTCTGTTTCTCTCTCCAGAGATGCTGTCTGACCTGCTGAGCATTTAAATGATTTTCTATTTAATTATCCCTTGATCAACATCACTAACAAACAGGTGATCTGCTCACTTATTTTTTTGCTGTTTGTGGCATCTTGCTTTGTGTAAATTGGCTGCCGCGTTTACTACATTACAACAGTGACTACACTTCAAAGATACTTTATTGGCTGTAAAGTGCTGTAGGACATTCTGAGGTTATGAAAGGCATTAAATTAATGCAAAACCAGTAAGAAGGGAGGAGGGATCTACAAGAAACGTAAGCAGCCTAAATATAAACAAAAGAGGAAAAGAGAGCAAAGAAAGGAAGTGAGGACATTGATGGCAAGGGTGCAAATAGAATTAAAGAACAGAAATCTAAAAAGATGGTTAAAAATAAAGTGAGAGGAAATCCTATTAAAAATGAGCTAAACTGTCTGTATAGCAATGCACACAGTGTCCGTAACAAAACAGGGGAGCTGGAAGCAATCATGCTTTGGGAAGAATCAGATATAGTAGGGATTACTGAGACATGGCTACAGAAAAACCAGGACTAGGAATTAAACGTTTCAGGGTATCACATATTGGCCCTGAAATTCCGGTCGGAGGCGATTGCTCCGTATCGACGAGTTCTCATTGGTATTAATGGGAAATATTAATGGGCAAAAAATCAAACACACATTTTTTTAAAGTTTTGTGATTCGGGTTAAAAATAAACTTACCTTAGTGAGCAGAGTTTTTAACAATAAAATGTGTTTATTTAAGTTAATTTAATTATGTTTATGTATGTTTTTATACACTTGCGCCTGTAAAAGTAGGCTATGCGCCTGCTTTTTCAGGCGCAAGAATTTTGAGGACATTTGAGGACATTTGCTGGGCAAGATATGCGTAAATCCCGCAATCTTTCCCAAGCAAATGTCCTCTCTCCCGATCTGCGGATGATCTGTCAAGCTCCAGCTTGACAGATCGGAAAAGCCGGTTTTCAGCGCATGCACATTGTGTGCTGAAAACCAGCTTTTCTGATGTCTTCCCGGGTCCATAGAAACTTCGTCTGGGGAGGCCGGGATTTCCAGGCCATTTAGAAAGGTTAGAGAGAGGAAAAGGGGAGGTGGAGTAGCTGTACTTATTAGGGATAACATAATGGCAGTAGAAAAAAGGGATGCAGCTACATAACACAAGAATATAAGAACATAAGAAATAGGAGCAGGAGTAGGCCATTTGGCCCCCCGAGCCTGCTCTGCCATTCAATAAGATCATGGCTGATCTGATCATGGACTCAACTCCACTTCCCTGCCCGCTCCCCATAACCCTTGATTCCCTTATCTTTCAAAAATCTGTCTATCTCCACCTTAAATATATTCAATGACCCAGCCTCCACAGCTCCCTGGGGTAGAGAATTCCAAAGATTCACGACCCTTTGAGTGAAGAAATTCCTCCTCATTTCTGTCTAAAATGGGCGACCCTTTATTCTGAAATTAAGCCCCCTAGTTCTAGATTCCCCCATGAGGGGAAATATCCTCTCTGCATCTGCCCTGTCCAGCCTGCTCAGAATCTTATATGTTTCAATAAGATCACCTCTCATTCTTTTAAACTCCAATGAGTATAGGCCCAATCTGCTCAACCTTTCTTCATATGACAACCCCTTCATCTCAGGAATCAACCTCGTGAACCTTCTCTGAACTGCCACCAATGCAAGTCTATCCTTCCTTAAATAAGGAGACCAAAACTGTCATGTATGTAGACCATGTATACTAACTATATAGTCACATAAGGTGTGCCACCAGAGGGCACTGTGGTGGGAGACCTGAGGGTCACCTGCATAGGTGTGCAGGGCCCAGTATAAAAGGCTGCCCACCATGCTGGTGCCTCTCTCTGGAGTTACAATAAATGGGACTAAGGTCACAACAGCTCAAGTACAATACTAGACCTCGTGGAGTCATTCATAAGAGTATTAAAGACATAACAACTAGCGATGAGATTACAAACTTTCACGCAAAAATGACTAACGTTGGTGCATTAGAAAAGTTCTCAGAGGGTGAAGATTGGGAAGCCTTTACGGAGCGGCTCGACCAATATTTCGTAGCAAACAACCTGGTAGGCAATGATCCAGCCACGTTGGCAGATAAGCGCAGAGTCATCCTGTTGACCAGCTGTGGGCCCGCGGTCTATGGCCTCGTCAGGGACTTGCACCAGAGAAAACAACGACCAAGTAATACGAAGAGCTGAAAGTGCTAATTTGGGACCAACTCAAAACGAAGGAGAGCATCCTCACGGCCAGGCATCAATTCTATACACACCACCACCCCGAGGGCCAGGAGCGGGAGTTCGGGCAGTCGAGTGGCCTATAAAGGCCCGAGAGTCAGAGGAGGCGGCCACAGGAGCGGGAGTTCGGGCAGTCGAGCTGCCTATAAAGGCCCGAGAGTCGGAGGAGGCGGCCACAGGAGCGGGAGTTTGGGCAGTCGAGTGGCCTATAAAGGCCCGAGAGTCAGAGGAGGCGGCCACAGGATCGGGAGTTCAGGCAGTCAAGCTGTCTATAAAGGCCCGAGAGTCGGAGGAGGCTAGCTGGTGCAGGGGCAGGGACAGAAGGTAAACAAAGAAGTAAGAAGAAATTGAAGTGGGAAGTCACAGCCAAGTGGGTAAGTGATTGGCTGGTTGGTGAGTATTTAATCTTTTATTTTTTTCTTAGCAGTAAGAAACCTTTGGCATTGTTACAAATTAAGTTAATCTAAGGGTTAAGTCATGGCAGGAGAGCCCAGATCCATGCCATGCTTCTCCTGTGCTCTGTGGGAAATCAGGGACACTATCGGTGTCCCTGACAACTATGTGTGCGGGAAGTGTATCCAGCTGCAGCTCCTGGCAGACCGCATTGATGCACTGAAGCTGCGGATGGATTCACTCTAAGGCATCCGCGATGCTGAGGATGTCGTGAATAGCATGTTTAGTGAGTTGGTCACACCGCAGGTAAAGGTTGCACAGCCAGATAGGGAATGGGTGACCACCTGGAAGATCAAGGGAAGGCAGGTAGTGCAGAGGTCCCCTGTGGTCACCTCCCTTCAAAACAGATACACCGTTTTGGGTACTGTTGAGGGAGGTGGCTCATCAGGGGAAGACAGCAGCAGTCAGGGGTAGCTCTGCTGTACAGGAGGGCAGGAAAAAGAGTGGGAGAGCTATAGTGATAGGGGATTCTATTGTAAGGGAAATAAATAGGCGTTTCTGCAGCTGCAAACGAGACTCCAGGATGGTATGTTGTCTCCCTGGTGCAAGGGTCAAGGATGTCTCGGAGCGGCTGCAGCACATTTTGGAGGGGGAGGGTGATCAGCCAGTTGTCGTGGTGCATATAGGTACCAACGATATAGGTAAAAAACGAATTAGGTCCTACAAGCTGAATTTAGGGAGCTAGAAGTTAAATTAAAAAGTAGGACCTCAAAACTAGTAATCTCAGGATTGCTACCAGTGCCATGTGCTAGTCAGAGCAGGAATCGCAGGATAGCTCAGATGAATACGTGGCTTGAGGAGTGGTGCAGAAGGGAGGGATTCAAATTCCTGGGACATTGGAACCGGTTCTGGGGGAGGTGGGACCAGTACAAACCGGACAGTCTGCACCTGGGCAGGACTGGAACCGATGTCCTAGGCTGAATGCTTGCTGGTGCTGTTGGGGAGGGTTTAAACTAAAATGGCAGGGGGATGGGACTCAATGCAGGGAGGCGGAGGGAAGTAAAAAGGGGGCAGAAGCAAAAGGTAGGAAGGAGAGAAACAAGAGTGGAGAGCAGAGAAGTCAAGGGCAAAAATCAAAAAGGGCCACATTACAACATAATTCTAAAAGGACAAAGTGTGTTAAAAAAAAGCCTGAAGGCTCTGAATCTCAATGCGAGGAGCATTCGCAATAAGGTGGATGAATTAACCGCGCAGATAGATGTTAATGGATATGATGTAATTGGGATTAGGGAGACATGGCTCCAGGGTAACCAAGGCTGGAACTCAACATCCAGGGGTATTCAATATTCAGGAAGGATAGACAGGAAGGAAAAGAAGGTGGGGTAGCGTTACTGGTTAAAGAGATTAACACAATAGTAAGGAAGGACATTAGCGTGGATGATGTGGAATCTATATGGGTAGAGTTTGACTACAAACGCCCAAGCGTCCGAGGTTGAATTTTTGGGCAGAAGAATTGCCGCTGATGGAATCCGCCCAACATAATCCAAAACCGAAGCAATTCGTCTGGCACCCAGACCCCGGAATGTCTCGGAACTGCACACCTTTCTCGGGCTACTCAATTTGGGAACTTTATGCAGAACTTGAGCACGCTGCTGGAGCCTCTCCACGTGCTACTCAGAAAGAGGTGCGATTGGTTTTGGGGGGACGCCCAAGAACGCGTCTTCAATAAGGCACGCAACCTTCTATGTTCCAACAGTGTTTTGACTTTTTTTGACCCAGGTAAAAAGCTAGTTCTTACGTGTGATGCGTCAGCGTACGGGGTCGGGTGCGTTTTACAGCATGTCAATGATGCGGGTAAATTACAACCCATTGCTTATGCCTCCAGGTCACTTTCGCGGGCGGAGCGCGGGTACGGTATGGTTGAGAAGGAGGCGCTCGCGTGCATGTACGGTGTCAAAAAGATGCACCAATACCTTTTCGGGGCTAAGTTCGCATTAGAAACCGATCGCAAACCCCTCACGTCCCTGCTATCCGAGAGCAAGGCAATAAACGCCAACGCCTCGGTGCGCATTCACCGGTGGGCACTCATGCTGGCGTCCTATGACTACACAATAAGGCACAGACCAGGCACAGACAACTATGCCGACGCGCTTAGCAGGCTACCCCTGGCGACCACGGAAGGGTCTGATGAACAGGACTGTGAGATGGTCAGGCAATCAATGCCTTTGAATCCACAGGTTCGCCCATGACGGCTCGCCAAATCAGAGCCTGGACGACCAGCGATCCCACATTATCCTTAGTCAAAAGATGTGTTTTAACTGGTGGCAGGGCAGAGGCTCGCGATGCCTGCCCAGAGGAGATCAAATCTTTCCATCGGCGCATGCATGAACTATCACTACCGGCAGACTGCCTGATGTGGGGCAGCTGAGTAGTCATGCCTTTGCGAGGCAGAGAGGTTTTTGTCCGGGAGCTCCACCGCGAGCACCCGGGGATAGTTCTCATGAAGGCCATAGCCAGATCCCACATCTGGTGGCCTGGCATTGATGCGGACTTGGAGCTCTGCGTCCGACATTGCACCATTTGTGCCCAACTCAGCAATGCCCCCAGGGAGGCCCCCCTGAGCCCCTGGCCCTGGGCCACCAAACCATGGTGGCGGGTGCACGTAGACTATGCGGGCCCATTCATGGGCAAAATGTTCTTCGTAGTTGTCGATGCATTTTCAAAGTGGATCGAGTGCACCATTTTACACTCGAGCACCAGCTCCACCACTGTGGAGAGCCTTAGAACCATGTTTACAACGCACAGAATTCCTGACATATCGGTCAGTGATAATGATCCGTGCTTCACCAGCGCAGAATTCCAAGATTTTATAGTTGACCATGGCATAAATCACGTTAAGACGGCACCATTCAAGCCGGCCTCCAACGGCCAGGTGGAGTGAGCAGTGCAAATCGTTAAACGAGGCATGCTTAAAATCCAAGGTCCCACGCTGCAGAGCCGCCTGTCGTGACTGCTGCTAGCATACAGATCTCGTCCGCATTCGTTGACTGGGGTTCCCCCCGCGCAACTATTGATGAAACGGACCTTAAAGACTCGGCTCTCGTTAATCCTCCCAGACATGCATGAAACTGTTGAGGCAAAGCGCCGGAAGCTAACTGAGTACCATGACCGAAATTCGAGGGGGAGGTGGAATGAGATAGGGGACAAAGTGTTTGTGCTAAACTATGGCAGGGGTCCCAAATGGCTTGCAGGAACAGTAACAGGCAAGGAAAGAAACAGGCTACTGGTTGTACAAATGGACAATGGCCAAGCCTGCCGGAGGCATGTAGACCAAGTAAAAAGTAGATTCACCAACAACACTGCAGAACCAGAGGCAGACTACAATGTGGAACTCACACCACACCTGGTGGACAGACAGAGGGAACAACCTGAGGAAAGGGCAGTCTCAACAGACAGCCCAGGTGAGATACCAGCAATCATACTGAACGAAACAGACAGCCCAGGCGAGATACCAGCAATCACACCGAAAGAAAAACAGGCACCAAGGCAAACAACTGAACCACAACTAAGACGCTCCACGCGAGAGCATAGACCACCTGAGAGACTGAATCTATAAAGACAATAAGACCTTGGGGGAGGGTGATGTCATGTATCTCACACCACTTTATATAACTATATCTTACCATGCTATACATGACTGTAACTAGATATGACCTGTAACCACAAGCATACCTTACCACCAGGGTTGAACTTGCAGGAGACACTGCACACCTGTCCCACACAGCTATATAAAGGCAGGTCTCAGGCAAGTGAGGCATTCCAGAGCTGTGAAATAAAGGTGCAGGTTCTGAGTGACCTTGACTTCAGCATGTGCCTCGTGTAAGTCTGTACTGCAAGGTCAGAACTTTACACAAACACCCTATTCCCTTCTTTAGCTATCACCGTGCCCACAATTCACTTGTGACCATGTCCATAGTTTAGCACATACACATTGTCATTCAGATCAATTTTCCGTGACACAGTGATGTGACCATCGTTTACATTTTGTTGCTGCAGCTTGCTCTCTACCTGATCATGCAGGTTGGGGTGAACCAGCGAGAGTCTGGTTTTAAGTGTCCTTTTCATGAGTAGCTCAGCTGGGGCAGCCCTGTGAGCGAGTGGGGTCTCGTGCAGTAGCTGAGCAGAACTTGGGACAGGCAGGTTTGGAGTGAGCCTTCTGTGACTCATTTAAGGCTCTGTTTGATGGTTTGTACTGTCTGCTCTGCCTGCCCATTGGAGGCTGGTTTAAATGGGGCCGAGGTGACATGTTTGATCCCAATGCGGGTCATGAATTCTTTAAATTCGGCACTAGTGAAACATGGCTCATTGTCACTGACCAGTATGTCAGGCAGGCCGTGGGTGGCAAACATGGCCCTCAGGCTTTCAATGGTGGCGGTGCCGGTGCTTCCCGACATTATTTCCATTTTGAAAAAGCATCCACCACCACCAGGAGCATTTTACCGAGAAACAGGTCCGCATAGTCGGCATGGATCCTCGACCATGGTCTGGAGGGCCAGGACCACAAACATAGTGATGCCTCTCTGGGCACGTTGCTCAATTGAGCACATTCGCTGCATTGCCGTACACAGGACTCTAAGTCAGAGTCGATAACGGGCCACCACACGTGGAATCTGATTATCGCTTTCATCATTACTATACCCGGGTGTGTGCTGTGGAGATCCGAGCTGAACGTCTCCCTGCCCTTTTTTGGTAGCACTACACGGTTACCTCACAACAGGCAGTCTGCCTGAATGGACAGCTCGTCCTTTCGCCGCTGGAACGGCTTGATTAGCTCTTGCATTTCAACGGGGATGCTGGCCCAGTTCCCATGCAGTACACAGTTTTTTACTAGGGACAGCAGAGGATCTTGGCTGGTCCAAGTCCTAATCTGGCGGGCCATGACAGGTGATTTATCATTTTCAAACGCTTCCATGACCATCAACAAGTTTGCAGGCTGCGCCATTTCCACCCCCGTGGTGGGCAATGGTAGCCGACTGAGAGCATCCGCACAGTTCTCGGTGCCTGGCCTGTGGCGGATGGTATAGTTATACGCTGATAGTGCGAGTGCCCACCTTTGTATGTGGGCCGAGGCATTAGTATTTATCCCTTTGTTTACAGCGAACAGGGATCTGAGGAGCTTGTGATCAGTTTCCAGCTCAAATTTGAGGCCAAACAGGTACTGATGCATTTTCTTTACCCCGAACACACACGCTATGCCTCTTTCTCAATCATGCTGTAGGCCTTCTTGGCCTTAGACAAGCTCCTGGAAGCATAGGCGACAGGTTGCAACTTTCCCGCAACGTTAGCTTGTTGTAATACACACCCGACTCCGTACGACGACGCATCACAGGCTAGCACAAGTCTTTTACATGGGTTATACAATACAAGCAGCTTGTTGGAGCATAAAATGTTTCTGGCTTTCTCAAAAGCAATTACTTGTTTTTTTTTTCCATAACCAGTTCTCACCTTTGCGCAATAACACATGTAGGGGCTCTAAGAGGGTGCTTAACCCCGGTAGGAAGTTACCAAAATAGTTGAGGAGTCCCAGGAACGACCGCAGCTCCGTGACGTCTGTGGCCTGGGCACGTTCCTGATAGCCTCTGTCTTGGCGTCTGTGGGCCGAATACCGTCTGCCGCAATTTTTCTCCCTAAAAACTCCACTTCTGTTGCCATGAAGACGCATTTCGACCTCTTCAGCCGCAGCCCTACGCGATCCAGTCACTGGAGGACCTCCTCCAGGTTTTGTAGGTGCTCGGCGGTGTCCCGACCCGTGACCAATATGTCGTCCTGAAAGACCACCATGCGTGGTACACACTTGAGTAGGCTCTCCATGTTTCTCTGGAAGATCGCTGCAGCCGACCGAATTCCAAACGGGCATCTGTTGTAGATGAACAGTCCCTTGTGCGTGTTGATGCAGGTGAGGCCCTTCGAAGACTCCTCCAGCTCCTGCGTCATGTAGGCCGAAGTCAGGTCAAGCTTGGTGAATGTCTTGCCTCCTGCCAGCGTCGCAAATAGGTCGTCTGCCTTAGGTAGCGGGTATTGGCCCTGTAGCGAGAAATGATTAATAGTTACTTTATAATCGCCGCAAATCCTGACCGTGCCATCTCTTTTGAGTACTGGAACAATCGGGCTGGCCCACTCGCTGAATTCCACTGGGGAGATGATGCCCTCGCGTTGCAGCCTGTCCAGCTCAATTTCCACTCTTTCCCTCATCATGTGAAGTACCGCTCGTGAATGGGTCGTGCCTCTGGGACCAAGTGGATCCCCACCTTCGCCCCGGAAAAGTTTCCAATGCCTGGCTCAAAAAGGGAAGGAAATTTGTTAAGAACCTGGGTACGAGGCCTCATCGACATGTGATAGTGCTCGGATGTCGTCCCAGTTCCAGCGGATTTTGCCCAGCCAGCTCCTTCCAAGCAGTGTGGGGCCATCGCCCGGGATAATCCAGACTGGCAGTTCGTGCACCGTGCCCTCGTAGCTGACCTTGACCATGGCGCTGCCCACGACAGTGATGAGCTCTTTGGTGCACGTTCTCAGTTTCGTGTGGATGGGGCTCAGGGCTGGTCTGAATGCCTTGTTGCACCACAGTCTCTCAAACATCTTTTTACTCTTAATGGATTGGCTAGCGCCAGTGTCCAGGTCCATGGCTACGGGTAAGCCATTCAATTTTACATTTAGCATTATAGGTGGCCATTTCGTCGAAAATGTGTGCACCCCGTGTACTTCAGCATCTGCCTCCTTTCTCTGAGGCTCGAAATTGCTTTGATTCCCCCATGGACCGATCTTCCTCTGCCACATGGTGGTTAGCAGGTTTTGCAGAGCTTGCAGCTTGTTTGCAAGCTCGTGGGAGGTGCCCCATTGTTCAACAGCTCTTGCAAACATACCCTTTGAAGCTGCATGAATAGGCTGAATGGAAGCCTCCACAATGCCAACAAGGTGTGAATTTCCTTGCATTCATCCTTTGTTGGGGACTCTGAGTCATCTGGATCACCTGAGGCCTGCTGGCAGTTGCAGACTCGTGGTTTCTGCCCTGTACATTTTTGCTCGCAAACACAGTTCCAGTTAATTTATGAACATTGCTAGCACTTGTGTGCTGACAGATTTGTTTGGTGTTATCACTGGTGGACATAAACGCCTGTGCTATCGCAATGGCCTTACTGAGGGTCGGTGTCTCTACAATCAAAAGTTTTCGTCGGATGGTCTCGTGGCCAATGCCCAGTACAAAAAAGTCTCTGAGCATTTGCTCCAGGTGGCCATCAAACTCACATTGTCCTGCAAGTCGCCTTAGCTCGGCGACATAGCTCGCCACTTCCTGACCTTCAGATCGCTGGCACGTGTAGAACCGATACCTCGCCATCAGCACGCTCTCCCTCGGGTTAAGATGCTCCCGAACCAGTGTACACAGCTCCTCATACGACTTATCTGTGGGTTTCACCGGAGCCAGAAGATTCTTCATGAGACTGTGAGGAGGACCGCTCTCCTTTTTGCAGCGCTTCCTTCTCCGTCCAGCTCGTCGGCTACAAAGTACTGGTCTAGCTGTTCGACATAGGCTTCCCAGTCCTCACCCTCCGAGAACTTCTCCAGGATGCCCACAGTTTGCTGCATCTTTGCGTTGGATTCGTATTCTTGTTGCCAGTTGTTGTGTTCCTAACACAGATGAGGCTGCACACAGGGAGGTTAAAGTATCAGTGACCTCAGTCTTTAATAAGACACTCCAGAGTGAGGATCAGGCCTTAGGGGCCGGCTTATATACAGTGCTCCCAAGGGATGCTGGGATCCCTTGGGACTTAAGGGGATGCTTTACAGATACACAACAGATCCAGTCTCTCCTCATATGTCAGTCCAGCCATCCCGGGAATCAGTCTGGTGAACCTTCGTTGCACTCCCTCAATAGCAAGTACGTCCTTTCTCAGATTAGGAGACCAAAACTGAACACAATATTCTGCTAACCAGTTCTCTATCCACGTCAGTATATTACCCCCAATACCATGTGCTTTGATTTTGCACACCAATCTCTTGTGTGGGACCTTGTCAAATATATGGGATACACACATTCACCACCAAAAGCCCTCCGATGTTAAAAGTTAAACTCAACGGCACTTAGTGTCATGTTTGTAACCTCACATAACTGTAACCTTCATGTAACAACACTGTACATTGTATACACCTGAGAAATGCACACCTTAACTCTGATTAAGAAATGTGTCCTGACTGGGGATTGGACGCCCGCACACGGAGCATGCCCTGAAGAGGTCAGACCGTTTCACAGACGGATGGATGAACTCTCCATCCAAGCCGACTGCCTACTATGGGGCAGCCGGGTAGTCATGCCCCAGAGGGATAGGGAAGCATTCATCAGGGAACTCCACAGCGAGCACCCAGGCATCGTGATTATGAAGACCATTGCCCGGTCACATGTATGGTGGCCGGGAATTGATGCAGACCTGGAACACTGTGTTCGGAGGTGCACAATGTGTGCCCAGCTGGGCAATGCCCCCAAGGAGGCCCCACTCAGCCCGTGGCCCTGGCCAACCAAGCCATGGTCACGTATTAACGTAGACTACGTGGGCCTGTTCATGGGAAAAATGTTCCTCATTGCTGTTGATGCGTACTCGAAATGGATCGAGTGCATCATATTGAATTCGTGCATGACATCCACCACAGTGGAGAGTCTGCGTGCGGTCTTTGCGACCCATGGCTTGCTGGACATCCTAGTTAGCGACAACGACCCGTGTTTCACGAGCTATGAATTCCGGGAGTTCATGTCGGATAATGGCATCAAACATGTCAGAACAGCGCCGTTCAAGCCGGCTTCCAATGGCCAAGCATGCTCCGGATTCAAGGACCCTCCCTTCAATACTGTCTATCGCGCCTCCTGCTGGCCTACAAATCCCGATCGCACTCGCTCACGGGAGTCCCGCCAATGTACATTAAAAACTCGGCTTTCCCTCATTCATCCAGTCTTGTCAGACATTGTTGAGGGCAAGCGCCAGTCCCAAAATGAGTGCCACGACCGTAACTCAAAGGGGAGATGGATAGAAATCGATAACCCTGTATTTGTTCTTAATCACGCTGTGGGACCCAAGTGGCTCGAGGGTACTGTAATTGGTAAAGAGGGGAATAGGGTCATAGTAGTGAGATTCAACAATGGGCAGATATGCCGCAAGCATCTTGACCAAGTAAAAAAAAGGTTCAGCATGGACACTGAGGAACCTGAGGAAAATCATGAGATGCTGCCCACACCACTGTCAGTGAACAAGCAACAAGAATCTTCAGCAGCATGCACAGTCCCTGCAGTCAGCCCGGACGAGCAGGAATCACCACAGGTGACAAAGATGCATGCCAAGGCTCAACAACCAGAGCCCCAACTGCAGCGCTCCACGAGAGAGCGTCGACCGCCTGAAAGACTTAATCTTTGACTCAAAGACGTTGGGGGGAGGTGATGTCATGTTTGTAACCTCACATAACTGTAACCTTCATGTAACAACACTGTACATTGTGTACACCTGAGAAATGCACACCTTGACCACAGGGGGTGAACTTGTGGGAGACACTCCTCACCTGGTCATCCAGGTATATAAAGGGAGGTCCTACGCAGGGTCATGACTTCTTGGTCCTGTGAATAAAGGTACAGGTCACAGAGTGACCTTGTCTCCAGTATGTGCCTCGTGTTGATTTGCTGCAGTGTGTAAGGACACACTTAGTCTCCATGGAATTGGACACGGGGGCGAGTCAATCAATAATGGGCCAGAAGGCATTCGAGAGGCTGTGGGGTGACAGAGCACAATGACCCAAGCTGATCCCGATTCAGGCAAAGCTGCATACCTACACCAAGGAACTGATACCAGTTATTGGTAGTGCGGACATAAGAGTATCCCATGAGGGAGTGGTGCACGATTTACCACTGTGGATTGTTTCAGGTGATGGACCAACGCTGCTTGGTAGAAAGTGGATGTGGAAGATTCGATGGAACTGAGAAGATCGATGTGTACCTTTTCCGGTGAATGATGTCTCCCTTGCTCAAAGGCTGAGCAAGCCCCCACCTTCAGCTGAACCAGGCATCGAAGTGCAGATCCATTTGCAGATCACTGAGGCACAGGCCGCTCATCACGACCACGAGGAAGTAAAGATCAACCGAGCAGCGGTACAGGCAAGGTACCCACCACCCAAAGCTGACGACCTCTTCGCGACGATGGAAGAGGCTCCAGGTCGACCAAGCAGAGTGGGACTCCAGCCGAAACGATCCGAGTGCGTCTTCCCAACGCCAGAGGCAAAATCGCTGGGGATGAAGATCACGGCAGTCAGCATCACGGACACGGACGAGAGTGCGTCCAGACCAAGGAACGAAAGAGCATCCAGATCACGGGACGGTGTGCGTCCAGACCACGGGATGTCACCGCAACGAAACAGAGGCATGTATTGCCCAGCAAGGAAGATGATTGGGCTTGGGGCAAAGGTAAAGGGGCAGCCGCTGAGAAGGCCAGGAACCCACTACGTTCCAATAAGTTGTTTGCAATGTGTAACCACGTGAGCAGTCTTTCACGGCCAATGATGTATTATCATATGGGGCTGGGGGTTCCTTACAACAAGCCAAAGAAGTGGGCGAACACCAAGCGGTCGTATATATGTCTGACAAAGTACTTGTAGCAAGTGATGTTTTATCACACGGGGTCGGACATGTTGTACAGCAAGCCAAAGTAGCGGGCGAGCCCCATCCGGTTGTACATGTATCCAATAAGTTAATCAAGGCAGTAGCCTGCGTTCACGGGACAAAAGAAATGTACCAAAGAGTGTCCCAATATTTGCTCGAGTCAGACAAGCTGCCAATCTCACAGTTTTTAGAGAGCAGAGGCACCATTATCAATGCTTTGTTTCAAATATGTCTAACACTGTCTAACATGATCCGCCACGGGCCAGGCACTGAGAACGGCGCTGATGCCGTCCGTTGACTACAGTTGCCCACCACCGGGGTGGAAACGACGCAGCCCGCAGACCTGCTCGTTGTTAGAGAGCGAGGGGTCAACCGTAACGGCTCCCCAGTTTAGGACCTGGACCAGCCAGGATCCCACGTGACCGCCTGCTAATGGCGAACCGCTAGACGAGATGTTGCAGCTTATCCGTCGCAAAGACGAAATGCTCATCCCATCAGATTGCCCCCTATGGGGCAACCCTGCTACATTGCAAAGAAAAGCAGGGAAGCTACACACAGTTGGTGGTCCGGGGCCTCCAATACCATGGCCCAGGATCCACGGGGACAATGTGGCCTCCCACCACTACCGAAAGTCTCAAGGTCATATCGGCCATCTTGGCTTGCCAGATCTTAGGGTCAGCGACAATAGTCCGGAGCGGGCAGCCCAAATCATAAAGGCAAGCACCACACGTGTCACGGTGAACTCCCTACAGACCCGGCTATCCCGGGTGCTACGCAGCCACCGGACAGAATCACTCAGAACCGAGCCTTCCATATACTATTAACAGAGAATGTACGATGATCACACGGCTCCTCGACGCGACATCAGAATAAATGATGGAGACCATGCTCATGGCCCCAGATGAGTTGCTAGCACTGTATTAGCCAAAGAGGGGAATAGAGTGTTTTTTGTGAAGCCATGTAATGGGCAAATGCAGAAAGCATTTGGATCAGACCAAACTGTGAACTACAGATAACCAGGAACCACTGTGAAAGGACCTGGCCCCCAGCGACCCACTAACACAATCGACCTCGCTGTCAACCACGAGGATGAACCCACCGTGCCCGTCAGTCCGATCAGACCGTGCAGCAATGATCCGACCAACTCACCCATGCCAGAACTTCAACTCAGACGATCGACCTGGGAATGCAGAGCGCCAGATCGGCTCAACTTGTAAATAACTTGTGCATAAGACTTGGGGGTCGGGGGAGTGATGTTTTGTATGTATGTAAACTTCACCAATATGTAAGACTTGCCACCAGGGGGCACACTTGTTGGAGACCTAAGGGTCACAGTGCACCCAGGGCAAGCAGGTATAAAAGGTAATCTACCATGCTGCTTCCTCACTCTGGAGTCTGAATAAAGAGACCAAGGTCACAACAGTTTGAGCTTACAATACAATCTTGTGGAGTTATTCTGAACATAACATATGTATGTAAATTTTTATTTTCTTTCATTCAGTGAGGTCCTGCAGTGTGCGATACAGCAGACCACCAACACTGAGGGTCTGACCACGCCAGAGTGTGAGGGTCAGTGGGAGGGCACATAATGTGCACGGGGCAGGTGGGCATTGTTTTCCCCTTACTTCTGGGGTTCAGGCCTCTATGCTGCTCTGGACGCCAAGAGTGGCATTAATTCATTAGGAGTGACAATGTCTAGTTAAGAGTGGTAATCAACTGAAGTAAACACAGCCCCAGCCCTCTATGAATAAAGTACAGTTGCTAAGTATATACAATTACATAGAATGTAGACCACAGAAACAGGCCATTTGGCCCATGCTGGTGCTTATGCTCCACACGAGCCTCCACCCAACGCAGATTGCAGGAGGCTCTTTATGTCTGTACACATGAAAGGAAAGATCAAATTCAATTAAGCTGCCAAATCTCTTGTTCACCTCTTGCCCATGTACATCCCCCAGCAGCCAGCCCTGCTTAACTACCAGCAATAGTGTTAATTTGGATTTGTTTTAGGGGAAGTGCTGTGACCACTGCTGCTGTCAATCAGATCGGTTTATACCTAAACTTTTGCAGAAGTCAATCACTGCTGCGGTCTCTCAGAGCTTCACAATGAGCGCTGCCCCGCAGTGCTGCGTCTGCAGAGGTCCCGCTGCCGGCAGGGTAGGACCGTTTGTCCGGGCCGCGGCGCTCCTGGGGATGAGATTGTGAGACGGACGCCCGGAAGTGGCTGGATTGGCGTGGAGACAATGAGCCAAAAACAGAAAACGGAGCGGCTTCGGCGGCGGGTCCGACTCTACCTGGATCAGGTGAGAAACCCTCGCATCCCTTCCAGCTCTCCCTCAGTACCGCCCCTCCGACAGTGCAGCGCTCCCTCAGTACCGCCCCTCCGACACTCCCTCAGTACTGCCCCTCCGACAGTGCGGCGCTCCCTCAGTACCGCCCCTCCGACAGTGCGGCGCTCCCTCAGTACCGCCCCTCCGACACTCCCTCAGTACTGCCCCTCCGACAGTGCGGCGCTCCCTCAGTACTGCCCCTCCGACAGTGCGGCGCTCCCTCAGTACCGCCCCTCCGACAGTGCGGCGCTCCCTCAGTACCGCCCCTCCGACAGTGCGGCGCTCCCTCAGTACCGCCCCTCCGACAGTGCGGCGCTCCCTCAGTACCGCCCCTCCGACACTCCCTCAGTACTGCCCCTCCGACAGTGCGGCGCTCCCTCAGTACCGCCCCTCCGACAGTGCGGCGCTCCCTCAGTACCGCCCCTCCGACAGTGCGGTGCTCTCTCAGTACTGCCCCTCCGACAGTGCAGCGCTCCCTCAGTACCGCCCCTCCGACAGTGCAGCGCTCCCTCAGTACCGCCCCTCCGACAGTGCAGCGCTCCCTCAGTACCGCCCCTCCGACAGTGCGACGCTCCCTCAGTACCGCCCCTCCGACAGTGCAGCGCTCCCTCAGTACTGCCCCTCCGACAGTGCAGCGCTCCCTCAGTACTGCACTCGAGTGTCAGCCTGGATTTTTGTGCTCAAGTCCCTGGAGTGGGACGAACCCACAACCTTCTGACTGAAAGGCGAGAGTGCTGCCCACTGAGTGACGGCTGACAGACTGTATTGCGTCAGCTGTGCCACTGAGTCACAAGGTCGTGGGTTGAAGTCCCACTCCAGAGACTTGAGAGCAAAATATAGGCTGACACTCAGTGCAGTACTGAGGGAGCGCTGCACTGTCGGAGGGGCAATACTGAAGGATCTCTGCCCTGTCAGAGGGATTGTGTTGGGAGCGCTGCACTGTCAGAGGAGTAGTCCTGAGGGAACGCTGCACTGTCGGAGGTACCGTACTGAGGGAGCGACACACTGTTGGAGGTGCCGTCTTTCAGAGAAGACGTTAAACCGAGTCCCCATCTGCCCCCTCAGGTGGAAGTAAAAGATCCCATGGCACAATTTTGAAGAGGAGCAGGGGTGTTATCCCTGATTTCCTGGGATCCCTCAACCAATATCACTAAAACATGATCTGGTCATTATCACATTGCTATTTTTGGGAGCTTCCTGTGTGCAAATTGGCTGCTGTGTTCCTACATTGCACCAGTGACTACACTTCAAAAGTACTTAATTTGCTGTAAAGTGCTTTGAGACATTCTGAAGTTGTGAAAGGCGCTATAGAAATGGAAGTTCTTTTATTTTTATGCAAAGGGTAACAATGCTTTTACTATTTTTTTCTCCTTGCAGCAACAGTATCAGAGTGCTCTTTTCTGGGCGGACAAAGTTGCTTCACTATCCCGCGGTGAGCTCATTTTTATTACTTGAATTTTCAAGTTGGCTTAACCTGACCCTGACCAGTTTGTGAGTATAGCCACTGGCCTGGTCTTCCGCTTCACCTGGAGGTCTATGTTGCGACTGGTTGTCCCTTTTGGTCGTCCAGCATTGACCATCGTACCTGTCGTGGCCGGGCCCCTGCGGACTCTGTTTCTGTCCATGCACCTTTTTCAAAAAATTTAGATAATGTGAAGATGTATCAACTGGTGAAATTGTATCTCTACTCTAGATTTGCGTTCTGATAGTTCTGTTACCGAGAGCTGATAGAAATGCTAACTGTTCTCCTTGTGCTTCTGTGAATATCTGTTCAGTGAAGTGTAGACTCTGTTATATCAGTTTGAAACGAAGTAACAGTAAAGTTTAAAATAATAAAAATAGAATGAGGAAAGAGGAGAGGGAACAGAAATAAAGTTTAACATTTTAGATTTTAATTTCTAATGGTATTTGAAATGCTAGTTTTAATTGTGAAGTTCATAGCACAGTAATATAGAACATAAGAAATAGGAGCAGGAGTAGGCTATTTGGCCTCTCGAGCCCGCTCCGACATTCAGTAAGATCATGGCTAATCTTCCACCTCAACTCCACTTTCCTTCACTATCCCCATATCCAACACCGCCTCCAGTGCGCCAGTGCAGTCTTTGGCCGCCTGAGGAAAAGAGTGTTTGAAGACCAGGCCCTCAACACTGTCACCAAGCTCATGGTCTACAGGGCTGTAGTAATACCAGCCCTCCTGTATGGCTCAGAGACATGGACCATGTACAGTAGACACCTCAAGTCGCTGGAGAAACACCACCAGCGATGTCTCCACAAGATTCTACAAATCTCCTGGGAGGACAGACGCACCGACATTAGGGTCCTCGACCAGGCCAACATCCCCAGCATTGAAACACTGATCACACTTGATCAGCTCCGCTGGACAGGCCACATTGCTCGCATGCCAGACACGAGACTCCCAAAGCAAGCACTCTACTCTGAACTCCTTCATGGAAAATGAGCCAACGGTGGGCAGCGGAAACATTACAAGGACACCCTCAAAGCCTCCCTGATAAAATGTGTCATCCCTGCTGACACCTGGGCTAAAGACTGCTCTAAGTGGAGGAAGTGCAACCGGGAGCGCACTGAACACCTCGAGTCTCATTGCTGAGAACATGCAGAAATCAAGTGCAGGCAGCGGAAAGAGCGTTCGGTAAACCTGTCCCACCCACCCCTTCCCTCAACCACTGTCTGTCCCACCTGTGACAGGAACTGTGGTTCTTGTATTGGACTGTTCAGCCACATAAGAACTCATGTTAAGAGTGGAAGCAAGTCTTCCTCGATTCCGAGGAATTGCCTACGATGATGATCCCTTTATATCCAAAAATCTACCAACCTCTTTCTTGAATATACTCAATGACTGAGCATCCACAGCATTCTCGGGTAGAGAATTCCAAACAGTCAGAATTTCACCTCATCTCAGTCCTAAATGGCTGACCCCTTATTCTGAGATTGTGACCCCGGGCCCTCGACTCTCCAGCCATGGGAAACATCCTGCTTGCATCTACCCGGTCAAACCTTGTAAGAATTTTGTATGTTTCAATGAGATCACCTCCCATTCTAATCTCTAGAGAATATAGGCCTAGTCTACTCAATCTCTCCTCATAGGATAATCCCCCCATCCCAGGAATCAGTCTGGTAACCTTCGTTGAACTCTCTCTAAGGCAAGTATATCCTTTCTTGTGTAAGGAGACCAAAACTGTACACAATACTCCAGGTATGGTCTCACCAGGGCCATATATAATTGCAGTAAGACTTCTTTACTCTTATACTCCAATCCTTTTGTCATAAAGACTAATACACCATTTGTTTTCCTAATTGCTTGCTGGACCTGCATGTTAACTTCAAGTAATTTGTGTACAAGGACGCACGGATCCCTCTGAATATGAACATTTCCCAACTCTCTCCATTTAAAAACTATTCTACTTTTCTATTAATCTTACCAAAGTGGATAACTTCACATTTCTCCACTTCATATTCCATATTATATTTCATCTGCCATGTTCTTGCCCACCCACTTAACCTGTCCTACTCAATTTAAATAATGTTATTACTATATCTTCCAAGCTGTTTTAGTATTGTGATATGTGAGCTGATAACCAAACGATCAAGTTTGACCCAGGGAGACTGAAATTTCCCCTTGCAAGAATTTGGCAGGTGGAGTATAATGTTGGAAAGTGTGAGGTCATGCACTTTGGCAGAAAAAAAATCAAAGAACAAGTTATTATTTAAATGGAGAAAGATTGCAAAGTGCCGCAGTACAGCGGGACCTGGGGGTACTTGTGCATGAAACACAAAAGGTTAGTATGCAGGTACAGCAAGTGATCAGGAAGGTAAATACAATCTTGGCCTTTATTGTAAAGGGGATGGAGCATGAAAGCAGTCTTGCTACAGCTATATAAGGTATTGGTGAGGTCACATCTGGAATACTGCGTGCAGTTTTGCTTTCCATATTTAAGAAAGGATATACTATACTCTGGAGGCAGTTCAGAGAAGGTTCACTAGGTTGATTCCAGAGATTGACTTATGGGGCTTGACTTATGAGGAAAGGTCAAGTAGGTTGGGCCTCTACTCATTAGAATTCAGAAGAATGAGAGGTGATCTTATCGAAACGTATAAGATTGAGGGGGCTTGATAAGGTGGATGCAGAGAGGATGTTTCCACTGATGGAGACTAAAACTAGGGGGCGTAATCTTGGAATAAGGGGTCACCCATTTAAAACTGAGATGAGGAGAAATTTCTTCACTGAGGGTTGTATATCTGTGGAATTCGCTGCCTCAGAGAGCTGTGGATGCAGGGACATAGAATAAATTTAAGACACAAATGGACAGTTTCTTAACCGATAAGGGGTTATGGGGAGCGGGCAGGGAAGTGGACCCAAGTCCATGATCGGGTCAGCCATGATCGTATTAAATGGCGGAGCAGGCTTGAGGGGCCATATGACTTAATCCCGCTTCTATTTGTTATGTTCTTGTGGTGGCTAATGATCCGTTCACTCAGCAAGCTGCTCTGTAAAAATGGCTTTCCCTCTATATTTCTGTACTTTTCAAACTATTATTCTAAACAGCATTTTTCCCTATTACATTTTTTTTATAATTACTTTATTGTCACTCTGTGCTCCAATTGTTGTCATTCTGCTCTCATTGCCGTGGCATGCAAAATGGGCAGGAGGATTGAATGTGGGAATTGAACGGATTAACTGCACCGCTGGCCATTGAGAGAGCATTGTGTAAACACTCGTGTGGATCTATACAATCTATTATACTAATCGCGAATGAATCTTTTATAACTGCCTTGAATTCTGGAACTAATCTTAAATTTTCAAATAATCTGTGTTTTATAAATGAAAGCATTGTTAATGACAGTAATCTTGGCTGGGATAGTAAGATGGGCTGGAGAGCAAATCTGATCAGATATACTGAGTAAATTCAGCAGGGAGAGCTGTGTGCTCACAGGTAGTGTTGCAACAAATAAAACGGGGAAGCTGGCTCAACCGTGGCTAACAAGGGAAATTAGGGATAGTGTTAAATCTAAGGAAGAGACATATAAATTGGCCAGAAAATGCAGCAAACCTGGGGATTGGGAGAAATTTAGAATTCAGCAGAAGAGGACTAATGGTTTAATTAGGAGGGGGAAAATAGAGTATGAGAGTAAGCTTGCAGGGAACATAAAAACTGACTGCAAAAGCTTCTATAGATATGTGAAGAGGAAAATATACAGTCAGAATCAGGTGAATTAATAATGGCGAACAAGGAAATGGCAGACCAGTTGAACAAATACTTTGGTTCTGTCTTCACTAAGGAAGACACAAATAAACTCCCGAGAATACTAGAGGACCGAGGGTCTAGTGAGAAGGAGGAACTGAGGGAAATCCTTATTCGTCAGGAAATGGTGTTAGGGAAATTGATAGGATTGAAGGCAGATAAATCCCGAGGGCCAGATCGTCTGCATCCCAGAGTACTTAAGGAAGTGGCCCTCGAAATAGTAGATGCATTGGCGGTGGTTTTCCAACATTCCATGGATTCTGGTCAGTTCCTATGGACTGGAGGGTAGCTAATGTAACCCCAGTTTTTAAAAAAGGAGGGAGAGAGAAAACACGGAATTTTAGACCGGTCAGCCTGACATCGGTGGTGGGGAAAATGCTGGAATCAGTTATTAAAGATCGAGTAGCAGCGCATTTGGAAAGCAGTGATAGGATTGGTCCAAGTCAACATGGATTTATGAAAGGGAAATCATGCTTGACAAATCTTGTAGAATTTTTTGAGGATGTATAAATAGTAGAGTGGATAAGGGAGAACCAGTGGATGTGGTGCATTTGGTCTTTCAAAAGACTTTTGACAAGGTCCCACACAAGAGATTGGTGTGCAAAATTAAGGCACGTGGTATTGGGGGTAATGTATTGACGTGGATAGAGAACTGGTTGGCAGACAGGAAGCAAAGAGTGGGAATAAACGGGTCCTTTTCAGAATGACAGGCAGTGACTTGTGGCATACTGCAAGGTTCAATGCTGGGACCCCAGCTATTTACGATATATATTAATGATTTTAGAAGAAGGAATTGAATGTAATATCTCCAAGTTTACAGATGACACTAAGCTGGGTGGCAGTGTGAGTTGTGAGGAGGATGCTAAGAGGCTGCAGGGTGACTTGGACAGATTGGATGAGTGGGCAAATGCATGGCAGATGTAGTATAATGTAGATAAATGTGAGGTTATCCACTTTGGTGGCAAAATCAGGAAGGCAGACTATTATCTGAATGGTGACAGATTAGTAAAAGGGGAGGTGCAACGAGACCTGGGTGTCATGGTACATCAGTCATTGAAAGTAGGCATGCAGGTACAGCAGGTAGTAAAGAAAGCAAATGGTATGTTGGCCTTCATAGCGAGAGGATTTGAATATAGGAGCAGTGAGGTCTCGCTGCAGTTGTACAGGGCCTTGGTGAGGCCACACCTTGAGTATTGTGTGCAGTTTTGGTCTCCTAATCTGAGGAAGGACATTCTTGCTATTGAGGGAGTGCAGCGAAGGTGATTCCCGGGATGGCAGGACTGACATATGAAGAAAGACTGGATTGACTAGGCTTATATTCACTGGAATTTAGAAGAATGAGAGGGGATCTCATCGAAGCATATAAAATTCTGACGGGATTGGATAAGTTCGATGCAGGAAGAATGTCCCCGATGTTGGGGAAGTCCAGAACCAGGGGTCACAGTCTAAGGATAAGGGGTAAGCCATCTAGGACTGAGATGAGGAGAAACTTCTTCACCCAGAGAATTGTGAACCTGTGGAATTCTCTACCACAGAAAGTTGATGAGGCCAGTTCGTTGGATATATTCAAAAAGGAGTTAGATGTGTACCTTATGGCTAAAGGGATCAGGGGGTATGGAGAGAAGGCAGGAGTGGGCTACTGAAGTTGCATGATCAGCCATGATCATATTGAATGATGGTGCAGGCTCGAAGGGCCGATTGGCCTGCTCCTGCACCTATTTTCTATGTTTCTATTTATCTAAGAGGAGGAAGAAAGCAAATTGTGAGGACGCCACAAAAAATCTGCAAAGGGATATAGGGCTAGATTTTCCACTTTGTTTGCATGCATAACGACAACTTAACGTCCATTTTAATGCTGAAATGATATATAACGCCCAGATATCGCCCATTTAGTCACAAAATGGAAACTATTTTCTGTGTTTCTATGCAACACAGTTGCGAATATTCTGCGAGCTGTTCTTCCTTCGAGCGCAGTCGCTGCTGGGAGCACTGAATTTACGTCTCCACAGATTGTTCGCTGTGTGCTGTCCGTGTGTGTTGGGCAGCCTCCGTTTTGTTGCTCAGTTGCAGCGTTGGCATATTTAAGTGTTGATAACTCTCTTGTTTTGTGTTGTAGAGGAGCCCCAGGATATCTACTGGCTGTCCCAGTGCCTTTACCTCACAGCCCAGTACCACAGGGCTGCCCACGCTATTCGATCCCGCAAGCTTGATAAGGTATGATTTCTTTCCCAATATTTATACTCCTTGTGATTATTTGAGTAACTTCAAATTTTTCTACAGAACTCACCACATTCATTTTGCCTGCTTAGACTCTAAAGGGATGACATAGATTTTGCAGCACAGAAACAGGCCATTCGACCCAAATGGTCCGTGCCGGTATTTATGCTCCACACGAGTCTCCTCCCACCATACTTCACCTCGCCCTATCAGCATATCCTTCTATTCCTTTCTTCCTCATCTGTTTATCAAGTTTTCACCTTAAATGCATCAATGCTATTTGCCTGAACCACTCCCCTTGATAGTGAGTTCCACATTCTCGCCACTCTTTGGGTAAAGAAGTTCCTCCTGAATTCCCTATTGGATTTGGATTTATTAGTGACTATCTCTTATATTTATGGCCCCTATTGTTGGTCTCTCTCACAAGTGGAATCAACTTCTCTACATCTACCCTATCAAACCCCTTTTATAATTTTAAAACTCTATTAGGTCACCCCTTGGCCTCCTCTTTTCTAAAGAAAAGAGCACCAGCCTGTTCAGTCCTTCCTTAGAAGTATATGCTGGTGTCATCCTTGTGAATCTTGTGTTGCACCTTTCTCTTGTACCTCCATATCTTATGTTGTGTCGGCGCGGTGTGTCGCAGCATTTTTAAACAATTCAACTTCAAAGGATATTTTCGTGTATTATTTCACAGATTGTTTCCTTGATTATCAATAAGCCGCCTTGCAGCTCAATGCTGTATAAATATAGAAGCCAGGAATAATGGCTGACATAGTGTAGCCTACATCTTTTAAATGTCCTTTTATAACTGACATAAAACTTCACGATGAAAAACATAGCCGCCGCCTCCCAATCCTTTTCTATAGTGAATTAGTCAAGACAGCAATGGCCACTATAATTGGCTTATGTCCCAAGGCAATGACTGATGGTTTAGTGAACCTTCTAGAAATTGAAACATAGAAATTAGATGCCGGAGTAGACCATCCGTCCCTTCGAGCCTGCACCATCATTCAATAAGATCATGGCTGATCATTCAACTTCAGTACCCCTTTCCTGCTTTCTCTCCATACCCCTTGATCCCTTTAGCCATAAGGGCCATATCTAACTCCCTTTTGAATATAAACGAACTGGCCTCAACAACTTTCTGCGGTAGAGAATTCCACAGGTTAACCACTCTGAGTGAAGAAGTTTCTCCTCATATTGGTCCTAAATGGCCAACCCCTTATTCTTAGACTGTAACCCCTGGTTCTGGAACTCCCCAGCAATGGGAACATTCTTCCTGCCTCTAACATGTCCAATCCCGTCAGAACTTTATATGTTTCTATGAGATCCCCTCTCATTCTTCTAAACTCCAGTGAATACAGGCCCAGTTGATCCAATCTCTCCTCATATGTCAGTCCTGCCATCCCGGGAATCAGTCTGGTGATCCTTTGCTGTACTCCCTCAATAGCAAGAACGTCCTTCCTCAGATTAGAAGACCAAAACTGAAGACAATATTCTAGGTGTGGACTCACCAAAGCTCTGTACAACTGCAGTAAGACCTCCCTGCTCCTATACTCAAATCCTCTCGCTATGAAGGCCAACATGCCATTTGCCTTCTTCACCGCCTGCTGTACCTGTATGCCAGTCTTCAATGACTGATGTACCATGACACCCAGGTCTTGTTGCACCTCCCCTTTTCCTAATCTGTCACCATTCAGAAAATGTTCTGTCTTCCTGTTTTTGCCACCAAAGTGGATAACCTGACATTTATTCACATTATACTGCATCTGCCATGCATTTGCCCACTCACCTAACCTGTCCAAGTCACCCTGCAGCCTCTTGGCATCCTCCTCACAGTTCAGACCGCCACCCAGCTTAGTGTCATCTGCAAACTTGGAGATATTACATTCAATTCCTTCATCTAAATCATTGATGTATATTGTAAATAGCTGGTGTCCCAGCACTGAACCCTGTAGCACCCCACTAGTCACTGCCTGCCATTCTGAAATGGGCCTGTTTATTCTGACTCTCTGCTTCTTGACTGCCAACCAATTTTCTATCCAAGTCAATACATTACCCCCAATACCATGTGCTTTAATTTTGCACACTAATCTCTTGTGTGGGACCTTGTCAA
The DNA here is from genome assembly GCF_044704955.1 of Pristiophorus japonicus. NCBI lineage: Eukaryota > Metazoa > Chordata > Chondrichthyes > Pristiophoridae > Pristiophorus > Pristiophorus japonicus. The sequence continues at coordinate 47,843,820 of NC_091986.1, read as the reverse complement.
AAGCCTTTTGAAAGTCCAAATAGACCACATCCATTGGTTCTCCCTTGTCCACTCTGTTAGTTACATCCTCAAAAAATTCTAGAAGATTTGTCAAGCATGATTTCCTTTTCATAAATCCATGCTGACTTGGACCGATCCTGTCGCTGCTTTCCAAATGCGCTGCTATTTCATCTTTAATAATTGATTCCAGCATTTTCCCCACCACCGATGTCCGGCTAACCGGTCTATAATTCCCTGTTTTCTCTCTCCCTCCTTTTTTAAAAAGTGGTGTTACATTAGCTGCCCTCCAATCCATAAGAACTGATCCAGAGTCAATAGAATGTTGGAAAATGATGAACAATGCATCCACTATTTCTAGGGCCACTTCCTTAAGTACTCTGAGATGCAGCCTATTAGGGCCTGGAGATTTATCGGCCTTCAATCCCATCACTTTCCCTAACACAATTTCCTGACTAATAAGGATTTCCTTTAGTTCCTCCTTTTCACGAGATACTCGAACCCCTAGTATTTCCGGAAGGTTATTTGTGTCTTCTTTAGTGAAGACTGAGCCAAAGTATTTGTTCAATTGGTCCGCCATTTATTTGTTCCCCATTATAAATTCACCTGATTCTGACTAAGTTGGTCTTCACTAATCTTTTTCTCTTCACATATCTATAGAAGCTTTTGCAGTCAGTTTTTATGTTCCCAGCAAGCTTCCTCTCATACTCGGTTTTCCCCCTCCTAATTAGATCCTTTGTCCTTCTCTGCTGAAATCTAAATTTCTCCCAGTCCTCAGGTTTGCTGCTTTTTTTGGCCAATTTATATGCCTCCTCCTTGGATTTAACACTATCCCTAATTTCCCTTGTTAGCCACGGTTGAGCTACCTTCCCCGTTTTATTTTTACTCCAGACAGGGATGTACAATTATTGAAGTTCATCCATGTGATCTTTAAATGTCTGCCATTGCCTATCCACTGTCAACCCTTTAAGTATCATTTGCCAGTCTATCCTAGCCAATACACGTCTCATACCATCGAAGTTACCTTTCCTTAAGTTCAGAACCCTAGTCTCTGAATTAACACTGTCCCACTCCATCTTAATAAAGAATTCTACCATATTACAGTCAATCTTCCCCAGGGGGCCTCACACAACAAGATTGCTAATTAGTCCTCTCTCATTACACAACACCAAGTCGAGGATGGCCAGCTCTCTAGTTGGTTCCTCGACATATTAGTCTAGAAAGCCATCCCTAATACATGCCAGGAAGTCCTCCTCCACCGCATTGCTACCAGTTTGGTTAGCCCAATCTATATGTAGATTGCTGTACCTTTATTGCATGCATCCCTAATTTCTTGTTTGATGCCATCCCAACCTCACTACTACTGTTTGGTGTTCTGTACACGACTCCCACTAGCGTTTTCTGCCCTTTGGTATTCCGCAGCTCTACCCATACAGATTCCACATCATCCAAGCTAATGTCCTTTCTTACTATTGTGTTAATTTCCTCTTTAACCAGCAACGCTACGCCACCTCCTTTTCCTTTCTGTCTATCCATCCTGAATGTTGAATAACTCTGGATGTTGTGTTCCCAACCTTGGTCACCCTGGAGCCATGTCTCCGTAATCCCAATTATATCATAATCATTAATAGCTGACTGTGCAGTTAATTCATGCACCTTATTACGAATACTCCTCACATTGAGGCACAGAACCTTCAGGCTTGTCTTTTTAACACTCTTTGTCCCTTTAGAATTTTGCTGTAATGTGGCACTTTTTGTGATTTTTGCCTTGGGTTTATCTGCCCTCCACTTTTACGATCCTCCTTCCTATCTTTTGTTTTTGCCCCCATTTTATTTCCCTCTGTCTCCCTGCATAGGTTCCCATCCTCCTGCCATATTAGCACTAGCAAACACTCCCCCTAGGACATTGGTTCCGGTTGTGCCCAGGTGCAGACCGTCCGATTTGTACTGGTCCCATCTCCCCCAGAACCGGTTCCAATGTCCCAGGAATTTGAATCCCTCCCTCTTGCACCACTCCTCAAGCCACGTATTCATCTTAACTATCCTGCTATTTCTTGTCTGACTAGCACGTGGCACTGGTAGCAATCGTGAGATTACTACCTTTTTGAGGTCCTACTTTTTAATTTAACTCCTAGCTCTCTAAATTAAGCTTGTAGGACCTCATCCCGCTTTTTACCTACATCATTGGTACTTATATGCGCCATGATAACTGGCTGTTCACCCTCCCCCTCCAGAATGCCCTGCAGCCACAGAAACGCATATCCATATCCCCCTTACAATAGAATCCCCTACCACTATAGCTCTCCCACTCTTTTTCCTGCCCTTCTGTGCAGCAGAACCACCCACTGTGCCATGAACTTGGCATGAAATTGCACATGTATGGATGATGAGTGAGATCAGGCTGCACCTGGCCATGCCTTTCCCTACCTGTCTTCTCACTTTCACTAGATGAAGAAAATGGAACATTAAAAACGGGTCTGCAGATCATAGAGGTCTCAGGCTTAACCTACTTGCCTGCGCAAAATTTGCTGATCTCAGCCAGGACAGTGGTGGCTTTGAAGAGAAGAAAATAGCCCAAGTAATGCCAATGAACTGAGCAACATCTGTTTGACAGAGTGATCCATAAACACAAGAAAAATTTTTATCAGAACAGAAAATTTAATAACATATCATTAGTGACGAAAGCAAGGTCAAAAGAGACATTATCTATTCCTTCCAAATGCCAAAGATATACTCAGGTTTTGAGTTACAGAAAGAAAAGATCAGCGCTGTAGTAAGCTTCTACATTTTTATTAACCTGAACAATTTTATTATATCTTTACAAAACAGCATTAAACTTATTTATCCTCCGTTTTAAAGATGTCGCCCTGGGTGAGACTGTTTTTTTGCTGGCAGGTTCCCGGGCGGACGCTAAATCGGGCGATATGCTCGAAAGTTCCGCCCGAGCCGCTAGCGCAGTGTTGCACAACGACTGACGTCATCCAAATGCTGAAAACATCGGGTGAGCTGCCGCAAAACCACTGCCGAGCGTTCCGCCTGGGCGCAAAATGTTGTGTGCCCCGTTTTGCGACCCAAAAATTGTTTTTGTGCCCCGCCCAGGCACTAAACGGGGCGCATATGAGCCAAAAATCCAGCCCATAAATTTAAAAAAAATGAAAAGTCGGGATGGGAATAGTGCCATTAATGGACAGGATAATATCACAGTGATGGAGAGATGGCAAAAATATTAAATAATTACTTTACTTCAGTATTTACCAGGGAGACAGAACAGATGGATGTGACGTCGGATGATGAGATTAGAAATGAGATTATTGCATTTAAAATAGAGGAGAAATGTTAAATAAACTAATCTAACTCAGAGGATAAAACACCTGGTCCATGCATTTTAAAAGAATCTAGGGAAGAGATAGCAGAGGCATTACTATACTTTTAATAATTCATTAGAAAAAGGTGTAGTGCCAGAGGTCTGGTGGAAAGCTAACTTAATACCTATATTCAAGAAGGGGGCTAGAACATGTCCAGGGAATTATAGACCAGTCAGCTTAACATCAGTGGTCAGAAAAATAATGGAATCCCTACTAAAGGAGAAACTGGAAGAACATCTAGAAACCAAAAATATAATAATGAATAGTCAGCATGGATTTCAAAAGGGAAAGTCTTGTTTGATCAACCTCATTAAATGTTTTGAAGTGTTAAGAGAGTAGACAAGGGTAATGCAGTAGATGTAATTTATCTTGATTTTCAAAAAGCATTCGATAAGGTACCCCATAATAGATTAATGAATAGGTGCAGAGAACAAGTAGAAGAATGGATAGCTAGCTGGCTTCAAGACAGAAAGCAGAGAGTAGGGATAAAGGGTAGCGATTCAGAATGGCAGAAGGTGGTAGTGGTGTTCCACACGGATCAGTGCTGGGACCACAATTTATACTAACGATTTGGACTTTGGAATCAAAAGCACACTTTCTAAATTTACAGATAACGCCAAATTGGGGGCGATAGTCAATACTGAGGAGGACTGCAATAAATTACAGGAGCACATTAATAAACTTGAAGAATGGGTATATAATTGGCAAATGAAATTCCATACCGATAAATGTGAGGTAATACATTTTCGGAAGAAAAATTGGGTGGTCACCTTACTTGAAAAATGCGAATCTCAGTAGGTAGAAGAGCAAAGGATCTCAGAATACAATTATACAAATCATTGAAACTAGCGATACGGGTTAACAAGGCCATAATAAAAGCAAACCAAGCACTCTGGTTTATTTCTAGAGGGCTAGAATTGAAAAGTAGGGAAGCTATGCTAAATCTGTATGGAACCTTGGTTAGACCACACTTAGAGTACTGAGTACAGTTCTGTTCGCCATATTATATAAAGGATGATACCAGAAATGTGAGGGTATACATATCGGGCAAGGACGAGCAGGCTGGGTCTCTTTTCTCGAAAAAAGAAGGCTGAGGGGGTGACCTGATAAAAGTCTTTAAAACTATGAAAGGTTTTGATGGAGTAGACACAGAGAGAGTGTTTTCACTTGCAGGAAAGATCAAAACTCGAGGTCATCATAATAAGATAATCACCAAGAAGTCAAATAGGGAATTCAGATAATTTTTTTGCCCAGAGAGTAGTGAGAATGTGGAACTCGCTACCACAGGGAGTGATTTGAAGTGAATACCTCAGATTTATTTTAAGGGCGACTAAGAACATAAGAAATAGGAGCAGGAGTAGGCTATTTGGCGCCTCGAGCCTGCTCCACCATTCAATAAGATCATGGCTGATCTGATCTTGGCCTCAACTTCACTTCCTGGCCCTCTCCCCATAACCCTTGACTCCCTTATCCTTTCAAAAATCTGTCTATCTCCACCTTTAATTATATTCAATGACCCAGCCTGCATAGCGCTCTCGGGTAGAGAATTCTAAAGATTCACGACCCTCAGAAAAGAAATTCCTCCTCATTTCTGTTTTAAATGGGTGACCCCTTATTCTGAAACTATGCCCCCTAGTTCTAGATTCCCCCATGAGGGGAAACATACTCTCTGCATCGATCCTGGTAAGCCCCCTCAGAATCTTGTACATTTCAATAAGATCACCTCTCAATCTTCTAGACACCAATGAGTATAAGTCCAACCTGCTCAACCTTTCTTCATATTCCTTTCTCCCTCCTAGAGTCTTAAAAGAGGTGGCTGCAGAGATAGTGGATGCATTGGTTGTAATCTATTAACATTCCCTGGATTCTAGAGAGACCCCAGCGGATTGGATAACCGCAAATATAACACCCCTATTAAAGAAAGGAGGGAGACAGAAAGCAGGAAACTGTACACCAGTTAGCCATACGTCTATCATTGGGAAAATGCTGGAGTCTATTATTAAGGAAATCATAGGATATTTAGAAAATCATAATGCAGTTATAATATAAACGTGGCCTTGAATCTGGAGCCGGTCTGGACCTGGCACTGCAAGAGGGAGCCTCACTACACTTGGCTCTGGAGTCGGTTCAGAGCTTGTAGTATAATGCACCTTGGATTCTTTATAGATAGCTCTGCTTGACACAGAATTGAGGAGTATTTCATTGCAAGTTCAGTTACTGCTAGTCTCCTTAGATTTCTGTCTCGTAGGTGAAATTCTAATCCATTCCTAAATTCTTCCTTGGGAAAGCACATAAAATTGCAGGCTACATCAGTTTGAAATTTGTTGTGTTTGAGTACTGTAGTTTGTTATTGGCAAGGTTTGCTGAATTACGATCAGTTCTGCCCTGTAGCCTATCCCTCGGCCTATGAAGCTTTCATCTCATCATCTAGATGTAATTCCGATCAAGGACTCGGTGATCAACGTATTCTCCTCCTTCCGCCCTCTCTCCAGTGTCGTGTTTTCAAGTGTATTTTCTTTCAAAAGTTTAACTAGATGGATGGCTGTGAATTGACAGCATCTTCACTGGGTAATTTTAATGAAATGTTTGCAACATTGAGCAGGATATTCTACATTGACTGGTGCTGCAAATGTCTGTTTTGTTTTCCCTCCTGCCCGCAGTTATATGGAGCCTGTCGGTATTTTGCTGCCCAATGTCATGTGAGTAGAATATATTTTAATGTCTTGTTTAAATGTACCTATCAAAATTGGGGTTTCCTAGTCTGCGGGCTTGGCTTTTCCGGTGAAAACAACAGTGAGCATGGTCTCACTGGGAGAGAGAAAGTTGGGAGGTGATATTGTTGCTGATGTTGGAATTCGAAAGGGACTGGATAATGCCGGCCATGATGAGCTGTTGCTCCTTTTCCAGAACAGCAGAACCAGAGGACACGACCTGCGCTTGAAGGGAGTAACCTTCAAAACTAACCTGCAGAAACACTGGGCCCAAGTTTCGGGCCGCGCCTAAAACGTCGCAGCCCGGACCTGGACGCCCGTTTTTCGTGCCGCAAAGTGCGCCTAAAAAAAACTCACCGATTCTCCGGCTCCCTGCAGGCCCTCCGGAGCCGGGCGCGGCGCAGCACGAGCTGTGTGGGGGCGGAGCCAGGTACCTGCGCTGAAAACAGTGCCGGGACCTCTGCACATGCGCGCTACAGGCGCCCAAAACTGTGTGGGAAGGGTCCGAAGCACGCAGCCCCTAGCCCTGGCCGAATGGCCTCACTGGGGCTGCGTCCTTAAGGCTCACCTCCCACCCGACCGGACCCAACCCAACTTGACTCCCGTTCCCCGGACCCAACCCGACCCCCGCTCCCCCGCCCCCGACCCGACCTCCGCTCCACACCCCCGACCCGACCCCCCCGACCTCCGAGACTCTTCTTCCTACACCCCTGAGACCCCCCCGACCCGACCTCTGTGACTCTTTTCCCCCCCCCCCCCCCCAACCACTCCGTGACCCCACCCGAATTTCCGCGACACCCCCCTCACCCCCCCGATCTCCGCAATCCTCCCTCCCCCGGACCCGAGACCCGACGCCACCTAGCTGTAAATCCAGCCCGAAGTCTTGGGCCCGGCCGTTCAGCCTCCTCTCTCCCTCACGCCTCTCTCCCCTCACGCCTCTCTCCCCTCACGCCTCTCTCCCCTCACGCCTCTCTCCCCTCACGCCTCGGCTCCTCTCTCTTTCCCCCCCCCCTCCCCTCCGCTCTCTTTCTCCCCCCCCCTTCCCCTCCGCTCTCTTTTCCCGCCCCCCCCCATCTCTTCCCCTCGCTGTCAGAAACACAGACACTGACAAACAGAGAATGAGGGACGGACACACTGACAGAGACACACTGGGGGGGCCGTCCCAGCATGCTGTCGGAGGACTCCCGGTGCTGCAGTCGGTAAGTAGAAAATGTTTTATTTATTGATTAAAACATTTTTTTTTTTTATTTTTTATTGATTTTTTTTGATTGGTTGATTTATTGATGTATTTATCATTTATTATTGATGATGGCTCTTTATTTGTAAAACTGAAGTGTTTAATGTTTGTAAACTTCCCTTTTAAACCCCCCCCACCATTCCCTACGCCTGATTTGTAACCTACGCCTGATTTTCTAAGTGTAGACAAGGTTTTTCTGAGCGTACAAAAATCTACACTTACTCCATTCTAAGTTAGTTTGGAGTAAGTTTTCACTGCCTAAACTTTCAAAACGGGCATAAGTGGCTGGACACGCCCCCTTTTGGAAAAAAAAATCTGTTCCAAACTGAAACTGTTCTAACTGACTAGAACTGGAGCAAACTAAATGCCGAGAATTGTAATTTCTAAGATACTCCATTCTAAACTAGTTGCTCCAAAAAAACAGGAGCAACTCAGGGCGAAACTTGGCCCCAATATTTCAGTGAGTGAGTGGTTAATCTATGGAACAGATGGAAAAAGTTAGTGTTGATTCCTTCAAATGCAAATTCGAGAGATTTTAGTCAGAATAACATTTTGAGACATAATATCTGAATAATTTGAGGGGTGACGTGTGGTGAGTGTAGCGTGCTCGGGAGGAACAGGGGACTTTGAACATCTGGTTCCCAAAGCTCGAAATTCCCCCCCCCCCCCCCCAACAGACTTAAACAGAGAACTACTCTTTAATTAATTCAGGAGACAGTCATATTTTGCTATTCATTTACGCTTACAATGCTGTACTGAACATTTGGGCTTGGATAACTCCGGGATTTCTCGTCAACCACCAGTTGAGGGACGAAGCATCCAAGATGTCTGTCTATGGTTCCAGACTGCATAATTTCACCTTGACTGGCTGTGTTACAGAAGTGGTATGCAGTGGGTTCCCAACCCTCCGCTTTATTCCTTATCCTTAAATCTTTCTATTCTTTTGTGTTTCTTTGATTTATAAATGATATTCTTCTCACTATAAACAAAAAATCAAATATTTTATTCGGGGTTTGATAATACAGATGCAGCGTCAAGAATCCAGAACCCTCGTGCCGAGGCCGTTCTAGATTCCGGGCTTTTTCGGACTTTCGATCGTCTATCTGACGTCACAAATCTGGAAAAACACCCAAGCCCAGGTTTGGGTATTCCGGATTTCGGAACATTAGAAAGGGGGGCAGGGGGCCCCGCAGCGGAGGAGCTGTGCGGGCGGGGCCCCGCAGCGGAGGAGCGGTGGACCCAGAGGGCTGACTACTCCACCTGTACACACCTTGCCCGGCACCTTGTACCTGCATATTTATTCGCCAGTACAAGTTGAACCTCCCTTATCCGGAACCCTGGGGCCTCGCTTGTTCTGAATAAGGGATTTTTCCGGACGAGGGGTGGTCACGTTAAATTGGATGGTACAGGTACTGAGCAAGGGCATATCGGGGCTGGCTGGCTTGGGGCTGGGAGTGCGGGAGCGAGATCATGGGGGTGGGGGGGGCGGGGCGGTGGATCATGGGGTCAGGCCAGTGATTGCGGGAGTCGGCAGCGAGGGAGGATTTTAATTTGTTCATGTCGGAGTTCTGTGCATGTGCTACCCGGTTCTGGACGAGTGGTAGTTCTTGATAAGGAAGTTCTGGATAAGGGCAGTTCAACCTGTATAAACGGGTATTTGGTGATAATGAAACCAACTTAATCTTGGCAAGGAAAAGACGTTTGTGTGTAAAATTGTTCGATGCCTGAGTTTCTGGTTACACGTTGGCAAAGGAACAAGATTTTTTTCTGTGTATGCTAATTAAAAGCATTCGCTGATTTTTGTCTTTCTACAGTAAGTAAGTTTGCTATCAGATCGAACAATAGGGAGGATATTTAATTAGTTAAATAAATGTCAGCCGTGGCCCAGAGGCAGCACTGCACCCTCTGAGTCAGGAGGCGGTGGGTTCAGGCCCCACTCGATTTAACATCTCATCCGAAAGACGACCCCCCCGACAGGGCAGAATTTAAATAGCTCATTAGCATATCCCTGTATCACAACATCTACTCTGATGATTAAAGCTGTATTTAAATCTTTTACCTCCTTTTATTTTTCTGTCACAAGTATGCAGCCAAGGAATATCAGCAAGCCCTTGACATTCTGGATATGCAGGAACCGATCAACAAGATAATACTGGAAAAGAACAATAAAGATGACAACAAGATCAAAGATGTGTCTATTGACTGGGGATTGTCTCCAGCTGCAGTGAGTGTCGCAGTTCTACCACAGCCGCTGCTGCTCGATCGGAAGAATATCACTTCTTGTCTTTGCCTTATTGTCCCCCTGGATTGAGGATCCAAGTTTGGTTCCACGAACTTATCCAATATTCACTGAGCCATCATACCCAGAGTGCTTCAGGTTGGATCCCTGATCTGTGCTGAATTAGCTGGGTGCTCCAGTTAGCCTCAGCACCCTTGGGCTAGTACGGGAAAAATCGGCCGGTATTCCTGCTCCATCCAGTGACCCTGGTGGAAGTGTCTATACACAGTACTCTGCGTCTAGCTGCACCAGCGCCGTGGATAGGTTCATTATCACCTACTTCAATATCCCTCTGGCTATCAATCTGAAGATCTGGTTAGTTTTCTTTGCTGCTGCCGGACACGGCACGGTTGGTGTCAGTGAACTTTCCACCAGCGTCTCCAGATCCCTCCCCTATGTTGTGCCTTCGAGCCAGCTAGTTTATATTCCCTTGCCCCCAGTCTCATTATCTTGCATTTTTCCACATTGCCATTTTTCAGTCGCCAGCCCAGCTTCCCAGCCTATTCAGACCCCATTCCATTTGATTTGCCTGTTCCCTGTTATTTTACCTCCACCCCCCCCCCCCCCCCCCAACCCCACTCCAATCTCCAATTTAGTGTTTAACACAAATGTAGACAGTTCTGTTTCTGGTCCCAACCCAAATGATGAATGGATTCCCAAGTTGTGAATGGAGCGGTGTCAACTTGCCAAGGAGTCACTGGTGGACTGGCACTCGAATCGCTGCTGGAGCCATTGGTGTTAGTGTATATCGTTTGTGTTGCTATGTATATGGATGTCGATGTGTGTGCTGTACATACAGTATACACTAGCAGTAATGGTGCCAGCAGTGATTTGAGTGGCATGATATTAGTGACTGCTTGCAATGTCAACACGGCTCCTTTCACAAACACCCCTGGTTTTCCTTCGTTCAGCTCTGCTGGGCCATTAATTAATAAAAAATCTACCCCGATGGTTCTTTGAAAACTCTCCCAGCTGCATTGTCCTGCTTTAGTAGGTTTATGTAAAGGCACTGCACAAAGAAAAGAGCAACAAGTAACTGCAGCAAGTTAGAAGAGAAAAGGAGGAACGAAAGACACCAGACGAGAAGTCAAAATATAATTTCAAACATAAAATCCAAACATTTGAGATGAGCAGATATCAACTATTGCGTTTGTAATGATTCATGGAAATAATGCATGGGTTGGAGGTTTGCATTCAATCCCTTTAACAGTTAATATATTTTTGCTATTCTGCAGCTTTAACATCGACTCCAACATAAATTATGCAAAGCTTCTTCGTCTTGTAAGCTCGTGACTGAAATGTACTCCTCTGTTAATGGTTCCCAATGTGTAACATGACAAGTTAACTGATGACTTGAATTATTTGATACACGGAGACTATCTTATTAGCTTCCTAGGTACATCTAGTATTAAGTATGTTTAAGAGGGGACATAATCTTAAAATTAGAGCAAGGTTATTTAGGAGGGAAATCAGGAAGCACCTGTTCTTACAAAGGGTAGTAGAAATCTTTAATTCTATTCCCCCCCAAAGGGCTGTGGATGCTGGGGGGACAATTGGAGATTTTAAGACTGAGATCAATAGATTTTTGTTAGACAAGGGTTATGGAGCAAAGGCAGGTAAATGGAGCTGAGATACAGATCAGCCAAGATCTAATTGAATGGTGGAACAGGCTTGCAGGGCTGAATGACCTCCTCCTGTTTGTGCATATTTTAAGTATTTTAAATACTAGTTACTGACAAATTATACAGATTGTAATTTTAAAATAATTAGTACCTACACTATAGATGGTGTAAAGCACCTGATGGAAAGGTAGTTTGGTTTGATGTGCATTTATTGACTTGCTTTTCGTTGAATAATATTGATTATTTTTTAACCTCCTGGAATGCTTCTCGTTAGATCAAGAGCTCTATTTGCCTTTTGCGAGGGAAGATCTATGATGCTATGGACAACAGACCACTGGCCACTAACAGCTACAGAGAGGCACTGAAGCTTGATGTGTGTTGCTTCGAAGCGTTTGACCTATTGACGTCACACCACATGTTGACAGCACAGGAAGGTTTGAGCACCTGTTACTTTGCTACCATTTCCTTTGGTTGCTGAAACTAGCTGTGGTCAGATCACGAGCTAATGGGAAGTTTGGTTCATTCAGGTATTTATAGTAAATACTGCACTTTGATCAGGTTCGGAGCCTGTTCCTCCCGAGCTTTCTTATAGGCAATCAACTGCTCGAGCCTTTCTCCATTCCTTTCCCAGCTCCATGGGCTACTTAGAAAAACCTTTCAGCTAATCTGATCGGGGACAAAATGGCAACAGATTCCGCCATGATCTAATTACAAAGTATTTACAGCACAAACAGGCCATTTGGTCCAACTGGTCAATGCTGGTGTTCATGCTCCACACGAGCCTCCTCCCACTCTACTTCATCTAACCCCTTCAAAATATCCTTTCTCCCTCGTGCTTGTCTAGCTTCCCCTTAAATGCATCTACCATTTGAATAGCGGAACAGGTTCTAGGGGCTGAATGGCCCCTCCTGTTCCTATCTTCCTAGAAAGGTGGGGCAGTAGCTGACCTTTTGTGAGGAGTGTGCATAATCTTCCAATCCAAAATTAAAATAAGAATAATCGGGTCGCTGAAGTGATTCAAGGTAAGTGAACGGATGAAAGATTATGGGGTGGAAAATTGGTTGGAGGCTAATTAGAGTGCTAATGGCGGCAGAGGTGGTAAATTATGCGCCGGGAAACGGCTTGCGTCTACAGCCACAAAATTCAGCAGCTGGGCCCCGCGTGTGGGGTGGAGCGCTAAGGGAGGCGATAGGCCGGCTGAGCAACTGAAAATCTCAAGCTGAAGAGCCGACCTCAGAGCGCCCTGAGAGAGGCTTCCCTGGAAGAAAAAGTTGCTGAAAAAAACACAAACTTGAAAATACAGTCCCAATATCTTGCTCACCCCACATAAACATAAATTGCAAAAATTAAAAAACCAATCACACTTAACCTCATTGGGATTGAAGGCCGATAAATCCCCAGGATCTGATAGTCTGCATCGCAGAGTACTTAAGGAAGTGGCCCGAGAAATAGCGGATGCATTGGTGATCATTTTCCAACAGTCTATCGACTCTGGATCAGTTCCTATGGACTGGAGGGTAGTTAATGTAACACCACTTTTTAAAAAGGGAGGGAGAGAGAAAATGGGTAATTATAGACCGGTTAGCCTGACATCAGCAGTGGGGAAAATGTTGGAATCAATTATTAAAGACCCTTATCACAGTCTAAGGATAAGGGGTAAGCCATTTAGGACCGAGATGAGGAGAAACTTCTTCATTCAGAGTGGTTAACCTGTGGAATTCTCTTCCACAGAGAGTTGTTGATGCTCGTTCGTTGGATATATTCAAGAGGGAGTTAGATATGGCCCTTACGGCTAAAGGGATCAAGGGGTATGGAGAGAAAGCAGGAAAGGGGTACTGAGGGAATGATCAGCCATGATCTTATTGAATGGTGGTGCAGGCTCGAAGGGCCGAATGGTCTGCTCCACCTATATTCTATGTTTCTATGTTGACACTTGTTTCCCAGGAGCATATTAATCAGATGGAAACAGCAAATGCTGGAAACACTGAGTCAGGCAGCATCTGTAGAAAGAGAAACAGAATTAATGTATCAGATTATTGACCTTTCATCAGAACTGGAAGAAGTTAGGGATGTAACAGTTTTAAGCAAGTAAAAGGGGCAGGACAAGAATGAAAGGGGGAGGTCTGTGATAGGGTGGAGGACAGGTATGATTAAATGACAAAAGGGATGATATTGAACAACGAAAGAAACAAAATATAAACGACAAATGCTGGAAATATTCAGCAGATCAGGTAGTACTGTGGAGAGAGGAACAGAGTTAACGTTTCAGGTCAGTGTCCTTTGTACTTTTTGCTCCTATTTTCAGGCCAATGCTATAAAATATGGTCCTCAATAAATATCAAAGTTAACTAGAATTCATGATTTTGAGTGCAGCTGAAATTTAAAACAAACCAGGAAATAATCAGCAGGTCAGTCAGACTCTAAAGAGAAAAGGCAGGCTAACAAACTGGATTCGAACTAAAAATATTACACACCTAATGCATTACAACCTTTCTCTTTCCCTTAAAGTGCAGTTAGTGTTTTAAATTGAAAATCAGTTGTGCATAATCAAATCATACAGCACAGAAGGAGGTCATTCGGCCCGTCGTGCCTGTGCCGGCTCTTTGAAAGAGCGATCCGATTTCGTGCCTGTAAATTAGTCCTCTTCAAGTACATATCTAATTGCCTTTTGAAAGTTCCTATTGAATCAGCTTCCACCAGCCTTTCAGGCAGTACGTTCTAGATTACCATAACCCTCTCTTCCTCCAGTCTCCACATAACTGAAGTCCCTCATCACTGGTACCATTCCAGTAAATCTCTACACCCTCTCCAAGGCCGTGATGTCATTCCTCAAGTGTGATGCCCAGAATTGGCCACAATTCTCCAGTTGGGGCCTAATCGGTGATTTGTGAAGAGTTAGCATCATGTTTTTTTAAAAGTGGTGTTGCCATTTTCTGCTTCAGCTTATTGGATGTGAGTTGATGCTTTAGGTGCGTAGCGATTTAAAAATGAACAGCTGAGGGCAAAACTGAAGGAAACCCGCTGCCAAGAAATCAACTAATGTGAAATGGGCCACTTGTAATGATGAGCGGTATGCTGGAGCTGATTTGGCACTTGTGATCATCACAGTTAAAACTTTCTTTCCAGAAAAGGAGCTGCTCGAATCATTGCCTTTCAGTAAGCAATGCACAGAAGAAGAACGTGAATTGCTGTACTTCCTGTATGAAAATAAATTGAAAAAGGTAAGTGCACCATTTATTCTAATTAGTCAAATAGGTTTCTGTGGTACACCAAAAATGCTTGATCAGGAAAAATAGTATTCTTCGCATATTTGATTCTTTGTTTCAAAAGGATACATTTACAAAAGATTACTTCATCTTCCTGCACACAAAGAAAAAAGAAAGAATCACATTTATATAGTGCCTTTCATGACCTTAGGACGCACCAAAGCTTTTGCAGCTAATGAAGTACTTTTTTTGAAGTGTAATTATTGTAATGTAGGAAATGCAGCAGTCAATTAGCACACCGCAGGCTCCCACAAACAGCAATATGTTACCAGGTAATCTGTTTTTGTTATGTTGGTTGAGGGGTAATATTGGCCCCAGGATACTGGGGATAACTGCCCTGCTCTTCTTCAAAATAGTGGTTGTGGGATCTTTTATGTCCACCTGAGAAAGCAGACTGGGCCTCGGTTTAACACCTCATTCGAAAGATGGCACCTTCGACAGTGCGGCTCTCTCTGGAGTGTCAGCCTAGATTTTTGTGTTCGAGCCTCTGGAGTGGGGCTTGAACGCACAACCTTCTGACTCAGGCGAGAGTGCTGTCCAGTAGTCTTCAGATGAAGCGAGTTTAGAGTGTGGGGATAATTGGATCAAGACGCTCAGATGTAATTCAATCCCCATTTTAAAGTCATACCTACTGTCCTTATTTTTACATTTCTATTATAAATTACTGTTTCCACGTTTACAATGGAAACTGCCTGTGCAAACTTTACCACTGTAATGTCACGCTCTATTACAACAACTTGCAATTTAGATAACGTAGAAAAACGTTTCAAGGCCCTTCAGAGAGGTAGTTTGACAAAAAATAGACGTTGAGCCAAACATGGAGATATTACGGGATCCAAAAGCTTAGGGCTAGAAATTCACCACCGTAACGATCGATTTAGCACCATTTTTTGGCGTTAAAAGTTTTTTTTTGGTGCGAAATAAATTTAAGGCCATTTTGCTAGTTTCGCTAGTGGTGTAACGCCGTCGTTAAAAAAAAAAGGTTAAGAACCGTTTTTGTGACGTCTCTCTGGCGTCAAAACCAATGATAACGCCGTTTTTGAGAGTTTCCCTAGTAAGGATATTTTTAAGGACAGTGAAATACCAATTTGAAAAAGCTTGTCTTACCTGGTCGAGTCCGATCGAAATAGGTGTTAACGGCGGCCATCTTGGGAAACTGAGCTTCTGCAGAAATGTACTGAACAAGCTCTCGTGGTTTTGAAAAATCATTGTTTTTTTTTAAAACACACATTTCCAACAACTCTAAGGTGGGCCCCACATCTAACACATGTTCACCTTTTCAAAATAAAATCTACTCAAAATCATTGGAAGAGGAAGGCAAGACTTACCCGAGTGCCCTTGCACCGAGACCGGGGAGGAGAGGTACTTGCCCGGGGGAGGTGGGAGCCGAATGCCGAGCTCGTGTGTCCGGCAGAGGGAGCGATCCTGCCGGCCGGCACACTGACCCTGTGTGCCTCCATGCCGAGCCCGGTGAGCAGCGGAGACGGGATGTGAACAGTCCGGTGGTGACCGAAATCTCTGCCATCCATGATCGGGTCAGTGGGAATCCTTCCAACTCGGGGTTTTCTGAGGTCATTCCACAGAGGTCGTTTTGAGGCAAAAGCTTCTCAAATGATAAAGAAGAATATAATCACAACGACTAAGGAAATTAGTGAACCCATTGAGGAGATTGTATTTCAAAGGACATATGCGTCTGGGTAATTGGAATATCGTCGTGGTATTCCAGCTAAGCCCAGAAAATGTTGAGGGAAGAAGGTTAAATTTACTTCGATAAATATTACTAAGAATTGAGTTTTTGTTCAAATCGAGTGAAGAGTATATCCTGAGAATAGTGGGAATCGGTGAATAAAAGCCAGCTGTGATAGCAAATACTGCTCCTATTGATAATACATAGTGGAAGTGGGCTACTACATAATAGGTGTCGTGAAGAACAATATCTAAGGAAGAATTAGCTAAGACAATTCCTGACAGTCCCAAAATTGACAAATGTATGACTGGGCTTTCTCTGAGGCGTTCTGAACGGCATCTGTGCAGGAGGGAGGGAGAGAGAAACATTTCTTGCTTTTAAAATGATCCTTGAGGAAAATTATACTGCCCACCTCCCCCCCCCCCCCCCTCCCCCAAAAGCCCAACCACCCCCCCCACCCCCATTCACCAGCATCAAATGGGCCCCCATTCACCAGCATCAATGAATAAAATAAGCTTTTTTGGTCAAAGTAATCTTACCGCCTGCATTTTAACTTTAAAGCCACAAGTATATGCTTCAAGTGTTGGGCGTGCACAGAAAGGGTCTTATTTATAACGCGAAAAAATGTATCTCCTTTCTTAAAAACGGTGGGTTAACGCTACGCCAAAATTAGGAAAACTTTTGGCAAAACTTGGGCCTTATTTTTTGCCGTTCTTTCGGCATTAAAAAACGGCCGTTAATTGCAAATAAAGTCAAAAACGGTGCTATTCTTAAATGTGGAATTTCTAGCCTTTAGTGTCTTAAAGGAGCAGGGGGAGATGGAGGGGTTTAAAGAGGGTAATCCAGAGCGCGAGGCCTTGATGGCTGAAGGTTCCAGAGATGGGGGAGAGCAAGACCATAAAGAGATTTAAAGACCATTCTAAATTGGAGGTTTTGAGAGACCAGGAGCCAATGTAGGTCAGCAAGGACAGAGGTGATGGGCGAGTGGGACTTGGTGTGGGGTAGATATCTTATCTAAATGCTGCCCCTCGGCGACATCATCTGAAAACACAATGTCTGGTTCCACATGTACACTAACCACACCCAGCTCTACTTCACCAGCACCTCTCTCGACCCCACCACTGCCTCTGCTGACCGGCTGCTTGTCCAGCATCCAGTCTTGGATGAGCTGCAATTTCCTCCAGCTAAATTTCGGGAAGACGAAAGTCATCATCTTCAGACCCCCACCACAGATTCTGTACCCTTTCCACCGATTTCCCGCCTCCCTGTATTGGGTTGCACCGGACTTAATGACCACAACAAGTTTACACGAGCAGCTTCCATTCATAGGAATTTATAGAGAGAAATGTTGATCGGAAATGCGCACAGACACAAGACTTCCAATATTGGCTGTGTGTAGTGGAGATATTTGACAGGTAAAAGGACATTTCCTTTAGAACTAGTTTCACACCAGTTCCTCCCTCCCTGGTAAACTGTAAATAGTCTTATCAATAGCTTGAGTTCCTTCACTAATATAGAATATCATCTTTGCCTTTATGCTGCAATGTTATTTTTTTCCGAACAGTATAATAAACCGAGTGAAACATTAATTCCCGAGTCAGTGGATGGGCTCCAGGATAATCTGGATGTCGTGGTGTCGGTGGCAGAGAGGAATTACTACAATTGTGATTTCAAGACGTGCTACAAACTCACTTCAATGTAAGTACAGTCAGCCCGTCGGGGATAACATCTTTTACAGCCAATGAAGTACTTTTTGAAATGTAGTCGCTGTTGTAATGTGAGAAATGCGGCAGCCAATTTGCGCTCAGCCAGCTCCCACAAACCGCAATGTGATAATGACCAGATAATCTGTTTTAATGACAATTGAGTGATAAATATTGGTCAGAAAACCGGCGAGAACTCTCCTGCTCTTCTTTGAAAAGTTCTGTAGGATCTTTTACGTCCACATGAGAGAGCAGACGTGGCCTCTGTTTAATGTCCCATCTGAAAGACGGCACCTCTGACAGTACAGCGCTCCCTCAGTACTGCCCTTCCAACAGTGCAGTGCTCCCTCAGTACTGCACTGGGAGTGCCAGCCCAGATTTTGTTTTCAAGTCTCTGGAGTGGGACTTGAACCCATGACCTTCTGACTCCGAGGTGGGAGTGCTGCCCGCTGACACCTGGCTTAAGTAAAGCTAAAGAGTATTCATGATTGCTTCAAAACCTCAAATGTAACATTTATTTTGGCGTACATTTTTGATAGGGTGATGAATAAAGATCCTTACCATGCAGTGCTCCTTCCAGTGCACATCGGAACATTGGTGGAATTGAACAAAGCAAATGGTAGGAACTGAATCAACTCATCTGTTCCGAAGTTTATTTCTTTTCCACAAGTTAACTTAAATTAAACTCAAAATCCCTGTCTACAAATCCCACCAGTCTCACCCCACCCACATCTTACAACCACCTTCAGTTTTGTGTCCCCCTCCGGTTCTCTGTCTCTCTCTCTCTCTCTGTCTCTGTCTCTCTCTCTCTCTCTGTCTCTCTCTCTCTCTCTCTCTGTCTCTCTCTCTCTCTCTCTCTCTCTCTCTCTGTCTCTCTCTCTCTCTCTGTCTCTCTCTCTCTCTCTGTCTCTCTCTCTCTGCCTCTCTCTGCCTCTCTGGGCTAGACTTTCCATTGACATCAATATCACCCAAAAATGGCCGATATTTCTGGCGTTAGTGGCTTTATTATTTTACAGGATCCCAGAATATCGCCCATTTTACAAACCGCTAGTTTCGCTTTATTAATTTGGGCGTTAGCCGTAGTGTTGGGAAATGGGTGGTAGTGACTTATTCCGACATGCAACGGCCGTTCTGCACATGGGTGTTTTTTTTTAGGTGATTAACTTTTCCCGCGATTCCTGAGGTCAGGGATCATCTGCACTTGCGCAGAACAATTGAAAGAGAGAGAGAGATAGAGTTGTTGGAGGAAAGCTGATGAAAGAAGTGGTGATTTTTGAAAGGAGAATTATTTAAAAAATGGATTAAGTGATGTTGGTGAGGTAGCGGAGGTGGATGAAGGGAGTGATGTTGCAGAGATGGGTGGGAGAAAGCTTGCCAAAAGATTTTCCGAAGAGGCAAATGCTGCCCTGGTCCACGAGGTGGAAACTCGTTGGGCCCAATTAACCCGGGGTGATCGTGGGAAACCGCCACCATGATTCTCAGAGAATTTGGGCAGAGATCGCCGAAGTAGTGTCATCGGTGGCCCACGATGTCCGTGAGCCAAACCAGTGCCGCAATTGCTGGAACGACCTTGTTGGTTCCGGAAGAGTAAGTTTTACATTTATTAAATTTAAAATTATAATTGTAATGATGCAATGACTCATTAATCCAAATGTATATCTGCTGGATTGTAATTAAGCTGGTAATCTTGGTGTCATGCGTTAATTCCTAACCATGATCTTATTAAATTTATTCTCACACTGTAGATATAACCATGCATTCAATTCATACAAAGTGTATTACCATATAACGTTAACGATGAATAGCAAGGGCAGTGACTAATTGTGGATTATCTGTGTGTTGTGTAATAGTAATAGTATCGAGTAATATCTAATAGTACTTAGGCAATGAGCTTATGCCATGCTCTTGTCACCTTTTGCAGCGCAAGATTTCAAAAAACCGCACGGAGCAGAGGCGGACTGGAGAAGGACCGGCAGAACTGTGCCAGCTCACGGATCTGGAGGAGTGGGCGTTGACGCTAGTGGGGGTGCATAATCGTTCGGCCACCTGTGGGGTGCTGAACCCGTTCTTGCGCCACGTGAGTAACGTATAAGCCATTAGTGATTTAAAGTAATTTAATGCCATTTCAGTATAATATGATTGATGAAATGTTATGTAATTAATGATGGGATCATGAAATGTCATAGTACAGAATCTGCATTGCATTACAATCATGATGTTAATTATATGTGACGTCTTGTCAGTGATATTTATAGCAGTAGTGTTGCTCCTCGTATAGATGCCTGCGTAGCGTAAGCATTCTTATGTCATCCTGGCATCCCCATCTCTTCTACTGACCTCATTTATGTTTTCTAGGTCCCCAGGCTCTATCAGGAGGTGATGAGGCAAGAGCTTCTCCACTGCTCGTTCAAGTCCTGTTGTCCACCGAGGACAGAGAAGAGATGGACGATGAGCCTGTAGCAGGCTGTTCAAATGTTCCTGCGGCCACGTCCTCCTCCACCGAGGAAGCAGCAGGGCCAAGCTCCTTGCAGCCGGGCACCCCGAGTGGTTCAGTGCCTGTGCCGACCCCGCGGAGGTTGGTTCGGCGAGCTCGGATTGCTCTCAGACAGGCAGATGTCAATCTAGACATGGTTGAACTGTCTCGGACGAGTGACGACATTGGTCGAGAGCTCCTCCAGGCAATGGGTGGATTAACTGGTCACATTGCCGCTCTGACTGCGTTAATCTCGGAGGAGATGCTGCAGATGGTTGCGGCAATGCAGAGAATGGCCGATTCCATGGATGCTATACGGCAGGCTGTGGTCTTGGGTTACGGCACTGCATCCCAAGGTGCCGTACCGCCCTTGTCGACGGATGCGAGTCAGGAGGAAGCAGTTGCTTCTGACTCTGAGGACGTTTCTGTGACTCTGCCACCGTCGGCCCCCACACAGCAGCAGCGCTCGAGGTGCTCTGCTACAAGGCGGCTTGGTGTGAATGCGAATAGAAGGGGGGGTATAAGCCGGGTGAGGGTGGGTGGGGGGGGGGGTGGGGGGGCCGCAAGGCGAGGCATGGCTGCAAGTGGGGACGGCGGGGGGGGCAGTTTTTTTTGTATTTGTATTGTTCAGTTATTAATAAATTTGGTGGGTGGGTGTTATATTTATAATTCTTATAACTTTTTTTAAAAAATCACTGGGGGACGGGAGGAGATGGGTGTTTATATTCACATGTATGTTTAAAATAAAAATAATTTTGTAATCATTAAATATTTTTATTTAACATAACATTGTTGTGCAGTGTCTTCCAATAACAAAGATTAAACATCAATACAAGGTTTGCAAGCAATGGCCAGGCCAGGCAAGAATGAAACGTAACGTAACGCAGCTGTAACTGTCACCAACGTAACTTCACGCAAAGCGTTCATTTATGAGCTGCTGACGCAACAGTCTTGCAGCTGCGTAACGACCACGGGGCTTTTCGTGCAGTCTAAGATGGGTTGGGGTCAATGCCAGCCTGATTGTCCTCCCCGAGGTCCTCGATCTCCTGAGATGGACCGGCAGTCTCATCTGGCAATTCTTGTCCCCTCCTGATAGCTAAATTATGCAACATGCAGCACACCACAATGAACTCAGCGACCTGCTCAGGGTGGTATTGTAAGTCGCCTCCTGTGTGGTCCAGGCATCTGAAGTGTCGCTAAACACTCCAATTGTCTTTTCAATGATATTGTGTGTGGCTATATGGCTTTTGTTGTAGTGCTTCTCTGCCTCCATCTAGTGTTTACACAGGGGAGGGGGGTCATGAGCCAGCTGGCAAGGCCGTATCCTTTATCCCCCAGCATCCAACCGTGACCTTTTGGCTGACTCATAAACGGGTCAGAAACGGTGCTCTCTCACAAGATGTGCGCATCATGGCTGCTTCCTGGAAATTTTGCATCGACTGCCATGATTATTTGCTTGTGGTCGATAACGAGTTGCACGTTCAGGGAATGGAATTCCTTTCGGTTCCGAAACACCTTTGAATCCTGAAAAGGTCTTCGCGGGGCGATGTGCATACAGTCTTATTGCTCCCTGCATCTTGGGGAAGTTTGCTATTCTCGAGAAACCCAAAGCCCTCTCACTGTGTGCCTCCCTGGTCATAGGGAAGTTTTATAAAGTCTATCCTGTGAACGTAACGCGATTCAATCACCGAATGCAGCAATTTGTGGTGTGCTGAGAGATACCGCAAATGTCGCCAGCTGAGGCCTGAAAGGAGCCCGATGCATAGAAGGAAAGTGCCGCAGTAAAGGGCAGTGCGGCCCTGCTGGTGCTGGTAGGCTGCAGATCTCTCTTAATTAGCTGGCATATCTCACTGATGACCTCCTTTTGGAAGCGCAGCCTCCTAAGGCACGTGTTATCAGACAAGTTCAGGCATGATCGCTTATCCCTGTAAATCCTCAGCAGTCTGCCACCTCTTTGGGCACATAATGCTCTTCATTAACCTTCTCCCATCTCGAGTCTGCAGCATGTGAGTAGTTATCAATACTGGCTGAGAAATTACAGGCCCCATTACTATAAATGCCCTATTATGTCTTCAAAATTATTAAATTGTCCTCTTTAAAAAAAAAAAAACGCAATAGAAACTCAAAATTCACCACAATGTGATTAGGTGGTTTTCAAGAGATTTTAAAACAACCTTAAAATCACTCGTGAATTACTTCAATGCTCCCATGAACTAGAAGCAGCCTTTTATGAAAAGTCCTCCAAATTACAAAATGGTTGATCTCGCTGGGTTAAGGTCAGGTGAGTGCAGTTTTCCTTGAGCGTCTTTTTGTGCGAGCGATTATATGGGCGAGATGCTGAAATTAGCGCTCCGCGATTATTTGGGAGTTAGTTTCCATTATAAACAGTCTTCTAGGCAGCACGAGTGATGACTTCAGATTTTATTAAAAAAATATGGGCGGGCGGTTCAGCTAATTCCCAGCATTAATTGTATGCCAAAAGTTATGGCAGTGATAATTGGGCATTAGTTTCCATTTATAATCAAATATGAGAGTTAAACTCAATCTTAGCGATTAAATGGGCGGTAACTGGACCATCCAGATGGAAAGCCTAGCTTTCTGCCAGTGCCACTTTGGAGGTGGCCTGGAACGGGTGGGAGGAGAGAGCCACCGGGAGCCGCCCGCTGATGTCAGTGGACGGCCGAGTGGCGCAACTGACCTCCCGTCCGCCGGGCTCCCAGATTCCTGCAGCAGACTGCTGGCTGGAGGCTGGTCTGTCCCCGACGGAAACGCTGAAGAACCTGAAAAAAAGGTAAGTGAACATTTATTTAAAAAAAATGTCAATAGCATGGGGTCCCCTGAAAGTCTTCGGATAGTTTTTACATTTTTTATTGGTGATTTTTTTTTCAGGTCTTCAACCCGCCCTGGGCCCGACTCCATCCTTGGTGGCACTGGGCAGCAAGCGCCTCTGCCACCGAGAAT